>NC_134362.1:86940396-87257320 GCF_048569485.1 Anomaloglossus baeobatrachus
CAACCTGTGCTGCGGATTCCAGTCCCCAGCTGCCTAGTTGTACCTGCCTGGACACAAAAATGGGGCGAAGCTCATGTCGATTTTTTTTTTTAATTATTTCATGAAATTTATGAAATATTTAAAAAGAGGGCTCCCCTATTTTTTTTATTCCCAGCCAGGTACAAATAGGCAGCTGGGGGTTGGGGACAGCCGTACCTGCCTGCTGTACCTGGCTAGCATACAAAAATATGGTGAAGCCCACGTCATTTGTTTTTTAATTATTTCATGAAATTCGTGAAATAATTAAAAAAAATGGGCTTCCCTATATTTTTGGTTCCCAGCCGGGTACAAATAGGCAGCTGGGGGTTGGGGGCAGCCCGTAGGTGCCTGCTGTACCTGGCTAGCATACAAAAATATGGCGAAGCCCACGTCATTTTTTGGGTGGGCAAAAAACTCCTGCATATAGTCCTGGATGAAGTATGTTGAGCCTTGTAGTTTTGCAGCTGCTGTCTGCTCTGCTGCATACACTAGTGAATGGAGCATGCTAAGCCTTGTTGTTCTGTAGCTGCTGTCTGCTCTCCTCCATACAGACAGCAGCTGCAGAACTACAAGGCTCAGCATACTCCATCTAGGACTGTATGCAGGAGTTTTTTGCCCCCCAAAAAAATTACGTGGGCTTCACCATGTTTTTGTATGCTAGCCAGGTACAGCAGGCAGCTACGGGCTGCCACCAACCCCCAGCTGCCTATTTGTACCCAGCTGGGAACCAAAAATACAGGGAAGCCCTTTTTTTAATTATTTCATGAATTTCATTAAATAATTAAAAAAAAACGACGTGGGCTTCGCCCAATTTTTGTGTCTAGCCAGGTACAACTAGGCAGCTGGTGATTGGAATCCGCAGCTCAGGGTGCCCAAGCTTTCTGGGTACCCCTGCTGCGAATTGCAGTCCGCAGTCACCCCAGAAAATGGCGCTTTCATAGAAGCGCCATCTTCCGGCGCTGTATGCAACTCTTCCAGCTGCCCTGGTGATGGGTGGCTTGCTGGGTAATAATGGGGTCAGGGCTAGCTGCATATTATCAACTGTCTCTAAACCCGAAATTCATGGTGGCATGCCAATATTAGACATGGCCACCATGAATTTCTAGTACAGATAAAAAAAAACAACACAGAAAAATATTTTTATTACAAATAAAACACAACACAATTAGTGACTCCATCTTTATTGAAATAAAGAGCCCCCCTCTGCAGTAATCCTGGGTCAAGGGTCCAACGCCATCCAATCCGGATCCAATATCATCTGATCGGTTTGCTGGAAGGCAAAGCGATCAGATGATGTGTCAGGTTCAAGGGCCTGAATCACATGACACAGCAGCTGATTGTATAAACGGCTTTTATACAATCAGCTGATGCATCAGTGCAAAAAAAACCCCCAACAAACTACACACTTCAGTGCAGACTCCTGTCCGACTGCACCAGCTGATAGTCAGGGGTAAAAAGCCGGCCTCACCGCTTGACTTATAGTGTCAGCTGATTCCGTCAGGTGACCACATCAGCTGATCCTCGTCAGGTCTGAGAAAAAGAGAGGGAGAAAGAAGAGAGAAGATAGATAAAAGAGAGAGCAGAGAGAGAGAAGATAGAGAGAGGAGAGAGAAGAGAGAGATAAGAGAGAGAGGAGAGAGAGAGAGATGGAAAAAGACAGAGACTGAGAAAAAGAAAGAGAAAAAGAGAGAGGAGAGAAAAAGAGAGAGAAAGAGAGAAAAAAAAGAGAGAGAAAAGAGAGAGAATGAGAGAGAGAAGAGAGGAGAGAAAGAGAGAAGAGAGAGAGGAGAAGGAGAGAGGGAAAATAGAAAAGAGAGACTGAGAAAAAGATAGAGAGGAAAAGAGAGAGAGGAGAGAGAGAGGGAGGGAGAGAGAGAAAAGAGAGTGAGAAGAGAAGAGAGAGGATAGAGGAGGGAGAGAGAGGGAAAAAGAGAGAGGAAGAGAGAGAGGAGAGAGAGCGAGAGAGGAAAAAAGAGAAAAAGAGAGACTGACAAAAAGAGAGAGGGAGAAAAAGAGAGAGAGAGGAGAGAGAGAAAGAGAGAGAGAAGAAGAGAGGGAGAGAGAGGGAGAGAAAAGAGAGAGAAGAGAGAGAGGAGAGAAAGAGAAGAGAGCGAGAGAGAGAGAGAGAGAGAGAGAGGAGAGAGAAATGCAGCCTCATTCCGTGAACTGCTCCGATTTTAGAGGTGAGTCCCGCGGCTCATAGCTGATGTCCGGCTCCTCCCCTCAGTGCATAATTAAATAAAATTATAACTATAAATATCTAATAATTATAATTTAAAAAAGTCTCTGCTGACCGCGCAATTCACTTCATTGCTACGTGGAGCTGATACAGAGCACTCGTGTTCTGTAGCAGAGCTGACAGTGTCGTGTGGATTACGTCGGACCTGGAGGGGTATTTGTTGATTAATAAAGGGGTGAAACAGGGTGTTTTTTTGTCTTTTATTCCAAATAAAGGATTTTTCGCTGTGTGTGTTTATTTACTTTCACTTTCAGTTTAATCATGGATGGTATCTCGGGGAGACGATTGGCATGATTAACTCATTAGTACCTCGATTGCCACCGCACCAGGGCAATTCGGGATGAGCTGGATGTAGTCCCGGGACTGTCGCATCTAATGGATGCGGCAATTCCGGGCCGGCTGCTTGGTGATATTGTTAGGGTGGTGAGCTCCCGATAACGTGGTGCTCTCCATCCTGACAATACCAGCCTCCAGCCGTGCGGCTTTATCCTGGCTGGTATCAAATATGGGGGGAACCGTATTTTTTTTTATTTTTTATTTATTTATTTATTTTACTGCACGATATAGACCCGCCCGCCGGCAGCTGTGATTGGTTGCAGTGAGACAGCTGTCACTCAGCTTGGGGATGTGTCTGACTGCAACCAATCATGGGGTATCCGGTAGGCGGGGAAAGCAAGGAATAACTAATTGACTAATGAAGCGGCAGCCCTTTTCTAAAGAGGAAAAGACACCGCAGATTTGTGACAGACGTGGAGCGAGGCGCCCGTGATCGGTGAGTAGGAAAGGGAGAGGGATTGTGCTGGGGATGCAGGCCGCATGCAGATAGCAACGTGTGCACTTAGCCTTACTGTGAAAAGCCACGTTTATGGTGATTGAACAATTCTTGAACGTAACTCGAACTGTCGAGCTTTTAGTAAAAAGCTCGAAGTTCAAGTTCAATCTCGAGCACCCCCTAAAAACACTCGAACATGAAATTGGCAAACCTCGAAATCGCTCAGCTCTAGTAGTGATGCTTTTTTTGCCAGGATCACTCTGATCAGGAGAAGCGATTGCAGTGTACAGTCATAAAGGCCCCTATGGGGACTAGTAAAAGCAATAAAAAAGTAAATAAAAAAGGTAGTTCAGAAATGCCCGATCTATCACAATATGAAATCAATTAATCTGATTGGTACACTGTGTGGCGAGGAAAAAATTCCAAATGCAAAAATGACCTTTTTATTGGTTGCCACAGCATTGAATTCGAATGCAATAACAGGCAATTAAAACATTGTGCATCTACACAAAAACAGTGTCATTAAAAACACCACCTCGGGACACAAAAAATAAACCATCAGTTAGCCCGAGTAAATATAAAAAATAGCTCCCACACACAAAGGGACAAGATGCAAAAATAATGCAAAAAGTGTTCTTATTGATTTTCTGCAAAAAACACAGAGCACCGCAACCAAAGCAAAGCCAACATTTCGGCCTCTGACAGCCTTTATCAAGAATTGGCATAGCATGAGGTTGAAGGAAATTAGACGGGTTTGTCATCTCTAGATCATATCTTGGGTAAGGTGCCCGTGGTTGCAGAAACTTTGCATACTGATGCAAGAATCCAGAGTGTGTAGCTGCTACCATTGACTCCTGGGACCCTGTCCTCATCCCCACTGGCTGTTATAAGTAGAGATGAGCGAACCGGTCCCGGTTCGGCTCGAGGTCGGTTCGCCGAACGGAGGTCCCGTTCGAGTTCGGCTTGTCGAACGTTCGACGAACCGAACTCGAACTGCATAGGAAACAATGGCAGGCAATCACAAACACATAAAAACACCTAGAAAACACCCTCAAAGGTGTCCAAAAGGTGACAAACAACTCAAACACATGGGAAAGTGACAAGGACATATACTTATGCGAAAACAAAAGAGCTGGACAAGGAAAAAGAGGAGGACACACAGATATATGAGTATATGCAAGGAAACATCGATTCCATTATTGTGCAACTTGAGCCCTGCTCATTTTAGGCTTCCAATCTGGATAAATTGCCTGAGCTCGCTACGTACGCCTTGGGGATCTTGTCGTGTCCTGCAGCCAGCGTTCTCTCGGAACCTGTCTTCAGTGCTGCTGGGGGTCTGCTGGCAGATAAGCACACGTGTCTGTCCACTGACAATGTGGACATGGCTCTCAGAGGACTTTTCTTCCCCTGGGTCAGCCAGGGGAGGCGAAAGGCACGCGTATTTTTGAGAGTGCTTCATGCAAAGCATCTGTTTCATTTTGAAAAGGGGGATCAAGTGATGCCAGTCAAGTGGGGTGTGTGTGGCCCAATTAGTGGAAACGAGGGAGACTGTGGTTGGAGTCCCCTCGCTTTTGAAAAAAGAACCAAGATGAACAAGTCATGGCTCTCAGAGGACTTTTCTTCCCCTGGGTCATCCAGGGGAGGCGAAAGGCACGCATATTTTTCAGAGTGCTTCATCCAAAGCATCTGTTTCATTTTGAAAAAGGGGATCAAGTGATGCCAGTCAAGTGGGGTGTGTGTGGCCCAATTAGTGGAAACGAGGGAGACTGTGGTTGGAGTCCCCTCGCTTTTGAAAAAGGAACCAAGATGAACAAGTCATGGCTCTCAGAGGACTTTTCTTCCCCTGGGTCAGCCAGGGGACGGGAAAGGCACGCGTATTTTTGAGAGTGCTTCATGCAAAGCATCTTTTTCTTTTTCAAAAGGGGGGGTCAACCGATGCCAGTCAAGTGGGGTGTGTGTGGCCCAGTTAGTGGCAACGAGGGAGACTGTGGTTGGAGTCCCCTCGCTGTGTTTCTAAAAGAACCAAGATGAACAAGTCATGGCTCTCAGAGGACTTTTCTTCCCCTGGGTCAGCCAGGGGACGGGAAAGGCACGCGTATTTTTGAGAGTGCTTCATGCAAAGCATCTTTTTCTTTTTCAAAAGGGGGGGTCAACCGATGCCAGTCAAGTGGGGTGTGTGTGGCCCAGTTAGTGGCAACGAGGGAGACTGTGGTTGGAGTCCCCTCGCTGTGTTTCTAAAAGAACCAAGATGAACAAGTCATGGCTCTCAGAGGACTTTTCTTCCCCTGGGTCAGCCAGGGGACGGGAAAGGCACGCGTATTTTTGAGAGTGCTTCATGCAAAGCATCTTTTTCTTTTTCAAAAGGGGGGGGTCAACCGATGCCAGTCAAGTGGGGTGTGTGTGGCCCAGTTAGTGGCAACGAGGGAGACTGTGGTTGGAGTCCCCTCGCTGTGTTTCTAAAAGAACCAAGATGAACAAGTCATGGCTCTCAGAGGACTTTTCTTCCCCTGGGTCAGCCAGGGGATGGGAAAGGCACGCGTATTTTTGAGAGTGCTTCATGCAAAGCATCTTTTTCTTTTTCAAAAGGGGGGGTCAACCGATGCCAGTCAAGTGGGGTGTGTGTGGCCCAGTTAGTGGCAACGAGGGAGACTGTGGTTGGAGTTCCCTCGCTATGTTTTACATGATTTTCGAAGGGCATGACATGCCTAAGAGGTTGAGTTTCATCATCTGCAACTTGTTGGCAACAGAAAGGCTGCCTTTACACCCTTTTGAGACCGAGGATTTTCGAGACCTTATGCTCATTGCAGTGCCCCAAGAGCCGATGGCCAGTCGTCACTCCTTCTCCAAGAAAGGCGTGCCCGCGCTACCACAGTAGGTCGCACAACCTCACCGATTCCTTGAGAAACTCTGTGTGTGACAGGGTGCATTTCAACACAGATACTTGGACCAGTAAGCATGGACAGGGGAGTTACATGTTGCTGACTGGGCACTGGGTAACTATGGTGAGGGATGGAGAAGGGTTTGCTGTACAAGTCTTGCCGTCCCCACGACTTGTGTGTCAATCCTTCCTCTGTATGTACAAGTTCCTCCACTGCTTCTGCCTCCTCAACCTCGTGTGGGTCCTCCACCTCGGCCCAAACCCTGTGTGGTCAGGCCACCCTTCCTTGTAACTGCGCCCAAGGAATCCCACACACCTCCTTACTATGCTGGCAGCAGAGCTCAAGGCCATCAGGCGGTCAAATGTTTACTTTGTTATGTAGGGGAAATGTGAGACACCGCTGAGGAATTGTGGACGGTTAGCTCTGGAGAGTGAGACCGAGTTTCATCAATGGCTGTCTACAGTCAACCAGCAGTCAGGGAAGGTCGGGTGCGACAATGATGCAAACCAGTCTGCAACCCTTCTTCAGGGCAATGTGACACACGTGCCTTGTATGGCTCACGTGTTGAACCTGGTTGTCCAGCAATTTTTAAAACACTATCCCGGCCTACATGGCCTTCTGCAGAGGGCACGGTGTAACGCCTGCCTGGATCGACACACTCAGATGGGCTGTAAAGGATAGGCTAGAGGCAAGCCACTCACCAAGCTGGACACCCAGAACCCTGAAACCCTTTAACCCCTATACAGTGATTTGGAATTACACAGGGCCCAAGTTGATCAATACCTGTGGAATGCTGCAGTTCCAGAGAATAGTAGTCATGCAGGGTCAAAAACATTAATTGAGGAAGAGGAACAGAATGGGATGGCCAGGACTTAATCAGAAAACAAGCAGAGGTGAAGTGCGGATCGGCCAACGAGGTACATAAACAGCAAGCAGGAAACGTAGTCAGGTAACAAGCACACAAAATCACTAAACAGAACTGGGGGTAACAGTAACCAGAGGTTCATAGCTTTGTCTGGCAGTGGTCTGCAGACAGGAGGGGCCTAAAAAAGGGTGTGGTGTCTTCCCATTGGGACCAGAGTACAAATTGATTGAGTGGACTACGTTGGTGACTTAACAGCCGTGTGCGGCAATGATGCAAACCTGTCTGCGGCCCTTCGTCAGGGCAATGTGACACACGGGCCTTGTATGGCTCACGTGTTGAATCTGATTCTCCAGCAATTTTTAAAATACCATCCCGGCCTACATGGCCTTGTGCAGCGGGCACGCTGCTATGTGCTCACTTTCATCCTTCGCACCCAGCAGCTCAACAACTTTCATCGCTCCGGAAGTCTTAGGGTCTGGCGGTTAAACGCCGGAAATGCGATGTTCCGTCACGCAGGAATTGTAATCTGCACATGTTGCAGCATGTGTGGCAGCACCGCAGTGCCCTGCTGAAATACGGTATGACGTATACCCTGGGCTAACTTGATCCAGAGGTGGTGCAGATCACGCTGCTGGAGTGGTGTCAGATCAAGGACCTATGCACCCTTCTACACAGTTTCCAAATGTCGACGAAGATGTTTAGCACTGGCAATGCCATTCTCAGCGTGACAATTCTGGTCATCTACATGATGGAGCACACTGTAAGCATTATTCGAAGTCAGGTATTGGTCCAAGAGGAAGGTGAGGAAGTACAGGAGGAGTCATATGCAGAAGGCATAATAAGATCTACAAGGTCCATACGGTAAGCGGCACCTAGGCAGCAGTTATGGTGGGGGATAGGGATTAACAAGGGCGCATAATATCAGCAAAAATTGTTGAGGAAGGTGCAGGAGCCATGAAGAAATGGAGGACGAACTTGCGATGGGCATGGAAGACTCAGCAGATGAGTGAGAGCTTGCTCACATTTCGGTTGTGTGAGGTTGGGGGGAGAGGGCAGAGGAAGGAGGCACGATTCTCACCTCTCTGCCACCAACACACCAAGGACTTGGTCCTAGTGGATGCACAAGACACATGAGCGTCTTCTTGCTGCACTACCTACAACATGACCCTCGGATTGTACGAATTCGAAGTAATGCTAACTACTGGGTTGCGACACTGTTAGATCCCCGGTACAAGACAAAATTTGCCGAAAAAATTCATGCCATATAAAGGGACGCACGTGTACAGGAGTATCTTCAGAAGGTGTTACGCAATCTTCGATCTGCTTTTCCACTAAACACCAGTGCTGCACAGAGTGAATCTCAACGGTTTGTCATGGATAGGAGGAAATGGTCTTTTACTTGTCCACATCTGAGGGACCGTGGGCTGGCTGTTGTGCTCAGATGCCATTGAGTACGGTGTCCCTGCAGAGTTGCACTTTTGGTCATATACAAAATGAGTTGAAAAAGGACAGATGCGGGTGAAAAGGGGAACAGGTGTATTGGAAAGGGGAAAAAAGTTTTGGTCCGTGGGTTTGGTGGTTAAGCAAAAGTAACATTTGATGAAGAAACACCATCTGTTACGGTGGGACTGGCAGATTTGGATAAGGTGGTATATACTATGTTACCGCTATATAACGAAAATTAATAAGAAAAGAAAGAGAAAGGTATATATCCCCATCAGCAGTCAATGTCCACCGTGCTCCCAGATGGAAAAGGAGAGGTTGGCAACTGGAAGGTTAGGTGGAGGATACAGAGCTGTGTGGCTATGAAACTAATAGTAGCCTGAACCAAGTTAGACGCCACTCGGATCTTGAGACTGGGAGCCCTGTTAGCGTCACAGGGTCCACACGCCCACCCAGCCCAGGAACTCCCTGTTAACATCACAGGGGCCATTCAGTACGCTGACCGTGTGCATTGGGGCCACACCTGTGAACAGCAGGTGCATCAGCAGCAGCAGGCCTGTTAATGCCACTGGGCTGCACAAGCAGGACTTGTAGGACAGGAGCTGGTCTTAACCGTTCTGCGTTACCAACTGTGGTGGTGGCCTGCATCGACGCCCTATCCCTGCCTACCTCTGGCCTAAAGCCGCAATGGGTTCAACACATGGAGGTGTGCTCTTTCGGAGCATAATAGAAGACTGCACACCTCTTTGTTGTCTCCAGCCCCTTCTATACCCTGGGTCCGCCCCAAACCAGGGTGGACCACAATGCACCTCCTGGAGACAAAAGCAGAGTGATACGTCATGAGTGGCATAACTAGCGTCCTATTTGGAACCGCAACTTAAATGATGACCTCATGGCTGTCATGACACAAACACCTCACCAGTCATCGTCTGACCATCAATAATGAGGTGACAAGTCATAGGGGCGGGCCTCTGCAAGCCATTTGGCAGTGGCCTGGCCACATCGTCAGGACACTTGATGCCCTGTGGTCTAAATGGGCCCCCCACATCAGGGGCAGGGCCAAAGAGTTCATTACCGGACCTAGTTTCTGATGCAGTAAGTGCCTGACCATGGTCAGTTGCATGAAATACAGTCTCTGAAAAAAGACTATCAGCTTTAGCATGGTGTCTATGCACAACACAGGACTTAGACCCGGCACGGAGTGCAAGTACCTGTGCAAAGAGGCTTTTCGCACTAAGTGTAGGAGCATGCGCTGTAGCCCGAAATGAAGACTTAGCCTCAGGAATGGCACAGTCAGGCTGAGCATACTCACTAGGCGAAACACTGGAGTTAGGCTGCGGCTGGGGTAAATCGGCACACGCATGCACACTAGCTGCCTCTCCACACTTAGACGTGGAGGAGAAAGCAGCCAGCTGGACAACCCGAGGCACAGGCCTAAATGGCAGCTGATGCCTGGGCGCAACTGAAACCACAGCAGGCTGCTTGCGTTTAAGGCGTCACCGTTTTGTAACAACAAATAACATCAAAAAGAACAGGTGTACTTCTTCCCATGGATAATCTGATATGATCCCTTTTTTCCTGGACACGACCATCGCTAACAAATGTAGATGAGGCCAAATCAGCAGCTGCTTCAATGGATCTCAAGTGCTCCATAAAGTGGCCTCTCCTCCACCTCAAGTTCAATATCCCAAATAATCCATTCCTCTGTGGTGTCAATCCAATCGCACTTGCTTCCTAACAGCTCTCAAGTTTCCACCAGCCCTGCTGAGTATGGGGTGACAGAGATGGTTGAGTTTGCATAGCTGTTCAGTCGCACTATAGCCTGGGAATCAGAGGTCTGCTCCAAAGCTGCAATGAGTACAGACAAGGAAGTTATTATTTTTATTATTATTGATTTATAGAGCACCATTGATTCCATGGTGCTGTACATGAGAAGGGGGTTAAATACAGAATACATATACAAGTAACTATAGACAGACTGGTACAGAGGGAAGAGGGCCCTGCCCTTGCAGGATTACATTCTAAAGGATTTTTTTGAGGAGACAGTAGGAGTTGTTTAGGTTGAGCGTCAAGTACGTATGGTGGTGGTGTCATTGAAGGTTATAGTCATTTCTGAACAGATGAGTTTTAAGATTCAGTTTAAAGCTTGCGTGTGTAGCAGATAATCTAACGTGTTGAGGTAGCGAGTTCCATGAGACAGGGGAAATGATCTGTGCAGATGGCCTGAAGCTTTGTGACTGGGATCCAGGCCCCGATGAAGAAGGTGCTGAGCCTAATCTACACCCTCATTTCCAAAAAGTAAATCCTCCTGGTGGAGACAATGGGGAACATGATGAGGAGCACAGATACCTGATTGGAAGGACAACTTTACTATTCGGTCAGGGCAGGAAGAGGTTGTCTCGGAGGACTCAGGACGAGGGGAATGAAAACACACAGGGTTTTTAAAGAGGTTGGAGACAACACTTAGTGTCAAACCAAAGTCAGCCAGTCGATGAGGTCAGCAGAGGAGGTGGAGGAGGATGCTACTGACGACGAGGTTACGTTGCGTCTTCCTGGCGAGAGACAAAGTACTGGAGCACGTCAACAACTGAATCCTGGACCACAACTTTGACTCTGAGCAGATGTCGTGTTGGCTATGCAGGTCGCATGGGCTGTAAGCCTTTCCTAGCCTGTGAATTTTTGGACATCGCAAAGGATCACCAAAGTCATGGAATCTGTAAGATTTGTCAACAATCTGTAAGTAGAAGGCAAAAACTCACACTTTTGAGTACTTCCTCCATGAAGTATCACATAAATATAAAATGACAGCGTGAAGGTGTATTGCTCAGCTTTAGCAACTGTCAACACAATATGCTTATTTGCCGTTCATTGCATGCATTGTTGCAGACTACACACAAGGGGCTGCTGTTTTTTTGGATCTGCCTTTGGTCACTATAGCAATAGAAAATTGCAGTTCGGGGGTGGACTTGGAGATGCTGTCTATGAACAGAAGGAAAAGCTAAAGGTGTGTGTTACAGCTAGGAGGCAGCGCGGAAACACTTCGTTCAATTGTGAGGGGAGTTGTGTTGTACTTTGATGATGAGCACTGTAACGTCAGTGAGCAGCATCCTGTGCCACAGACCAACATTCTTACGGTGCTGTCTATACTGTTTACCATGAGAGGAGCGTAAAGTCTGTATTTCTGGCAACTAGAGTTGAGCGCGGTTCGTGGTTCGAGGTTCTCCAGTTCTAGGCTCGAGTGATTTTGGGGGCTTTTCGAGATCGAACTAGAACACGAGCTTTTTGCAAAAGCTCGATAGTTCTAGATACATTCGAGAACGGTTCTAGCAGCAAAAAGCAGGGCTTTTTACAGCTACAGTGTGCAGGAGCCATCGCTGGCAGCCTGCCAGAAGCTGGTAACCAAGATAAACATCGGGTATCCAAGCAAAGCGCTTTGGTTAGTAACCCGATGTTTATCTTAGTTACGTGCAGGAAGCCCACACTTCCCCGCTCAGCTCGCTCCGCCCCCTCCTGCCCGTGGCATGTACACATATACATACACACACACACACACACACACACACACTCTGCACACACACTCTGCACACATGGTCCCGCTCGGCTTACCTGCGGTGATGAAGTCCCGCCATCCCGACCTCAGCGCTGTCACTGTCCTCCATGGCCGCCACTTGTCACATCACCTCTCGCTTCCGACCCGAGACTGACTAGCGGTGACGTCACGGGCCTCTCGCGATATTTGGCTGTGAAGGCGCCGGTCATTGAACTCAGTGACAGGGGCTGTCAGTGTGCCGGAGATCAGCGCAGGTAATGTACCTCGCTGACAGCAGCACTTGTCATGCCCTGCAGTGACCTGGGCTGACCCATTGATGTTAGCTCAGGTCACTGCACTGCTCTCCCAGCCAATGGGGAACATCCTGGTCTTAATTGACTGGGACAGTGTGGATCGTCATGGCAACCCCTTGGATTACACCAGACCTGGATTTGTTTTTCATTCTAATAAATTGGTTAAAGATGGAATGTTTTGGGGAGTGTTTTTTCAAATAAAAATGTGTTTGTCTTCTATTTTTTTTTATTACTGACTGGGTTGGTGATGTCGGGTATCTGATAGACGCCTGACCTCACCAACCCCAGGGCTTGATGCCAGGTGACATTACACATCTGGTATTAACCCCATATATTACCCCGTTTGCCACCGCACCAGGGCGCGGGATGAGCTGGGGCGAAGCACCAGGATTGGCGCATCTAATGGATGCGCCACTTCTGGGGCGGCTGCGGCCTGCTATTTTTAGGCTGGGGAGAGTCCAATAACCATGGACCTCCCTAGTCTGAGAATATCAGGCCCCAGCTGTCTGCTTTACCTTGGCTGGTGATCCAATTTTGGGGGACCCCTACGTGTTTTTTTTAAAAATTATTTATTTAATTTAAAATAACAGCGTGGGGTGCCCTCAGTTTTGGATTACCAGCCAAGGTGAGGTTGCCAGCTGTGGTCTGCAGGCTGCAGCCGTCTGCTTTACCCTAGCTGGCTACAAAACTAGGGGGAACCCTACGTCATTTTTTTTTTCATTTTTTTGGCTAAATACAAAGCTAAGCACCCCTTAGTGCCACATGAAAGGCACCAAAGGGTGCTCCACTTTTTCTCCACTTTTTCTACACTTTTTCTACACTTTTTCTACACTTTTTTCTACACTTTTTTCTACACTTTTTCTACATTTTTTTCTCCATTTTTTCTACACTTTTTCTCCACTTTTTCTACACTTTTTCTACACTTTTTCTCCACTTTTTCTACATTTTTTCTACACTTTTTCTACACTTTTTCTACACTTTTTCTACACTTTTTCTCCACTTTTTCTACATTTTTTCTCCACTTTTTCTACACTTTTTTCTCCATTTTTTCTCCACTTTTTCTCCATTTTGTTTCTCCATTTTTTCTCCATTTTTTCTCCACTTTTTCTCCACTTTTTTCTCCACTTTTTTCTCCACTTTTTCTCCACTTTTTCTCCACTTTGTCTCCACTTTGTCTCCAGTTTGTCTCCACTTTTTCTACATTTTTTCTCCACTTTTTCTACATTTTTTTCTCCACTTTTTCTCCACTTTTTCTTCACTTTTTCTCCACTTTTTATCCTTTTTTTCTCCACTTTTTCTCCACTTTTTCTCCACTTTTTATCCATTTTTTTCTCCACTTTTTCTCCACTTTTTTCTCCACTTTTTTTTCCATTTTTTCTCCACTTTTTATCCACTTTTTTCTCCACTTTTTATCCACTTTTTATCCATTTTTTTCTCCACTTTTTCTCCATTTTTTCTCCACTTTTTTCTCCACTTTTTCTCCATTTTTTCTCCACTTTTTCTCCACTTTTTCTACATTTTTTTCTCCACTTTTTCTCCACTTTTTCTCCACTTTTTCTCCACTTTTTCTACATTTTTTTCTCCACTTTTTTTCTCCACTTTTTTTCTCCACTTTTTCTCCACTTTTCTCTCCACTTTTTTTCCATTTTTTCTCCACTTTTTATCCACTTTTTTTCTCCACTTTTTCTCCACTTTTTATCCATTTTTTTCTCCACTTTTTCTCCATTTTTTCTCCACTTTTTCTCCACTTTTTCTACATTTTTTTCTCCACTTTTTCTCCACTTTTTCTCCACTTTTTCTCCACTTATTATCCATTTTTTTCTCCACTTTTTCTACACTTTTTATCCATTTTTTTCTCCACTTTTTCTCCACTTTTTCTCCACTTTTTCTCCATTTTTTCTCCACTTTTTATCCATTTTTTTCTCCACTTTTTCTCCACTTTTTCTCCACTTTTTCTCCAGTTTTTATCCATTTTTTTCTCCACTTTTTTTCCATTTTTTCTCCACTTTTTCTCCACTTTTTTTCTCCACTTTTTCTCCACTTTTTATCCATTTTTTTCTCCACTTTTTTCCATTTTTTCTCCACTTTTTCTACATTTTTTTCTCCACTTTTTCTCCACTTTTTCTCCACTTTTTCTCCACATTTTATCCACATTTTATCCACTTTTCTCCACTTTTCTCCACTTTTTATCCATTTTTTTCTCCACTTTTTCTCCACTTTTTATCCATTTTTTTCTCCACTTTTTCTCCACTTTTTCTTTACTTTTTCTCCACTTTTTCTCCACTTTTTCTCCATTTTTTTCTCCACTTTTTCTCCACTTTTTCTCCGTTCTTTTTCTATGGTCGGTCTACCCATTAGCTCTGCCATGCATACTGTAGCTCTACACCTACTGCACATGTTACTTTATGATTGACATCTCTTTCGTACCAGAGCTGTCTAAGCCTACTCTGACCCCATATTTGTCATTACTATATTGTCCTTGTACTGTATTATGACATTTGTATCATGTGTTTCATTTCTTGCTGTGTTGCAATTTTTTTGCTGCATCCCAATTGTAGCTCTACATTGTTCGAGTTTATGTTATTGTTCTCTCACTCTTATGTGATACTGATTATTGTCATTTTTCATGATTACATGCAGATAAGTCCAATCTGACGAAGGCTCAGGCCGAAACGTCATTTGTAACTTGTTTTGGACAAAAACATATATGCTTATGAAAATTTTTTTTTCTTAATACGGACCAATAAAGAGTGATTTTGCATTACTATCCGTTGTGACTTACTGACTTAGTCTGGGAGATTTAGAGTGCCGAGGTTACTCACTAATTTTATCTATTATTACCTTTGAGCACCTATATACCAGTGAGCAGAGCTTCCTCTACAGTAGTTCTCCTGATTAGGCATGCCCTTACCTCATGAGCAGGGCATTGCAGCTTTGGTAGCAACCATTACGACATGGACTCTGCTGCTGTGGACCCGAGAAGAGTGAGTGCAGATTCATTGCACCCACACTCCTCACATGAAGGGTCCGCACTCCTAGAAAATGGGGGATACGTTCCCTGAGTGTCTCCCCCCCATATTCTAGACGGTCCAGAGTCGTCGTGGGACCCCTTTATTTTTTTTCTTACAATAAATTGGTGAAAGAGGAAATGTTTTGGGGACTGTTTTTTCAAATAAATTTCTTTTGTCGATTTTTTGTTTTTGTTAGTACTGACAGTTTATGATGTTGGGTATCTAATAGACGCCATGACATCACAAACTGCTGGGCTTGATCTCAGGTGACTTTACAGCTAGTATCAACCCGATTTATTACCCCGTTTGCCACTGCACCAGGGCACGGGATGAGCTGGGGTGAAGCGCCAGGATTGGCGCATCTAGTGGATGCGCCACGTCTGGGGTGCCTGCGGCCTGCTATTTTTAGGCTGTGAAGGCCCAATAACTATGGACCTTCCCACCCTGAGAATACCAGACCACAGCTGTCCGCTTTACCTTGGCTGGTGATCCAATTTGGGGGGGACCCTACTTTTATTGTGTAATTATTAATATTTATAAAATAATTATAAAAAAGAGCCTGAGGGGACCTCCACATTGGATCCCCAACCACGGTAAAGCTGCCAGCTGTGGTTTTCAGGCTACAGCCGTCTGCTTTACCCTAGCTGGCTATCAAAAATGGGGGGACCCAACGTCATTTTTTTTAACTATTTTTTAAATAGAAAAAATTAATGGGCTTCCCTGTATTTTGATTGCCAACCAAGGTAACGGCAGGCAGATGGGGGTGGCAACCCATAGCTGTCTGCTTTATCTGCGCTGAGAATCAAAAATACCGCGGAGCGCTACGTCATTTTTTTAAAGATTTATTTTTACAGCACTATGATGTCCAGCAATCAAAATACAGGGAAGCCCATTTTATTTTTAGTTATTTAAATAAATAATTAAAAAAAATATATATGGGCTCCCGCTGCATTTTTTGTATTGCTAGCTAAGGGTAATCCAAGCAGCTACTGGCTGCTAACCCCCACTGCTTGGTGTTACCTTCACTGGCAATGGAAAATCCAGGGCAGCATTTTTTATTTTTTTTGCCAAAAAACTACAAAAAAAGGACGTGAGCTTCGCCATATTTTTGTATGCTAGCCAGGTATAGCAGGCAGGTGCTGGAAGAGTTGGATACAGCGCCAGAATATGGCGCTTCTATGAAAATGCCATTTTCTGAGGCGGCTGCAGACTGCAATTCGCAGCAGTGGGGCCCAGAAAGCTCAGGCCAACCTGTGCTGCGGATTCCAATCCCCAGCTGCCTAGTTGTACCTGGCTGGACACAAAAATGGGGCGAAGCCTACGTCATTTGTTTTCTAATTATTTCATGAAATTCATGAAATAATAAAAAAAGGGCTTCCCTTTATTTTTGGTTCCCAGCCGGGTACAAATAGGTAACTGGGGGTTGGGGGCAGCCGTACCTGCCTGCTGTACCTGGCTAGCATACAAAAATATGGCGAAGCCCACATAATTTTTTCAGGGGCCAAAAAACTTCTGCATACAGTCCTGGATGGAGTATGCTGAGCCTTGTAGTTCTGCAGCTGCTGTCTGTCTGTATGGAGAAGAGCAGACAGCAGCTGCAGAACTACAAGGCTCAGCATACTCCATCCAGGACTGTATGCAGAATTTTTTTTCCCACCAAAAAAATGACGTGGGCTTCGCCATATTTTTGTATGCTAGCCAGGTACAGCAGGCAGCCACGAGCTGCCTCCAACCCCCAGTTGCCTATTTGTACCCGGCTGGGAAACAAAAATATAGGGAAGCCCGTTTTTTTTTTAATTATTTCACTTATTTCATGAAATAACTAAAAAACAAATGACGTGGGCTTCGCCCCATTTTTGTGTCCAGCCGGGTACAACTAGGCAGCTGGGGATTGGAATCCGCAGCACAGGTTAGCCCGAGGTTTCTGGGCGCCTCTGCTGCGGATTTCAGTCCGCAGCCGTCCCAGAAAATGGCGCTCTCATAGAAGCGCCATCATCTGGCGCTGTATCCAACTCTTCCAACAGCCCTGGAGCCGGGTGGCTTGTTGGGTAATCATGAGTTAATACTGGCTTTGTTTTACTTGCCAGTATTAAGCCAGAGATTCTTAATGTCAGGCACGTTTGACCCGGCCATTAAGAATCTCCAATAAAGGGTTAAAAAAAAACACCACACAGAGAAAAAATACTTTAATAGAAATAAATACACAGACACATTAGAGACTCCATCTTTATTACCCCCTGTCAGCCCTCCACGATCCTGCTCTTCTGTCTTCTTTCTTTCTAGTGTAGTAGTAGTGACGATTGTAGTGAGGAAGGATGAGGTTCACCAGCTCATCACTTGGGGCTGGGGAACCTCATCCTCACTACAATCGGGAAGCAGCGTGCAGCCTTCACTCCGTGAGTGATCAGTGCTGGCTGTCAGCGGTAACAGCGGTAACGCTGACAGACGCGTTACCATAGCAATGGTGCTCTCGGAGCCGCGGTTAGCGGTGACGTCACCGCTAACTGCGTTGCTATGGCAACGGTGATCTCCGTTAATGACCGGCTGTGTCAGCCGGTCCCTAACGGAACGGTGAGTCGACCGTGTGCTAGAGCATGTCGCCGGTACACGGCGATACACATATGTGCACCGTGTACCGGAGAGATGCACTCGCAGGTCCTACATGACGTGTCATAGTCATGTGACCAGTCTGTAGCCAATGAGATAATAGCCACGTGACTGGTCACATGGCTATTTTGACGTCACGATAGGTCCTGCATCTCTGCTGGCAGTGCAGGTCACCGGGAAGATTAAGCGATCATCGAATGGAATAGCGGCAGGAGACAGAGTGCAGAAGGGATCGCGGGGACCGGAAAGTGTTATGGCAATGTTTATTAACTGTTTGTGTACATTTATAATGCATTTTTATGTGTTTGTGATTGCCTCCCATTATAGCCTATTGGTTCTAGTTCGGTTCGTCGAACGTTCGACGAACCGAACAAGACCCCCGTTCGGCGAACTGACCTCGAGCCGAACCGCGACCGGTTCACTCATCTCTACTGGCAACTGGACATCACAGTACCCGGGTACGGTAGACTATGCCCAGACAATAATGCGGGCACGCAACACTTTGTTTTATTAGCAAAACACATATCTGTTCTGGGTAGGTCGACTATATAGACAATAAGACTTGCTGCCTCTGCACTGTCAAATTGTCATGTACAGTTTAAATCATAGAGGGACAGCAACACATGTTTGCATTGAATGTTGCTTTTCAAGATTTCCATGACTGTGTTGCAGAGCTGTGTGGTTTGCATTCACACTGTTATCATCTGCATTATCTGTGAGGCTTCAGCTAACAAGGGTATTCAGGGGGGGGGTCATGTGTTTTGTCTATGTTTAGGTAGATAACTTGGAAGCTCTTGTGATGCGCCACTGGTAGGTCGTGTTCGCACACACACACACACACACACACGCACAAACACACAATTACTGCTACACAGAGGGATTAGCAGGTAGTAGGCAACAGAATAGATTGTTCAATTATTTTAATTGTATGCATGGTTCTTATTGTTTGTTTTAGTAAAGTTAAACAATCATTTATCAACCCAACTGCCTAGAGTCCTTTTCCTTTTGCCTGGTTTTGCTGCATACTGGGGAGCCCACCCTGTACACGACTTAAAATGAAGCATAAGTCGCAATGTGAATTTCACTGTGCTACAATCCGGCCTAGCGTGCCTGTGCAACCACCGCCTGCCCCATCAAGTGCATCTGCGTGCTCTTCATCCTCTGTGACTGTGGGGACAGCAGTCACACATGGTTTTTCACACTGAACTTCCACTCCTTAACCCGCAACAGGGAGTGTGATTGGCAGGTCATCACTTGTTTTGGAAGTGGAAACAGAAGGTATTGTTGAGCTGTCAGGCATCGAGAGAACCATCATTGGATGCAGGCTACATTATATCCACTGAAGAAAAAACAAAAAAGCCAGCACCAAATGTGCACTACAGCACTAAACATTCCAAACTGTACTTATTATAAAAAAAATTTTGAGATTTTTGGCAAAAAATTGCAATTTCTTGAGCTGCTTCGCCACGTCACGGCAAATCTCATTTGAAGCAGTCCTACACTAAAATATTTTTATAAAATGTGCCATACGGCCTCACATATGAATAGTAGAACTGCTCTTAGCAGCACTCACCTGGTCTATTTCAATCCCGTACCCATGACTGAGTCATGGCTGTGGGCGGGACAGGTCCAAGCAAATGCTGCATGAAGTAAATAGCCTGTGGACAAAGCCTGATGACTTAATGTGAACAGTCACCAACCGCCAAAATCCAGACAGATGGAATACATCCCAAATTGGGGTGCATAGCAAGGTGGAGGTCAACCACCGACCAATTCAATGAAGAAAAAACAAAAAAGCCAGCACCAAATGTGCACTACAGCACTAAACATTCCAAACTGTACTTATTATAAAAAAAATTTTGAGATTTTTGGCAAAAAATTGCAATTTCTTGAGCTGCTTCGCCACGTCACGGCAAATCTCATTTGAAGCAGTCCTACACTAAAATATTTTTATAAAATGTGCCATACGGCCTCACATATGAATAGTAGAACTGCTCTTAGCAGCACTCACCTGGTCTATTTCAATCCCGTACCCATGACTGAGTCATGGCTGTGGGCGGGACAGGTCCAAGCAAATGCTGCATGAAGTAAATAGCCTGTGGACAAAGCCTGATGACTTAATGTGAACAGTCACCAACCGCCAAAATCCAGACAGATGGAATACATCCCAAATTGGGGTGCATAGCAAGGTGGAGGTCAACCACCGACCAATTTAACCTTGCTATGCACCCCAATTTGGGATGTATTCCATCTGTCTGGATTTTGGCTGTTGGTGACTGTTCACATTAAGTCATCAGGCTTTGTCCACAGGCTATTTACTTCATGCAGCATTTGCTTGGACCTGTCCCGCCCACAGCCATGACTCAGTCATGGGTACGGGATTGAAATAGACCAGGTGAGTGCTGCTAAGAGCAGTTCTACTATTCATATGTGAGGCCGTATGGCACATTTTATAAAAATATTTTAGTGTAGGACTGCTTCAAATGAGATTTGCCGTGACGTGGCGAAGCAGCTCAAGAAATTGCAATTTTTTGCCAAAAATCTCATAACATTTTTTATAATAAGTACAGTTTGGAATGTTTAGTGCTGTAGTGCACATTTGGTGCTGGCTTTTTGTTTTTTTTTACATTATATCCACGCCTGCACCTTCGTCACAGATTGCCTGGACTACCTGCAGTTAATAATTGCATTCCAGAAATGGAAAGGAGTGTAGAATGCACATGTGTTGTACCTTGCTTGGCAGCAAAGGAACACTAACTTAGTATTCCAGACAATTTTAGGAAGGCAGAAAAAGAGTCAGCTCTTTGTGCAAATTAAATAGAGTGGCAAAAGTGGACAGATGGGTACAGTGGCCGTGTTCTGTGGGTACCAGGACAGTAAAAGAAGCTTCACTTTCTATCCCTCCTAATGATCAAATGCAGCAAGGAATTCCCTGAGTTTGCTATAAAATTAGCATAGCTAAATGTGCATGAGGGTAGAATGCAGAGGTGCTTGAGATTGCTTGGCACAAGTGGCACAATAAAGGAGTCCTACAGGCATTTTTTGTATACCACTAAGTTGCAGTATTTTTTGCTATCATTATAGCTTATTAAAAACAGAGCAGGAGGGTGTCATGCAGAGGTGCTGCACATAGATTTGCACCAGTGGGGCACTAATGGAGTACAACAGCCACTTCTTGTATGCCACTAGGTACACTGACTGTTTGCTAGTATAATGGCTTAGTTAAAAATGAGTTTGAGTGTACAATGCAGGCAGACGTGCTGCAAATATCTTTCCACTAGTGTGACTACACAAAAGTCCAATAGCCACGTTTAGGATGCCACACTAGGTACAATGACTGTTTGCTAGTATAATGGCTTAGTTAAAAAGAGTTTGAGTGTGCAATGGAGGCAGACGTGCTGCAAATATCTTTCCACTAGTGTGACTACACAAAAGTCCAATAGCCACGTTTAGGATGCCACACTAGGTACAATGACTGTTTGCTAGTATAATGGCTTAGTTAAAAAGAGTTTGAGTGTGCAATGCAGGCAGACGTGCTGCAAATCTCTTTGCAATAGTGTGACTAGACAAAAGTCCAATAGCCACTTTTAGGATGCCACTAGGTACACTGAGTGTTTGCTAGTATAATGGCTTAGTTATAATGAGTTGGAGTCTGCAATGCAGGCAGAGGTGCTTCAAATGTCTTTGCACTAGTGGGACTATAGCAAAGTCCAATAGCCACGTTTAGGATGCCACTAGGTACACTGAGTGTTTGCTAGTATAATGGCTTAGTTATAATGAGTTGGAGTGTGCAGAGGACAGGAGGGTACTGTCACGCTCCCCGGGTCCTCACCCCCGTTCCCCGGCTCACCTGCCACGCTCTCCGCTCCCCAGTCACCGGATTCCGTCCGTCCCAGGGCTCCGGGCCCCCGATCCCGGCGCCCGACAGCTTCCCTGGACCTGGCCGGCTCCCCTGCGTCCTCCTCGCAGCCTCCTTCCCTGGCTTCTGGCACCCGGGCGGCGCGCATGCGCATTAGGGCGCGCGCGCGGTCACTGGCCCTTTCTTAAAGGGCCAGCGTCCATTAACAGGAAATGAGGTTGCACAGGTACAGGGTATATAGGGGGTCATTGTCCAAGGGGGCGGGGCCTGATCTTCGTGTTCCCTGAGCTAGGAGTCAGGTCTCTTGGTGTTTATGTGCCTGTACTCACCTATCTGTCTTTGTAGAGCCGTACCTGCCTCGCCATCCAGTCTGCCGTGTCCTGATCCCCGCACGCTGTCCGTCTGCCATCTGACAGTCCGTACCATCCCGGATCCCTGCGGTGACCCGTCATCTTGCTCCAGAGGTTCCGGACCCCGTCTGATATCACCTCGGCCTCCGAACCTGAGCTACGTCACCAAGACCACCTTCTGTGACTCCGTGGTCCCTGGGACTCCTCCGCTGCCTTCTCTTGCACGGACTGTTCTACTGCCCATCAGTGCTTCAGCTGCCGGACTCCCTACCACCATCTCAGAGAGTTCGGTCCAGTGGATCCACCTCCTGGGTCTGCCCGACCGCCCGGCCGTGACAGTAAGATCAGGCCATGGATCCCGCTGCAGCACTAATGGCTCTGCAAGAGGAACTCCAACGCCAGCGTGAAGTCCAGACCCGCATGCTGCAATTCATGACCTCCGTGGACACCCGCCTGTACACATTACAAGCATCAATGACGCCTGCGGCACCCAGGTCCCCCGCCAGGCAAGCCATGGCCCCCGCACCAGTGGCAACCTCGTCAGATGCTTCCCGACTCCGTTTGGCGTCACCTCCTCGTTATGCTGGAGATCCCAAGACCTGCAGGGGCTTCATAAATCAATGTTCCCTTCATTTCACGCAGCTGCCACATCTGTTCGCCTCCGACCAAGCCAAGGTCGCCTTTATAATGTCCCACCTAGAGGGCGAGGCGCTGGCGTGGATGAACCCCTTGTGGGAGAAGGAGGACCCCATGACCAAGGATCTTCAACAGTTCCTGCAGGCATTCCGCAGCACCTTTGACGAGCCGGGACGCGCTTCTGCCTCTGCTTCATCACTCCTCCGCCTACGTCAAGGAACACTGACGGTGGGCCAATACGCCATCCGTTTTCGCACTTTGGCTTCAGAACTCGGGTGGAATAATGAGGCCCTAACAGCCGCCTTCTGGGAGGGACTCTCGAGTCGCATCAAGGATGAGTTGGCGGGTCGGGACGTGCCCTCCACCCTAGATGCCCTGATTGCCCTAGCAACTCGTGTGGACATACGTTTTCAGGAGCGCTCCAAAGAGCTATCTCGTGAGAGACGCCCGTTACGGCATTCATCTCCTCCTCAGAAGCCCTCCGTACCTCAGTCATCAACAGCTGGGAGTCCCGTCCACGAGCCCATGCAGATTGACCGAGTGCGTCAGTCTGCACAACGTAGAGCAGAGCGGCTTGCCCAGGGTCTCTGCTTTTACTGCGGTGAGGGCACACACCTCCTCCGTTCCTGTCCGGAAAGGCCGGGAAACTCCAAAGCCTAGGGTTGGTAGGAGAGGCCACCCTAGGTGCTGGGACTCTCTCTGATCCGGTCACATGGACCGTGCAAGTGACAACGGGAGAGACGCGGTTCACGGCTGAGGCCTATCTTGATTCCGGGGCAGCAGGCAATTTCATCCAGCAAGCCACCGTGGACAAATACCAGGTGCCTGTTATCCCACTCAACAAGCCCCTGGTGATTGCCTCTGTGGATGGGAGACCCCTTTCTGACACCATCTCCTGGACCACCAGGCCGGTTGAACTGCGCATCGGTGCTCTTCACACCGAGAACATCGCCTTCTACGTCCTTCCGCACATGTCCCATCAGATCCTGCTGGGCCTTCCATGGTTACGGACTCACGAACCATCAGTCAGCTGGGGCACTGGCGAAATCACCCGCTGGGGTGCTTCGTGTCATGAGAGATGCCTAAAATCCACACAACCCATCCGACGACCTCCGGTTCCTGAGAACCTACCGGGGCTGCCCTCGGCTTATTGGTCCTTTGCTGATGTCTTTGATAAAAAAGAATCCGAGGTACTGCCGCCACATCGCCCCTACGATTGTGCCATCGACCTGCTCCCTGGAACAACGCCACCACGAGGACGGATATATCCTTTATCTCCAGCCGAAACAAGGGCTATGTCGACTTACATCTCAGAGAGCCTGGCTAGGGGATTCATTCGGAGATCCTCCTCTCCTGCTGGAGCAGGTTTCTTCTTTGTCAAGAAAAAAGAGGGCGATTTACGTCCCTGCATCGACTACCGGGGTCTGAATCAGATCACTGTTAAGAACAAGTACCCTCTGCCGCTCATCCCCGAATTGTTTGACCGGCTTAGAGGAGCTCGTCTGTTCACCAAGCTGGATCTTCGGGGTGCTTACAATCTGGTGCGCATCCGCTCTGGTGACGAATGGAAGACCGCGTTTAATACGCGCGATGGACATTATGAGTACTGCGTGATGCCCTTCGGCCTGTGTAACGCCCCTGCCGTCTTCCAAGAACTGGTGAACGACGTGTTCCGAGACCTCCTCTACACCTGTGTGGTAGTATATCTAGATGACATCCTTGTCTTCTCTCCGGACCTCCCAACCCACAGAGAGCACGTACAGCTGGTTCTACGACGACTAAGAGAGAACCGTCTGTACGCAAAGTATGAGAAGTGTGTCTTTGAGCAGTCTTCTCTCCCCTTTCTGGGGTACATCATCTCTGAGACTGGACTGCAGATGGATCCCAAGAAGGTCTCCGCCATTCTCAACTGGCCTCCCCCTTCTGGACTGAAGGCAATCCAACGCTTCCTGGGATTCGCCAACTACTACCGCCAATTCGTCCCTCACTTCTCTGCTCTGACTGCTCCACTTTCCGCTTTGACTAAGAAAGAGGCAAATCCAAAGGACTGGTCGCCTGCGGCCGACGCCGCGTTTGGCTCTTTGAAGCGGGCTTTTGCTTCCTCGCCTGTACTTCACCGTCCGGAGTTGAACCGCCAGTTCACCTTGGAGGTGGATGCCTCCTCCTCAGGAGCCGGAGCAGTGCTCATGCAGAAGTCCTCCTCCGGGAAGATGGTGACTTGCGGATTCTTCTCCAAGGGCTTCTCAGCGCCTGAACGCAACTATACCATCGGGGACAGAGAGCTCTTGGCAGTCAAACTGGCACTGGAGGAATGGCGCTACCTCCTGGAAGGTGCAGTGTATCCCGTGATCATCTACACGGACCACAAGAACCTAGAATACCTGCGGTCCGCTCAGCGACTGAACCCACGGCAAGCCAGGTGGTCCTTATTCTTTGCCAGGTTCGACTTTCAGCTTCACTTCCGACCCGCGGACAAGAATGTACGCGCTGATGCCTTGTCCAGGTCTTTCATGCCCATGGAGCAGGAGGAAGAGACTACCCAACCCATCATCTGTCCTAGCAACATCATTCCGGTGGCCCCTGTTACCCTAGCCCAGATACCGCCCGGGAAGACCTATGTCTCCGATACCGACAGGCAAAAAGTGTTACACTGGGGTCATGCCTCAAAAACAGCCGGGCATGCTGGTCAGAAGAGAACATGGGGTGCGATTGTACGCCATTACTGGTGGCCATCCCTTCGCACGGACGTCGCTGCTTTTGTCTCTGCCTGCTCCTCCTGTGCCAGGAACAAGACGCCCAAACACTTGCCCCATGGCCGTCTTCTGCCTTTACCGATACCCTCAGTCCCGTGGCAACACATAGCAATGGACTTTATTACGGACTTGCCATTATCCTCCGGGCACACAGTCATATGGGTCGTGGTTGATCGATTCTCCAAAATGGCCCACTTCGTTCCTATGGCCGGACTGCCCTCTGCTCAGGAACTCGCGGAAGCCTATATACATCACATCTTCCGCTTGCATGGCTTTCCATCCCACATAGTGTCCGACAGAGGAACTCAGTTCACCTCCCGCTTCTGGAGGGCTCTATGCAAACATCTGGGAGTGACTCTGGACTTTTCTTCTTCTTACCATCCTCAGTCTAACGGCCAAGTGGAGAGGGTCAATCAAATCGTGACCTCATACCTACGTCACTATGTCAACGCCCATCACGACGACTGGTCCTCGCTTCTACCTTGGGCTGAATTCTCCCATAACCACCACGTCAGTGAGTCATCCTCCGAATCTCCCTTCCATGTTGTTTATGGACTCCAGCCCGCCGTCCCATTGCCTATATCCCCTTCATCGGATGTCCCGGCTGCTGATACTGCAGTTCGTGACTTTGCTACCATTTGGGACTCTGTCAAAGCGTCCCTTGGGCGCGCTTCCCAGCGGATGAAGAAACACGCTGACAAGAGACGTCTGGATCCTCCGTGTTTCTCTCCTGGTGACCTGGTCTGGCTTGCTTCCCAGTACATCCGATTGAAGATACCTTCCTACAAGCTGGGTCCTCGCTACATCGGGCCGTTTAAGGTCCTCAGCAAGATCAATGAGGTATCCTACAAGCTACAGCTCCCGGCCACGATGAGGATACCCAACTCCTTCCACGTCTCTCTGCTCAAGCCGGTTGTCCTTGGTCCCTTCTCCGCTGCTGCCAGTCCGGCCCCTCCTCCTATTGCCGATGATGACATCTATGCGGTAAGGGATATCGTGGCCATGAAGACCGTACGAGGTCGACAGTTCTTCCTGGTGGACTGGGAAGGGTATGGTCCTGAGGATAGGTCTTGGGAGCCCAGGGAGAACGTGGGCACTCCTCTTATCCGTGCCTTCATGTCCCGGTTGCGGGGAGGGGGGCGTGGGGGGGGGGGGTACTGTCACGCTCCCCGGGTCCTCACCCCCGTTCCCCGGCTCACCTGCCACGCTCTCCGCTCCCCAGTCACCGGATTCCGTCCGTCCCAGGGCTCCGGGCCCCCGATCCCGGCGCCCGACAGCTTCCCTGGACCTGGCCGGCTCCCCTGCGTCCTCCTCGCAGCCTCCTTCCCTGGCTTCTGGCACCCGGGCGGCGCGCATGCGCATTAGGGCGCGCGCGCGGTCACTGGCCCTTTCTTAAAGGGCCAGCGTCCATTAACAGGAAATGAGGTTGCACAGGTACAGGGTATATAGGGGGTCATTGTCCAAGGGGGCGGGGCCTGATCTTCGTGTTCCCTGAGCTAGGAGTCAGGTCTCTTGGTGTTTATGTGCCTGTACTCACCTATCTGTCTTTGTAGAGCCGTACCTGCCTCGCCATCCAGTCTGCCGTGTCCTGATCCCCGCACGCTGTCCGTCTGCCATCTGACAGTCCGTACCATCCCGGATCCCTGCGGTGACCCGTCATCTTGCTCCAGAGGTTCCGGACCCCGTCTGATATCACCTCGGCCTCCGAACCTGAGCTACGTCACCAAGACCACCTTCTGTGACTCCGTGGTCCCTGGGACTCCTCCGCTGCCTTCTCTTGCACGGACTGTTCTACTGCCCATCAGTGCTTCAGCTGCCGGACTCCCTACCACCATCTCAGAGAGTTCGGTCCAGTGGATCCACCTCCTGGGTCTGCCCGACCGCCCGGCCGTGACAGGTACAGTGCCAGGATTGTGGGGCTCTGGGTAGAGGAAAGGAAGCCTGCCTTTCTATTCCCTCCTAATGGGGAAATGCAGCGACGAAATCCCTGACCTTTGCTACACAGACGCTGTCGCTGTTTTCAGGACCTGTCACCTTAACTCTGACCCTGCCCGTACGAGCCCTTAAAAGGACTGATGGAAAGTGCTATCCCTATGCTGTCCAGCGCTGTGTATGGAGCGCATACAGCTGTATCAGCGATAGTACTCAGGACGGAGCTGCGACAGTGATGTCTGACACCAAGGACGCAGAAGAGATAATGGCGTCCTGGAGGAAAATGTCCGGTTTTATAATGCAGGGACATGTGACATGGACATCCTATCACACATGCCGTTGCTTCTCTGGCTAAACGTCCACTTAGCTGTGTGTGAGTCTGGGATTGGCTGACATGCTGGCCCGCCCCACAAGGCGCGCGCGATTAGGGAAGGAAGACAAGGAAAAAAAAAAAAAATGGCGATCGCCATTATACAAACAGCAGTGCTCTGAAGGCGCTGTTCCCGCACACTATACACTGAAATGTCATAATAGTGTGAGTCACAGAGTGACTTACACTATTACAGCGGAAAGCCAGCTAGGAATTAGCTGTTTTTTTGCTGCTAGAACCGTTCTCGAACGTTTCTAGAACTAGCGAGCTTTTGCAAAAAGCTCGAGTTCTAGTTCGATCTAGAACAGGCCCCAAAATCACTCGAGCCTAGAACTGGAGAACCTCGAACCACGAACCGCGCTCAACTCTAGTTATAAGGCGCTCTTCCCACCCTACCCACCTCACTCTTGACTCTTGCATCAGTATGCAAAGTTTCTGCAACCACGGGCACCTTACCCGAGATATGATCTAGAGACGACAAACCCGTCTAATTTCCCTCAACCTCATGATATGCAAATCCTTGATAAAGGCTGTCACAGGCCGAAACATTGGCTTTGCTTTGTTTGTGGTGCTCTGTCTTTTGCAGAAAATCAATAAAAACACTGCATTATTTTTAAATGTTGCCCTTTTGTGTACTGAAGCTATTCTTTATATTTACGTAGTCCTTTTCTGTAAGCACCTTTTTGTTAGCAGTTGAGTCAAGCCCTATCCATTTTTAGTATCACTTCGCCCCATATCCTGAAAAATGAGAATGATACATGTCTCGGAAAATGGTGTAAAAAGCGCAATTCTTTTTTGTACAAACTTCTGAATTTTTTTCACTACTTAGATAAAAGTAAAAGTATACATGTTTGGTGTTTACAAACTCGTACCAACCTGGGGAAACATAGTGACATATCATTTTTACCGTATAATAAACATGGTGAATTTAAAAAAGAAAAACATTGTGGAATTTTACTGTTTTCACAATTTCAGCACATTTGAAATGTTCTTTCTGTTTTCCAGTACATGATATGATAAAGTGAATAGTTTCATTCAAAAGTACAACTCGTCCCGCAAAAACTAAGTCCTCATATCGGAAAATTGAAGGAAAAAGTTATAGGTTTTGGAAGAAAGGGAGGAAAAAACGAAAATGAAAAATGGAAAAAATTGCCCTTGGGTGAAGGGGTTAATATAACTCATGCACTTGAGCACTTTTTTCCATATTATCTGTGTCCAATGTGTAATGATTAGGTGTACTTATTTCTTGTCAGCAGCGTTGAGTTATTTATAATTTTATATTACTTATTTTAATTAAATTGTTTCCATAAAATTTAATTTTAATTTGCATAAATTACTTGTTCAGACTTTTTGCTAGTAATATTTCTTTGAGTTATATGTCTTAGAACATTTATTCATTTGTGGGTAAATTTGTGAGATAGCCAAGATGATTGTGTATAAAATTAATGTAGTTTCATTTTAAAGGGAACCTGTCAGTCCCTTATGCGTTCTGACCTACAAGCAGGGTGATGTGTGGCCTAGTAACCCCTTCCTACCTATCCCTGTGTTGTAATAGTGTGTAATATGAATGTATAAAAATATGTTTTATTACTTACGTGTTCCATATGTAAATAAGCAGAGGATTTAGTCCCCTGGGCGTCGCTTCAACCTGTGGGCGTTTGCGTGGTGTCCGTGGTTTCACACCCATGTGGGAGATACCATGGATTTACATGAGCGACGTCACCGTCGCTCCTTGAGTTCCCGCGCGCGTGCGCTTACCATTCCCACAGCCTTGTTTATCCGGATGCTTGCTTCTTGGCTTTAGACGCGCTCTGTGCATGGTTGGAACCGCAGGAGTCTTCTGATTATGCACAGTGCACATCTGAAGCCGAGAAGCAAACACCCGGATAACAAGGCTGCGGGAGTGGCAAGTGCACACGCGCGGGATCTCAAGGAGCTGATGGTGATGATGGTTAAATCCATTATATCACGCCCACAGTGGTGTGATACCACGGAAAGCATGCAGATTCCCAGGGGACTACTAGATCCTCTGCTCATTTACATAGGGAACATGTAAGTAATAAAACAGATTTTTATTCATTCATATTACACAATATTACAACACAGGGATGGGTAGGAAGGGGTTACTAGGCCACACATCACCCTGCTTCTAGGTTAGAACGCATATGGGACCTGACAGGTTTCCTTTGAAGTTGCAGTAGATGGAGAGATATGAAGCCTGAAAGTCAAAAGTTCAAAATATTGTTACCCTTTTGCTTGTCACTGTATATGAACTGACTGTGGATCCAGGTAGTTGGGAGTATTTAATGGAATTTACACTAAATGCTCTATGTGTACAATCTAAGTGTACAATGTTCTTTGGGCCAAAGTGTTATTTTGTCTTTATCATTCTATCATTTGGCAATGATAAAAAGCTGGTGCTGTTTAATGTCACATTTATGCTTCTGTGGCCTTGAAGTAATACAAACATTTGTTTCCTTTTCAGACTTCTTAGAGTGGAATATTAGGAATTGTGAAGGCCGGAGCACAATGTGGGCTACTGTAGCTAAACATTTATTACAGAGCAAAGTTCAGTTCTCCGTAGCACACACATTACTAAAAGTTCCAAGGAACAAACGTTTTCCTTGTAGATCTCTGCTGTACTTCTCCCGCTGGCAGCACAGTGCTCCTGTAGATGAGCAGACTTTCCCCACTGAAGCCATGATTCGGAGTGTAGAGACTTTGGATGCTCAGCGCTTTGTCTGTGTGCACTGGGAGGATGGAGGACAAAGTCTGTACCCATATGTATGGCTGAGAGATAACTGCCAGTGTCCGGAGTGTTTCCTTCATTCCGCAATAGCAAGAAAACTCCCCATTGAGAATTTGGATGTGAACACCGGTCTAGGAAACATTAACCTGACTGACACAAATAAGGTAATATTCAAGTTTTTTAGATTGTATTGATGATGTGTAGCGCCATTATCCCAGTACTACAAAATAATATATCGTCTGATCTAGGATTTCCTGCATTGAGCTTTCTCTGCTGACAGAGACAATCCAGTACTGTCAATTAGTGATATGTCGGTCGTGAACGATCCGACACAAAGATCCGGCTCCCTGCTGTGAGTGACAGGAGCCGAATCACCAGGGGAGCCACTAAAATCGCTAAACGGCTCTTTTCGCCGCTGAAACCCCGCCGACCTGGGTCTACACTCCGCCCATTCCACAATCTAATTGGTCCCTTGTAAGTGGGCGGGGTTTAGTGGCGGGTGGGCGTGGTTTCAGCGTGTCACTATAATCTTAAATATGTGTTCACCTGGGGTGAACACATATTTAATAAGGAGCCGAGAACGATCTGAATGAGCCGGCTCTTTTTGGTGAGTGGAGCCATGGGAACCAGATCACTAAAAAGAGCCGGACTGCCCATCACTACTGTCAATCACCATTCACGCAGGGGAGGCGGGGTACATGCAAATGTTATGGGTGGAACAGTGCACTGAGCTGATTATCCCCACCAGCAATACACCAAACAGCCTCATTAGCATATGTAATTAAACATCAGTTTAATTGGACAATGGAGGCAGCAATTATAATGCTAAGGGTGCATTCAGAAGACCATATAAATGGGTCTGAGATCGGACCATAATGCTCAGAATGGTGGTGGTGGTGCAGTAATTCGGTGACAAGGTAGCATCCCTGATGGCACCCTTAACTAGACTGGAGGGCAATCGGTATACTTCCGGGTTCCGGACTGTGGAACACACGGGCGGCGCATGCGTTGAATGAATGAGGCTGCACGTGACGTCAGCGGATATGTTGCTAACCACCACCTCCACTTCTACATTAGGACTCCTTCTTGATCCAGGTTTCTGTTCCCAGGTATAGATGGTGTCCCCGAAAATTATCTTTTTCTTTTATAGTCCTTTTGGTTCCTCCCCTAACCAATAACCCTTCACTATATTCCCAGGAGCACCATTCACATACCTTCCCCTTGCCTCCTAATCCCTGGCCGATATGTACTATATTGTTTTCCTCTGTACTATATACATGCAATATATATATATATATATATACACACTTATGTGCTCTCTTTATGTTCATATATTTGTGTATTTGTATATTCTGTATATTTTGTACATATTGTATTTAGTGTCAAATTTGTATATACTTACACTGTTTCTTCACTTTTGGCTAACCTTGAAAAAGGCCCCAGTAGCCAAAATATCGGGTTTTTGCTCTGGTTTTGTGGACTGTTTGCAGAATTTCAAAATCAAATAAAAATGTTTTCACCATTTACTTTATTTGATCTCGTATTTTGAGTGCTGGGGCTCTCTATTATTATTATTAATGTCTGATCAGCCAGAAGCTGACACCTGGCACCCCCAACAATCATCTATTCCAGGTGCCACGGGTGGCAGCAGGCAGCCGGGAATGCTCAGTTCTGGAGCTGTTCTGACTTCTGATAGCTGCCACAGGCGTTTTAGGCACATCCGCCTCCCTTTCAAATCAATAGGAGGTGGATGTGCAGTACCTGGCCGCGGCCACTATCATAAGATGGAGCAGCTCCCAAACTGAGCATTTTTGGCCACCAGCTGCCACTACAGGCACTTGGAACAGATGATCATCGGGGGTGCCGGGTGTTGGACTTAGGTCATCAATGTCTGATCAGCCAATCTGAAGGATAGGCAATAAATGTTAGAATAGTGGGCAACCTTTTTAACCACTTAATTTGTCAAAATAGAACCATAGAATGGCCCATGCAAGACGATGACACCTGTGCCTGGTGGTGTAGTCAGGTACCCTTGCAGGTTGTCTAGCACGCAGACCACGCTGATGTAAATGGTTTTGAATGGTCTGTAGTAACGCTTGGGGGCCTCTCACCTTCCTTAATTTATTGTTTGTATCAAATCTTTCCCATATAAAGAAACCATGAAATGATGTTTTCTAGTTAGTACATGTATGAGGAAACTCATCTCCTTTACTTAAACATTTGTTTCATAAGGGAGATGGACACATGAAAAGAAAATGGAAACAGTGTATCCTTTTAAGGATACTAATGGCTGTTGATGAAATAATGGCTGTTGTTTTTTCTTTCTCTAATGGTCCATGTGGGTATTTACATAATTAACCCAAATTGCTTTAATTCAACCATAATAGGATCGCAAGTATAGGAAATGAACGATTAACTTGAGTATACTTTGTTCACCACATGCTGCCATTGTACCAGCTGTTAGGGATATATGTAAGGGCCCAGGGACAGAGGACCTCAAATGTTCTATATGTCACAGTTGCTGTTCTGGCATGAGGTTGCAGGGGCCGTATTCCCTGGGTGGTCTACCAGGCCCTGATGTTCCCTGCTATCCACCCCCACAGAGTATCCACAGCTGATGGACAGTCCACAGACATGGTCTTGGGGATAACAGTTGCTTTAATACAGCGGGAACAAAGGAAAACAACACGGAACATACTGTATGTTTCAGTATTTTGTGGGTAGGCCACGGCAAATACAGCTTGGAGTTGAATGCTGAAGTGCAGTTAGGGTTCTGGAGCTTTTAAGAGCACGATTTGTTTCAGATTTAATTCTGGTATGCTTTTAGCAGGTTCAGAGTCTCTTGAGCTTAGAGGGTAGATATGATAATAAGATTGTACAGACCTGGAGTCCTGGGGTTGATTTCACTGCTAGTTAAGACACATGCAGTACTTGTAAGCAAATGTAGAAAGTTGCCCAGCGTGCTACGGGGACCGGACGGCTGGTGCGTGCACAATGGCATGAAAGCCACTAATATTGCAGTGGGGTGGGAGACCCTCAAACTTCCCCAATCTGCGTGCAGTAGGGTCTGGTATATACTCAGTATGCCCTACTGTCTGAAGAGATGCACAATGTATATCTGGCCAGTGAGGATTCAGGATAGGAAGCATTCAGCATATTGGCTGTAAAAATCAGGAAATGGTGAAATTCTATTCCTCGGGCCTAGCAGGAGTCTTGTGGTGAAGAGAAACTCCACATAATGTCTTCCCTCAGAGGAGACTCAGCCAGAACCAGAACATTCCAGTTCTTTCCAGACAGAGGCTGGAGAATAGCTCCACCTATTGAGCCATGTGACCAAGAACTGGCCAATAGGAAAACACCCAATGCACACTTCAGATTCTTACAGTTTTCACCAGTAGATGGTGCTAGAACACAACAAATGAAAAATGCTTTACTTATAACATATAACATAATATTACATATAAGTGAATGTACTTAAAGAAACAGACACAATCTGGACCGGGCCACTACACATACAGTACAATAAGAGAGGACATCCAAAAACAAATAGTTATTTTAATGGATTTTTTACACCATCTTTTTTCTGTTTTGTCATAAAATGAAAGATATTTAACAGATGTGTTAAAGGGAACCAATCACCGAGATTTTTGAATATAACCTAAGGCCAGTGCTATACTGGCACTATCAGCCTGAGTCTATACATACCTGTAGTGGTCAGCTCAAATTTATAGGTTTTGAAATTCAAATAAGTAAAGTTTATAAAATCATCATCTTCTTGAGTGACAGCAGCTGAGAATCAGATAATATCTGAGGGGTATGTAGAGTTATCAATTAAGAAAATTCTTTTATTCCCAAAGTGCAAAATTTATTAATAATAAAATGCTGTACACAGCCAAAAACCTGAAGTGATCTCTTCACAACCGTAACAAGCGGGATAACCTCAAGGTCTGTTCCTGAATATCAGGGGCAGACCAAGGAATCCTAAATATAACCTATGGCAGATAATTTACATCACATAGTAATGGTTTGATACAAACAAAATCACCAAGCTCAATTAAAGCCAATACTCAGCAGTATTCCTATAGATAGTATATGATCAAATGACCATCCCACTTCAGTGGATAGGTAAAAGTTGCTGTTGGCAATGATGTGGCAGTCCTTTTGTGCATAAATAGAACGTTATATAAAGAGATGGTACTCCTGGTGATTTCGCCTTTTGTTTGCCTCGACGCGTTTCCCCATAAACATGGTTCCTCAGGAGGCTATGAATATAAATACAGTCCATCAGAGATCACACCAATACAAAACCAAAGATACAAAACACACAAGGAGTAGATACTTGCCCATAATGAAGATGTAATGAGGTTAAACTCAGAGATGCAGTTCCATGGAAAGCCAAATCCAAGATATTCCTGCCGGAGGTACAGTCAATGCTGTGAGGATTCCACCTCCAGCAGTCAGGAAGGCTCCATGCAAATGCATGTCCGTATGGGGTTTAAATACCTCCTCCCACCACACCTGTGTCACATTAAATGCAAAGGAATGCTCAAGTGGTGATGTGTAATACCATCCCTCACCACTGCACATGTGCAGACTGCCTAGCAAAAAAAAAAAGCGTCACAAATATCCATGTGGTGTTGCTTATAACCTTCGTGCGCACGCGCAGGTCGGCTACGGATGGCTGCAATGATCAAGTTCAGTCATCCGTTCACCACCCGTTCGAGCGCATGCGGACGATGAACTCCCTGACATCACCCGATCACACGGTTAGGAAAAAGAAGGAGTCGGGATATAATACGCCCAGCGTCTGTCTTCCGCATCACATGATCAGGGGATCGTCCCATAGGTAAAACAAACATCACCACTGTTATTTTACTAAGTGACATAGCAACATGTGTGCACCCCAATAACAGGACATATTAAGGGATAAATATAAACAGGTGTATGGGCGAGTATATACCTTACAGTATACACAAATATACGCTACAGTAAAACATCGGCAACAACAAATAATAGCATATATTTCATATAGAAGGATGACACAAATACAGTCAATATGGCACACAAAGTCCATTAACAGGTAAATATAAATATGGGCAGAGATATTTAAATGTTTATAAAAATATAGTCTGTCAATACAGACCATCCCTAATTAGGGACTTATTCGCTCACTTGAGTATGAAAGCTGGATCAAATAGATAATCTGGAACAGTCAAACAACGATGAAGGAAGAAAACAAGTAAATGTCAGTTGCTTATTTAAACCTTTCGGGGTCATTGACCCCAACCTAAAAATCCAGGCAGGCTCCTTCTGAAGGAGCACCTTATCGAAGTTGCCCCCTCTCACATTCGGTTTAACCAATTCTATCATTGCAAAACTTATATGCCTTAAATTACCTCCATGCACCGTATTCATATGTCTCGCAATGGGAGTATCTCTCCCATTGCGGACATCAGAGAGATGCTTTCCTATTCGTTTTTTTATTTCACGGAATGTTTTCCCCACGTAATCAAGAGGACATGAACATGTGGCCCTATAGATGACTCCAGACGTGTTACAATTCCCAAAATCCCTCAGAAAAAAAATCTCCTGCCATTAGCTGAACTAGTAAAAAACTTACACTGATCAATGGATTTGCAGATACTGCAATTCCCACATTTAAAGAACCCACAGAAGCGTCTGTCAAGCCATGTACCTTCCGGACGTGGGCCTTGCTACAGGCTGTGAACCAAGTTATTACCTATAGTGCGTCCACGTCTATAGGTGATTCCAGGGTTATCTGGAATAAATTTGGTCAAGTCAGGATCCGCTTTTAAGATATTCCAGTACTTTTTAATGATCCCAAAGACTCGCTCTGACTGCACATCATATGTGCCAATCATGCGTACCAATTCAGAATTTAACTGTGGTGGTCTTGGGGTCATGAGAGAGTGCCTATTAATGTTTTTAACAAATTCCAAGGACTGTTTTAGAATCTTTTTGGGGTAACCCCTATCCAAAAATCTACTAAAAAGATCAGTTGACTGGGCCCTAAAATCAATCTTCCTGGAACAGTTCCTGCATATTCGCAGGAACTGTCCCTTAGGGATTCCCCTCCTGAGTGGATATGGATGGTGACTATCCCACCTCAGGAGGGAATTAGTGGCCGTCGGTTTACAATAGGTCATGGTATGCAGCCTACCCTGATCATCCTTGGAGATAGTCAGATCCAAAAAATTAATAAAGTGGGAGTCACAGGTGAACGTAAACTGCAAACCCAGATCATTTCTGTTCAGTGAGTCAACAAATAAATGAAAAGCAGAAACAGAACCAGTCCAGACGATGAGGATGTCTTCAATGCATCGGACCCAAAGTCCGATACATTGATGAGAGTCCCCATCCTCCCCTCAAAAACCACCATTTCCTCCCACCAGCCTAGGAATAAATTAGCATAACTGGGGGCACAAGGGCTCCCCATCGCTGTACCCCTAAGCTGGTGGAAGTACTTGGTGTTGAAAAGAAAATAATTATGGGTCAATGCAAATGATAATAGTTCCTCTATCAGGGCACTATGTCTAGCACACTCAACTGCCCTAGATCTAAGAAAATGATTAACTGCCATAATACCCAGATGATGGGGAATAGAACGGTACAAGGCCTCTACATCAATAGAGACCAAGATGGTGTTGGGTCCCACACTCATGTCCTCCTTTAAAGGGGAGGCCAATTGTGGCAGGTATTGATTCCTTATCACAAAATGTGGGCATCTATATAGATAAGGTGTTGTGCCCCTTCGTTACCTCTTTACCCTCTTATGTTCGGGATACATCCCATCTTCTCCAAATTTCACCACATATACACCGACCTCGCCATATAATCACCCTAAAACACACACACAAGTCTGCTATTATGCAAAAATAAAAATCTGATTAATAAGCAGCCAAACTACAGGAGCAACAAATGTACCATATAGGAAATACGGCAGCTGTCAGTCACATGACCTGTCTATTTTGTGTATGTGTGAGCTAATATATACTGTCGGGGGGGAGGCTTTGTGTTGCCTGGGGATTTATCAGGCTGCCAATAGCAACCAATCACAGCTCAGCTTCTATTTTGCTACAGTTAATTAATCTGAGCTCTGATTGGTTAATGTAGGTAACAATGGACATTCTCAGTATAACAAAGCTTGTTATACTGTGTGAGCTTGTGTGAGGTAATAGGATGTCAGAGTGTGTGAGTGGAAAGGCTGATGTCAGTCACATTACCTCTATGTGAGAGGATATAGAAACTGTCAGTTACAGACTATTTTTACCACAATAATGCCTCATAAGAAAAGGAATTCCTTGGCACGAATGTCAGCTGATGCGAAAAGAAAAGCTGCATTACGGGCCAATGAAAAATGTGAAGACCGAGAAACAAGGCTGACACACATGAGAACAGCATCTGCTTCCTCAAGAGCCAATGAACTTTCTGAGGAGAGGGAAGCAAGGCTTGCAGACAAGAGAACAAGAGCTGCTTCCTCAAGGGCCAATGAACATTCTGAGGAGAGGGAAGCGAGGCTTGCAGATATGAAAACAAGAGCTGCTTCCTCAAGAGCCCATGAACTTTCTGAGGAGAGGGAAGCAAGGCTTGCAGACATGGAAACAAGAGCTGCTTCCCAAAAGGCAATGAACTTTCTGAGGAAAGGGATGTGATGCTTGCAGATATGAAAACAAGAGCTGCTTCCTCAAGAGCCCATGAACTTTCTGAGGAAAGGGATGCGATGCTTGCAGACATGAAAACAAGAGCTGCTTTCTCAAGGGCCAATGAACTTTCTGAGGAGACGGAAGCAAGGCATGCAGACAAGAGAACAAGAACTGCTTCCTCAAGAGCCAATGAACTTTCTGAGGAGAGGGAAGTGAGGCTTGCAGATAAGAGAAAAAGAGCTGCTTCCTCAAGGGCCAATGAGTCATCTCAGCAGAGAGAAGGTCGACTTGCCACTAAAAGAATTGCTATTTCTTCCATCAGGGCACAGGAAATGGTTGCAGATTTGAAACATGCTGCCTTTTGTTACCAGTCAAACATAAACTATCAGATCATCCTAAAGTTCAGATAGGAAAAATGGATGTGGTCTGCATGTACTGCAGTGCCCTGAAATGGAAAGATGAACCACCGAGTTTATGCTGTGCAAATGGCAAGATAAAACTTCCACCTCTCCTTTCACCACCAGATCCCCTAAAGTCTCTGATGACAGGTACGAGTACAATATCAAAGCATTTCTTGGACAACATTAAAATGTACAACTCCTGCTTCGAAATGACATCATTTGGTGCAACAAAAGAAATGTTTACAACAGGATTTATGTTGACATTTAAAGCTCAAGGACAGGTTTACCACTCAGTTGGGTCACTGCTTCCATTACAAGGAGAAGAACTTCAATTTCTTCAACTCTTCTTCATGGGAAATGCAGAAGCAGAGGCTCAGCAGAGATGCTCTTTAATTCCTAAACTCGCCTTTATATTGTCACTATTTTGCATTAGTTCCTTCACTCCAACAATCCATATGTTCAACTTTTCAAGACTGCACTTGAATACATGCCAAATAACGATTACAATGTTGTCATTCAAACTGACAAAACACCACAAGGTGAACATCAGCGACGCGTCAATGATTCCACATTTGATGAGGTAGCCATCTTGATTGTAGGTAATGATTTTCAAAGCCGTGACATTGTGCTTCAGAAAAGGAACAATAGTTTGCAACGAGTAGCAGAAACTCACAGGTCCTATGAAGCTCTGCAATATCCAATCATCTTTTGGCAGGGACAGGAAGGCTATCACTTTGAAATACCTCAGACAGATCCTACAACAGGCAACCCTTCAGGAAAAAATAGTGTCTGCCATGGACCTCTATGCATATAGGATCATGACAAGATTTGCAGAGGAAAATCACATCTTGAAATGCAGACACCTCTTCCACCAATTTATTGTTGACATGTATGCAAAGATTGAGAGTGAACGTCTTTTATATATCCGACTAACCTAGGCGAAGCCGGGTAGTACAGTCATGGCCAAAAGTTTTGAGAATGACACCAAAATTATATTTTCACATGACCTGTTGCCCTCTGGTTTTTAATTGTGTTTGTCTGATGTTTACATCACATACAGAAATATAATTGCAATCATGTTATGAGTACCAAAAGGTTATATTGACAGTTGGAATGAGTTAATGCAGCAAGTCAATATTTGCAGTGTTGACCCTTCTTCTTCAGGACCTCAGCAATTCTCCCTGACATGCTCTCAATCAACTTCTGGACCAAATCCTGACTGATAGCTGTCCATTCTTGCACAAGCAATGCTTGCATTTTGCCAGAATTTGTTGGTTTTTGTTTGTCCACCCGTCTCTTGATGATTGCCCACAAGTTCTCAATGGGATTAAGATCTGGGGAGTTTCCAGGCCATGGACCCAAAATCTCTATGTTTTGTTCCATGAGCCATTTAGTGATCACCTTTGCTTTATGGCAAGGTGCTCCATCATGCTGGAAAAGGCATTGTTGGGCGCCAAACTGCTCTTGGACAGTTGGGAGAAGTTGCTCTTGGAGAACATTCTGGTACCATTCTTTATTCATGGCTGTGTTTTTAGGCAAGACTGTGAGTGAGCCGATTCCCTTGGCTGAGAAGCAACCCCACACATGAACCGTTTCAGGATGCTTAACAGTTGGCATGAGACAAGACTGGTGGTAGCGCTCACCTCTTCTTCTCCTAATAAGCTGTTTTCCAGATGTCCCAAACAATCGAAAAGGGGATTAATTTTAGAAAATGACTTTACCCCAGTCCTCAGCAGTCCACTCCCTGTACCTTTTGCAGAATATCAGTCGGTCCCTGTTGTTTTTTCTGGAGAGAAGTGGCTTCTTTGCTGCCCTCCTTGAAACCAGGCCTTGCTCAAGCAGTCTCCACCTCACAGTGCGTGCAGAAGCACTCACACCAGCCTGCTGCCATTGCTGAGCTAGCTCGGCACTGCTGGTAGTCCGATCCCGCAGCTGAAACAGTTTTAAGATACGGTTCTGGCTTTTGCTGGTCCTTCTTGGGCGCCCTGGAGCCTTTTTGGCAACAATGGAAGCTCTCTTCCTGAAGTTCTTGATGATGCGATAGATTGTTGACTGACGTGCAATCTTTGTAGCTGCGATACTCTTCCCTGTTGGGCCATTTTTGTGCAGAGCAATGATGGCTGCACATGTTTCTTTAGAGATAACCATGGTTAACTGAAGAGAAACAATGATACCAAGCACCAGCCTCCTTTTAAAGTGTCCAGTGGTGTCATTCTTACTTAATCATGACTGATTGATCGCCAGCCCTGTCCTCATCAACACCCACACCTGTGTTAATGGAACAATCACTAAAACAATGTTAGCTGCTCCTTTTAAGGCAGGAATGCAATGATGTTGAAACGTGTTTTGGGGGTTAAAGTTCATTTTCTTAGCCAATATTGACTTTGCAAGTAATTGCTGTTAAGCTGATCACTCTTTATGACATTCTGGAGTATATGCAAATTGCCATTAGAAAAACTTAAGCAGTAGACTTTGTAAAAATTAATATTTGTAGCATTCTCAAAACTTTTGGCCATGACTGTACAAATAGTAGTATTTAAAATCCTAAAAAAAGCAAGTGAATATACTTTCCTCAGGATCTGTGTGTGCTTTGCATGAGAGAAATCCAGTCTCTAGATGCTGCAGATGGTAAAACTGATGAAAAATGGAGGGTATAAGTCATAGTCATATCAATGTCCAGAAATAGTGTTACTCTCCATGTACTGTACATATGACAAGAATTTCTCAAAAGTTACCTTAAATGATATGTACGCTATTTCATGACTGAATATTTTACCATAGTCATTTATACATTTTTTGGACACTACCCTGCTGAATACTGGCATGTGCCCATCAAGCAAATAAAGTGCTAGTCCAAGTCTTTCACTATGGTGTGTAGGAAAAGTAGTAGTATACTTGCATTCACTCCTTCTCTCCTCCCACTAATGAGCTTTTCAATTGGTCCCTCCTTAGGCAGCAAAATCATGGTGCAACACTCCACATCATCACACTAGCCCAAAATAAATGTTCCTCTGCTGATGCCAGACTTCATCTAGAGCTGAGAGCCAGGAGGTTTAGTTTCCTGGGGACCAGTAATAGTGCCACAATTTGTTGTCTTAACAGTTTACAATAGTCCACCAGCCATTATTGAATTAACGTAAACGGTTGTTCCTGTCATGATGTGACTGCAGGATAGTGAGGGACAGATGGCTCCTATACTGTCCCTCACACTAGGGAACCCCAAGCTGTCACTAACCTCTGGATTATCCCTGATGGTGGAGATGCTGGAGTCCCGTGCCTGGCTATTTTCCTGATCAGAACTAATCTGTTCCTCCTCCCTGGTAAGGAAATGAGAGGAATGTGATGGCAACACAGATAAAGACTTGACGTTAGGAAAGTGGACTTCAAGGGCCTAAAGGCAAGGGTTGGTAGAATTCCATGTCACATAATTGTTAGGCTATGTGCGCACGTGTGCGCTCTGCACCGCACACAAAAGGTCCGCTTCAGAGTGCAGCTGAAATGCTCCGTTCTGAAGCGCCTGGTGCCTGCACAATTCGTGCGCTCTGCATGCTGCCTCTCCCTATAGACAGCATGCAAAGCGCACGAAAGAAGTGACATGTCATTTCTTAGAATGCACGCTTCGGGCATCAGCCGAATCGCTGCGTTCTAATACGCCACGTGCGCACGTCTCATGCACAATCTTCATAGATTGTGCTGGGGACGCAGGACGCATGCAGTTACGCTGTGGTGCAGATCGCAGCGTAACTGCATGCAATACGCACACGTGCGCACATAGCCTTAATCATGAAACTGCACACGCAGGATGGGTAATCTTCCATAAGGAAATCCTTAATGCGCAAGAATATTTCAAAGGAAGAACAATGGTAAAGACCTAAAGAACACTCCTATTGACTGCTGTGGATCATACTACCAGGATTCTCTGCACCACCGCTGATCTTATATATGGGACTGTATCATGGAAATACATCTAGGTATCATCTTTAATTGCCTCCTGATGAACCATTCACTTGGGGAAACGCGTTGAGGTGGAGACATACCTCATTCATCTTAGATGGCTACTGTTTACAAACGGAATAACCTGGATACGTGACATATGTAATATATGATCTTCGGACAAACAATGGACTGTATATTTATTATACCTATTTATGCAGCTCTATACTCTGTATAAATTGTACTGCATTGGATTCATCTTACAGTCAGCAAGTTAACTCCTGCTCTGGGATATATGATTGTCCTTTTCCTTGTATACATTACAGTGCCTCTATTTTGAATTGTATCAATTTGTTATATCTTGTTCTAGCTTAGGCTAATTTCACACATCAGTTTTTTGCAATCAGGCACAATCCGGTTTGTGCCTGATGCAACGGATCCGTGTCAGAGTGTGTAAAAACTGATACGACAGATCCGGTAAAAAACGGATCCGTTTTTTTTTTTTTAAAAGCTGAGAGAGAGGGAGAAACCCCGTCATCCCCGCACACACCCCGACACTCCCGCACGCACCATCACTGCACATACACCGGCACTCCCGCACGCATCATCCCCGCACACACCCCGACACTCCCGCACGCACCATCACTGCACATACACCGGCACTCCCGCACGCATCATCCCCGCACACACCCTGACACTCCCGCACGCACCATCACTGCACATACACCGGCACTCTCGCACGCATCATCCCCGCACACACCCCGACACTCCCGCACGCACCATCACTGCACATACACCGGCAGTCCCGCACACATCATCCCCGCACACACCCCGACACTCCCGCACGCACCATTACCGCACACACCCCGGCACTCCTGCATGCATCATCACCACACGCACCATCACCGCACATACACCGACACTCCTGCATGCATCATCATCACCGCACACCCCGACACTACCTCAGTGACGTCACCGCTGACAGCGCGACTCCCTCAGTTGCTGCATGGAGCTGATAGAGAGCGGCGATGTTCCACGGCCGCTCCTGTCAGCTTCATGTAGCAGAGCTGAAAGCGTCGCGGGACCTCTGTGGATTACGTCGGACCTGGAGGGGTGTTTGGGGATTTTAATAAAATAGTGAAAGAGGGTGGGTTTTTTTGTCCTTTATTCCAAATAAAGTATTTTTTTGGGTGTATATGTTTATTTACTTTCACTTACAGGTTAATCATTGGGGTGTCTCATAGACGCCTGCCATGATTAACCTCTTATAACCCCGATTGCCACCGCACCAGGGCAATTCGGGATGAGCCGGGTAGAATCCCGGGACTGTCGCATCTAATGCATGCGGCAATTCCGGGCGGCTGCTGGCTGATATTGTTAGGCTGGGGGGCTCCCCATAATGTGGAGCTCCCCATCCTTAGAATACCAGCCTTCAGCCATGTGGCTTTACCCTGGCTGGTATCAAAATTGGGGGGGGACCGCACGCCGTTTTTTTTTATTATTTTTTTTACTGCAAGATATAGACCCGCCCACCGGCGGCTGTGATTGGTTGCAGTGAGACAGCTGTCAGTCAGCCTGGGGGCGTGTATGACTGCAACCAATCATAGGCGCCGGTGGGCAGGGAAAGCAGGGAATACGAGATTGAATAATGGGCGGCCGGCATTTTCAAATCAGGAGAAGCCGCCAGCAGTGTGAGAGCCGTGCAGCGCGGCGCCGGTGATCGGTGAGTGGGTGAGAGTGAGTGAATGAGTCAGTGAGTGAGTCAGTGAGTGTGAGTGTGAGAGAGAGAGGCTGGGGCCACACAGGGCACTACTGCAATGCTAGAATTACACTCGGGTCGTACTGGCAGCACAGCAGGAGCTGACTATCATGCTAGTGTCCCTGCGTCTGAGGTCCGACCGTGCGAGCGGACCACAGCTGCGGGGGGCGGGCCGGCTCTTAGGAGGGGCGGGCTGGCATGGAGGAGGGGAAGGTGGGATTTTGCTCCCTCTCTCTTCCGTAGCCGGCTATTGTGACTCTCGCTCTGCATGCACGGTACACCAGTGTACCTTGAGTGCAGTGCGATTTTTCTCTCGCCCCATTCACTTGAATGGGTGCGAGAGAAAAGAGTCTCGAATTACAGTCACAGCATGCTGCGATTGTTTTCTCGGTCTGATTAGGACTGCGAAAATAATCGCTCATGTGTGCTGACACACAGGCTAGAATTGGTCCGAGTGGAATGTGATGTTTTATCGCACTCCACTCGCACCGATTTTCTTAGGCCAGAGAATCACTTCTGGGCATGCTCAGAAGTAAAAACCGAATCCGGTACATGCTTCCGGCGTTTGATGCATGCCACCGGATTCGGCGTGCATAGACTTTCATTATGCACAATGCCGCACAGCGCCGCTGTGCGTTTTTTATGAGACAAAAAACGCTGCATGAAACGTTCCATGCGGCCACCACATTCATTAATTAAGCCGCATCTGGAAAAAGCCTGATGCAACGCAATGTCATCAGGCACAATCCGGCGACAATACAAATCAATGGGAATAAAAAGGATGTGGTACCGGATCCGTTTTAACCTTTTTTTTCCGGATTGTGCCTGATGGGAAAAACCTGATGTGTGAAAGTAGCCTTACCTTGTCCCTCACATTCAGGGCCAAGAAATTGATATCCTAACCCATTTACTGGGACAAATTGGTATTCAATATTTGCATTTGTCTTACCATAGTGTGATTACCACTTGTTGGTTTTATATTTAATAAATATTTGTTATGGGGATAAAAAAAGTTTCGTTATTTTGAACCATATATATTTCCCTAGACCTTGAGTCATTTCTGATAAAGACCTAAAGAAACCAGGTTGTGTGACCAAAAAATTACATCACCTGCTTAAAAAGAAAATGGAAACATACAACATACAAGTGCAAAATGGGGATTATACCTAGGAAAGAATGCATGGCAGTTTGCAGACTTTGCAAGACAAGAGTCGAAGAAGCTAAGGCCAAACACAAATAGAGACCTGCAAAAGAGGCCAAGAGTAAGGTAAAATGATTTTGGGTGCATGGGCGTACCCAGCGAGGGGTGGGGGGGGGCAGCCCCCCCCTAGAAGCAGGGGCATGATGTAGTGGGCTGCTGTATCTGCAGCTGTCTCTGCCGGGCAACTATCACACAGCAGAGCTAGTGTGTCGGGCATGCACAAACTGCTGAGGAGCAGTGTGTGCATGCCCGACACACTAGCTCTGCTGTGTGATAGTTGCCCAGCATGCACAGTCTGCTAAGGAGCGCGGCAGTGGTGGGACGGTGGTGTTCATTCTGTAAGTTTCATATTACTGATAAATCCTTCAAGGTGGGCGATGTATGGCATGTAACAAAACAATTAATCACATGCCGTACTAAAATGGTGGTCTACATTGTTTTTTGCCCATGTGGGCTATTTTACATCGGGAAAACAATTAGACCACTGTTTATACGATTCAGAGAACATCGCAAATCCATAACTTCAGGGATTGGTGCCACTAAATTAATTAATCATATGAAAACGGCACATAATGCTGACTGTAATTTATTAACCTTTGCTGGGCTGGAATTAGTTGAACCACCAGCAGGAGGAGGTGATACACATAGATTACTGTTACGCAGAGAAGCACATTACATCATCAAATATACTGCCATGAGCCAAATCGGCTTTAATGATAAAAATGACCTAATTGTTTTTTGGGTTAATAATATAATATATATTAAAATATATTAAGAACATATAAATTTGTTGCCCGCCCTACATCGCACTCTTTTTTGATATGCATCACCTCTTTGGTAATGGTTATTTTTAATTAAGGTTTTTAATTCCCTTCTGATGTTAGCATGAACCGCTGATTTAAATATCAAGAGAGAAAAAAAAAGAGAAAATTTTGCGAGATAAGGCCGGCTATGAGACTAACAATATCTTCATCTGGAAGATAAATCCGGACAATGCATCTTTTTTGAGAAAAAATAAATCTAGGAAAAGGTTTTCTAAATTTCCCACAAAAAATGCTTACAAGAAAACAGCTTGGACTACGGACTCAGATTCAAGTGGCCCTGATGAACCACCACCGCAAAAAAAGAGATTCAGTGAAGATTCCACAACTAAAGAACAAATACACCCTTTAGAAAATGCACGAGAAGAGGCCGGGGCAAGCACAAGCATCCCCTTGGCAGGGAAGAGAAAGAAAGTGGCTTGGAGAGCCTGACGGTTCTGATAAAACAGAAAGTGTTCAATTTAACTAACCATATCTTGGATAATGACATGATAGCGGTATTGGAAAAGGGTCTCAATTTTTGCGTCCCTGAACCCTTTGATGCGGTGGACTTCGAGATTGATCTTTACAAAGCCTGTCATAAACTCCATCTAAAGAAGTTTTTTTTCCTCCAAGGAAACAGAAAGGAAAAGAGATGTCATGCCAGTGCAGTCAAGAGAAAGGCAATGTAGCACTGACCCTATAGGTTTCTGTTATAATAATCTAAAATCTTAAAATCGGAAACTATGTTATTGCTAAGTATAACAGATGATAACATAGACCTTTCGACTGATGACACTGACACGGAGATCTCTAATGAGATTCCCTCATCTTCTTCTTTGTTTTCTAGTTAAGTAAAATCTACTTTTTTGCCTCCGGTTTCACAGGGCAATAATATTGACCTGTTTCAGGAAATTGTATTATGAGAATTTTGTTCTATTAAGTATCCCTCTCTACCAGATAACCTGTCACCAGCTGAAAGAAATGCTCTTAAAAAAAATACAATCTCTAGAAAACCTCACGGATAGAAGAGCAGACAAAGGGGGTGCCACTGTGTTGTTGAATACAGATTACTACCTGAAGGAAGCGTTATCACAGTTAAACAACACAGATGTATACAGAGCTCTAAGCAGCGACCCCACAATAAAATTTAAAGAAAAACTGCGTGCCATGTTAAACAGACAGGTTTCATTAGGCTTTCTAACGAAGAATAGAGAAGAAAAACTGCTGCCTCCATCCCCAAACAAACCTCACTGGTATTCAGTCCCCAAAATACATAAATCTTTAACAGCACCACCAGGGAGACCCATGGTTTTGGGGGTGGGCTCACTCACAGAACCACTATCAAAATACCTAGATTGGCTATTACATCCACTTTTAGCTTGTATCCCCTCCTTTGTAAGGGATACAGGCCATCTAGTGCAACAATTGGAAAATTTTGAGTGTCAAACTTCCTTTAAGTGGGTATCCCTGGATGTTGAAAGCCTGTTTACCAGAATTCCGCAACAACTTGGTGTAGAGGTACCGTAATTATAGACAGACTCAATAAAATAGGGGAAAATCCAGCTCAACCCAAATTTATTGAAGAGGCTTTACTGTTTATACTTACTCATAACACCTTTAAATTCAGGAATTCCTGGTTCCTCCAACATAGCGGAGTAGCTATGGGGACACCAGTCGCCTGTACATTGGCTAATTTATTTTTAGCTACAGTAGAAGAAGAACTAGTTTACAGCATCACAAATCCTTATATAAAATACATCAAAAAATATCTACGATTTGTGGATGATGTATTAATTATATGGGATGGCAGCAGCAGTGATCTAGAAGCTTTTGTGAGTTTTTTGAATAAAAACAAACAATATGTTTTTCACTCATACCTATGGTGATCAAAGCATTGAATTCCTAGATGTAAGGTTATCTGTTACGGAGGGAACAATTAAGCGCGAATTATATAGAAAACCCACAGCAATAAATACACTGCTACATCACAAGAGTGCCCACCCTATGCATGTCCTTAAATGTATTCCTTTCAGCCACTTTTTGTGGTTATACAGAATCAACAATGACCCAGAAAAACTGAATGAACAAATTGTCAATCTAAAGCAAAGATTTCTGGAACGTGGCTACCCACAGGCAGAGATTATGTTGGCACAGGAACTGGCGAGGGAAAGAACTTCTCTAGATAAGAGAGAACAGAAACGCCTATATAAAAAAAGTGACCAGAAAAAAACAAAGACCCCAGAACGGTTTCTATTTAATTTTAAATATGGTCCAATGAACAGAATCATCAGATCAGTCATAAATAAAACCTGGCATATTATTGAAAAAGAAAAAGAGCTAGCAGATATTGCTAAAAATAGACCGTTAATCACTTACAGGCGCACCAAAAATATAGGAGACATTTTAGTGAGAAAACGTTATCTCCCCCCTCCTACCTGGCTTCATCGTCTTGGTCCTGTGGGTAACCACAAATGTGGATCCTGTTCATTCTGTAAGTTTCATATTACTGATAAATCCTTCAAGGTGGGCGATGTATGGCATGTAACAAAACAATTAATCACATGCCGTACTAAAATGGTGGTCTACATTGTTTTTTACCCATGTGGGCTATTTTACATCGGGAAAACAATTAAACCACTGTTTATACGATTCAGAGAACATCGCAAATCCATAACTTCAGGGATTGGTGCCACTAAATTAATCAATCATATGAAAACGGCACATAATGCTGACTGTAATTTATTAACCTTTGCTGGGCTGGAATTAGTTGAACCACCAGCAGGAGGAGGTGATACACATAGATTACTGTTACGCAGAGAAGCTCACTACATCATCAAATATAAAGCCATGAGCCAAATCGGCTTTAATGATAAAAATTAACTAATTGTTTTTTTGGGTTAATAATATAATACATATTAAAATATATTCAGAACATATAAATTTGTTGCCCGCCCTACATCGCACTCTTTTTTGATATCCATCACCTCTTTGGTAATGGTTATTTTTAATTAAGGTTTTTAATTCCTTTCTGATGTTAGCGTGAACCGCTGATTTAAATATGCAGGATGTGATGTCAGAATTTGTTAGACCCGTCGAAGCACTACTATAGAGTGCGAAACGGCCGTCGTCTAATCGTGCTGTCCTGTCTCACCCCCTCCCTGCTTGCCACATGTAACTTCCATGCACGATTAAAGGTCCACTGATTCACACAGGAAAAACCGGTGAGTGCTTGCTCTTTTTCTACCTAGTGTACCATTGGAATTTTTGTCGGCTTATTTGAGCGTGCACCTCGGAGCTGTACTATTGTTTTCCTGTGGCTAAATCCCTTGCGCTTCATTTGCCTAGTATGTGGCGGTTCAACACATTATGTGAACATTAACTAAACCAGCCATAGAAGTAGTGCCCTGCTCACCTTCTCCTCCAATACTATCTGCAGCTCCTCAGCAGTGTGTGCATGCCCGACACACTAGCTCTGCTGTGTGATAGTTGCCCGGCATGCACAGTCTGCTGAGGAGCGCGGCAGTGGCGCTGACCGCAGCTTCCTCCTTCCTATTCAGATGTATTTGTGTCTTTCAGACGTAAATACATTTGAACAGCGCGCTGGGACAGGGCCCCGCCCCCGACGTGCAGCAACGTGATGAGATCAGCACCTTGCTGACATCATTACAGTGCTGCGGGCGCCACACAGGAGACATCAGGAAGCAGTAAGCGCTCCATGGAGGATCCGAAGAGACAGGTGTAATTAATTGGTATGTGTAGGGAGGGGCTGAGGACACATAACGGGGAACATTTGTGAAGGAACACAGGTTTGTGACAAGCAGAGGGGGAGTACTGTATTCCGAGGGAGGGGGGAGGCAGGAGTGTGTAGGGATGGGGTAGTGTAATTTGTTTGAGTAGGGGGTGATGGGGGGTGCAATGTATTATGTCTGGGGAGGGGTAATGGAGGGTGCATTGTATTGTGTGTGGGGGGAGGGGTAATGGAGGGTGCACTGTATTGTGTGTGTGTGTGGGGGGGAGGAGTAATGGGGGGTGCATTGTATTGTGTGTGTGTGGGGGGGTAATGTATTGTGTGTGTGTGTGTGTGTGTGTAGGGGGTGATGAGGGGTACATTGTATTGTGTGTGGGGAGGGGGTAATGGAGGGTGCACTATATTGTGTGTGTGGGGGGGGGAGGGTTAAGGGGGGTGCATTATATTGTGTGTGTGTGTGTGTGTGTGGGGGGATGATGGGGGTTCATTGTATTGTGTGTGTGGGGAGGGGGTGCATTGTATTGTGTGTGTAGGGTGTAATGGGGGATGCATTGTAGTGTGTGTGTGTGTGTGTAGTGGGTGATGGGGGTGATGTATTGTACTGTGTGTGTGGGGGGAGGGGTAATGGAGCGTGCATTGCATTGTGTGTGTGGGGGTAATGGGGGTGCATTGTATTGTGTGTGTGTGTGTGTGGTGTGAGGGTAATGGGGGTGCATTGTAGTGTGTGTGTGTGTGTGTGTGTGAGGGTAATGGGGGTGCATTGTAGTGTGTGTGTGTGTGTGTGTGTGTGTGTGTGTGTGTGTGTACGGGCGCGGAGTCATTAATGGAGCTTTAATTGCATTTAATTCTCAGAAAATTTTTGTTTCCTTCAGCCTTTCCGTTCTAATATTTTAAACTTGAATGACCATGGCTTGCCCCCCCCCCCTAGTTTTGATCCTGGGTACGCCCATGATTGGGGGTATGTTAGAAAAAAGAAAAGTTAAGGAGACCATTGGACTCCTGCTGAATAAAATAGGTGAAGCAGTCAACAAGATGGAACAGCAGGTGGAGATACTAAATTTGTATTTCGTATCTGTCTTCTCTCAGAACACTAATGGAAGCATCAATAATAATCATGATGATCGAAATGATGGCCATGAGGAGTCCAAGTTGGCAATAAGAAAAGGATTGATAGGAGAACACTTGGCCAAGTTAAAGGAAGCCAAGTCCCCAGGCAGGTCTAGCTGATTTACGCCCTAGGGTTCTGAAAGAGATAGCTGAGAAAATAATAATACCACTTGCCATAATTTTCAATAAGTCATGGGAAACAGGAGCGGTCCCTCTAAATGGAAAAGTCCAAATGTGGCTCTTATCCACAAAAAGTGAAAAAAGGAAGATCCAAGGAATTACAAGCCTGACCTCATAGCAGAAAAAATCTTCAAACAAATTATCAAGGAACATTTACTTAGGTACCTGGATGTTAAGGCATTAATCAACCAAAGCCAGCACGGCTTTATGGCCAATACATCTTGTCAGACCAACCAGGTTGCCTTCTATAACAAAATCACTGAATGGTTGGACCAAAGGAATACTTGGATGTAGTATAACTTGACTTAAGTCAGGCATTCGATAAAGTATCGCATAACATCCTCACTAAAAAAATAATCAAGTATGGAATCAACAAAAAATCAGTTAAATGGATTCACAACTGGCTTAATGATCAGACACAACAACTAATACTAGATGGCTACACCTTAACCTGGAGGAAAGTCAAAAGCGGGGTGCCACAAGGCTCTGCCCTGGGACCAGTGCTCTTTAATATCTTTATAAATTATCTGGACAACAGAATTATTGGGAAACTCATAACATTTGCAGATGATACTAAGATAGAAGGAATAGCCAACACTAGAAAGGAGAGAGAGCATATTCAAAAGGATCTAGACACACTCGAACAATGGGCCAAGGCAAACATAATGGTGTTTAATAGAGACAAATGCAAAGTCCTACATCTAGGTCAAAGAAATGTAAAAAGCATATATAGTATTGGAGGAATAGAACTAGGTGATAGCACTGGGGAAAAGGACTTGGGCATAATAGTAGATCCCAGATTCAACATGAGCCAACAGTGCGGTGCTGCAGCTAAAAAGGCCAACAAAATTCTGGGATGTATCAAGACAAGCATTGAATCTAAATCAAGAGAGGTAACTATTCCCCTATACTCTGCCCTGGTCAGACCACACCTGGAATACTGTGTCATGTTCTAGGCGCTCCAATTCAAGAAAGACATCAATATATTGGAGAAAGTCTAGAGAAGAGCAACTAAGATAGTAAAAGGTCTGCAAGTCATGTCCTATGAAGATCGGCTAAAAGAACAAGGAATGTTTAGTTTGCAAAAGAGAAGGATGAGAGAAGACTTAGTAGTCTTTCTACAATTCTATGTTCTACAAATATCTGAATGGAAGTCACAGTGCAGAGGGAACTTGTTACGGAGGGGCCGGATTGATTATAAAAATAATAGGGAATCAATTATTGCCCCAAGTCCACCAGGCAGGTGTTAAAGCCACAAAAGACAGGAGGACAATTACAGCAACTCAGGAAACCACAACAGAAATGAAGGAGATGTTTGTAAGGCCCACTCCTACATGTAGCGTGTCCCTGTTAACCTCACAGGGGCCCCAGTAATGGTCACGTGTGTAGGAACACGTCAAAACCAAATGAGAACGCAACATATAACGGTCACGTGTGTAGGAACACAACAAAACCAAAAGGCAACACAGCGTCACTGGGAAACCTGGAACGCAACCACTGAGCCTGTCACGTGAGTACAGGAGCATGTCAGACCGTGAAGGCTACCCAGTTAACATCACTGGTAACCTGGAACATTAACACTGAGCTAGTCACGTGCGTACAGAGGCACGTCAGACCGTGAGGGTCACCCAGTTAGCGTCACTGGGTACCCAAAGCTGCCACACACATACACACAAGTCTGCCACTGCAGACGCGGCGTGTGTGTAGGGGGCACGTCTTGTCCAGAAGAACCCTAAACCCTCACCGTGCTAAGACACAGCTTGTACCCAGATACGAATACCTGGTACCGGTGCCTGCCCTAAATTCAGAATCACTCCAACATACAAACACAAGTCTGCCACAAGCACTGCAGACTACAATGGCGCTGAAACCCACTCACTCTGACATCCGGGAATACAGCCGATGCTGTCAGCATGTATAATGACGCTCGCGCGCCAATGGGCGGAGCTACAGACCTTTTATAGCCGCCACCCTGGACCAGGCCACACGGCATGTGGTAATGGCGTTGGCTGCAACCATACAGGAGCTGCCACGTCATTGCTGACATCATGATGACCAATCAGCGGCTGCTACTTCATTGCTGATGTCACTGATGACCAATCAGTGATCGGCTTGTCATCCACGACATCACGCACATGCTCAGTATGGTTGCATGAGCACTTAGGCTCAGGATGGTACAAAACTCTAGCCACCTGATGCCTCAAGCGACGGCCAGGTGGCGCTGTAGAGTTAACCGACCCCAATGTGGGAATCAATGATGGGACCAGACCGGTTCGAGGCATAACCGAACCCCGAATTGTAACATTATCCCCCCGTCTAGGGCCCCTCTCATTCCGGTGCTCAAAAGCTGACCCCCAGTTGACTGAAGTTTGGGGTCAAAACCTTCCCAGTCCACCGCATATTTACGCCTCTGTTTTGATCCGACTCGCACGCAAGCAAACCGTTCCCTAACCGGGAAAGCGGGGCTGGTCGGGGAATCCTTGGAGACGAAAGTGGGCAGGTGGGTACAGTGCCCGGGTTCTGTGGGTCAGTGGACAGGAAAGAAACAGTAACTTAGTATTCCAGACACTTTTAGGATGGCAGAAAAAGTGTCAGCTCTTTGGGCAAATAAAATAGCGTGGCAAAAGTGGGCAGGTGGGTACAGTGCCCGGGTTCTGTGGGTACCAGGACAGGAAAGGAAAACTAAGTTAGTATTCCATACACTTTTAGGATGGCAGAAAAAGTGTCAGCTCTTCGGGCAAATACAATTGCGTGGCAAAAGTGGGAAGGTTGGTACAGTGCACCGGGTTCTGTGGGTACCAGGACAGGAAAGGAAAACTAAGTTACTATTCCATACACTTTTAGGATGGCAGAAAAAGTGTCAGCTCTTTGGGCAAATACAATTGCGTGGTAAAAGTGGGCAGGTGGGTACAGTGCCCGGGTTCTGTGGGTCAGTGGACAGGAAACTAACAGAAACTTAGTATTCCAGACACTTTTAGGATGGCAGCAAAAGCGTCAGCTCTTTGGGCAAATAAAATTGTGTGGCAAAAGTGGGCAGGTGGGTACAGTGCCTGGGTTCTGTGGGTCAGTGGACAGGAAAGGAACAGTAACTTAGTATTCCAGACACTTTTAGGATGGCAGAAAAAGTGTCAGCTGTTTGGGCAAATAAAATTGCGTGGCAAAAGTGGGCAGTTGGGTACAGTGCCCGGCTTCTGTGGGTCAGTGGACAGGAAATGAACAGTAACTTAGGCGGGCTTTGCACACTACGACATCGCAGGTGCGATATCGGTGGGGTCAAATCGAAATTATTGCACATCCGGCATCGCAGTCGATATCGTAGTGTGCAAATCCTTTATGATACGATTAACGAGCGCAAAAGCGTCGTTATCGTATCATCAGTGTAGGGTTCGACATTTTCATAATTTGGTAGCAGCGACAGGTACGATGTTGTTCCTCGTTCCTGCGGCAGCACACATCGCTGTGTGAGAAGTCGCAGGAGCGAGGAACATCTTCTACCTGCGTCACCGGGGCTCACGCCGGCTTTGCAAAAGGAAGGAGGGGGGCGGGATGTTTACGTCCCGCTCATCTCCGCCCCTCCGCTTCTATTGGCCGCCTGCCGTGTGACGTCGTTATGATGCCGCACGACCCGCCCCCTTAGGAAGGAGACGGGTCGCCGGCCAGAGTGACGTCGCAGGGCAGGTTAGTGCATGTTAAGCTGCCGTAGCGATAATGTTCGCTACGGCAGCAATCACAAGATATCGCTGCTGCAACGGGGGCGGAAACTATCGCACTCGGCATCGCAGCATCGGCTTGCGTTGTCGTAGTGTGCAAAGCCCGCCTTAGTATTCGATATACTTTTAGGATGGCAGAAATAGTGTCAGCTCCTTGGGCAAATACAATTGCGTGGCAAAAGTGGGCAGGTGGGTACAGTGCCCGGGTTCTGTGGGTACCAGGACAGGAAATGAACTGTAAGTTAGTTTTCCAGACACTTTTAGGATGGCAGCAAAAGTGTCAGCTCTTTGGGCAAATAAAATAGTGTGGCAAAAGTAGGGAGGTGGGTACAGTGCCCGGGTTCTGTGGGTACAAGGATAGGAAAGGAACAGTAAGTTAGTATTCCAGACACTTTTAGGATGGCAGTAAAAGTGTCAGCTCTATGGGCAAATAAAATCACGTGGCAAAAGTGGGCAGGTGGGTACAGTGGCCAGGTTCTGTGGGTACCAGGGCAGGAAAGGAAGCCTCACTTTCTATCCCTACTAATGATGAAATGCAGCAAGGAATTCCCTGAGCTTAGGTACACAGACGCTGTTATCTGAAGCTGTATACAGCGTTTCCACGGACCTGCCTGTCAACTATGGTTCTGAGCGCCTGGAAATCAGCCCTGAATTACAGTGAAAAACCAGCTAGTAAATAGCTAGGGTTTTTGCTGATCGAGCCGTTCTCGAACGTAACTCGAACTGTCGAGCTTTTAGCAAAAAGCTCGAGTTCGAGTTCGATCTCGAGCACCCCCAAAATCATTTGAACGATGAAATTGGCGAACCTCGAACATCGCTCATCTCTACTCCCCTCCTCTCTCTGTCCTCATATTACACCATGTGCAGAATTATTAGGGAAGTTGTATTATAGAGGATTTTTTTTATTATTGATCAACAACTATGTTATAAGACAACCCAAAAGAATAAATATCAAAGCTTAATATTTTGGAAGTTGGAGTGGTTTTTGTTTTAGATGTGGCTCTCTTAGGAGGATATCTGTTTTGCAGGTAACTATTACTGTGCAGAATTATTAGGCAACTTACTATAAATCAAATATATTCCCATCTCACTTGTTTATTTTCACCAGGTAAACCAATATAACTGCACAAAATTTAGAAATAAACATTTCTGACATGCAAAAACAAAACCCCAAAAAATTAGTGACCAATATAGCCACCTTTCTTTATGATGACACTTAACAGCCTACCATCCATAGATTCTGTCAGTTGCTTGATCTGATTACGATCAACATTGCGTGCAGCAGCCACCACAGCCTCCAGACACTGTTCCGAGAGGTGTACTGTTTTCCCTGCCTGTAGATCTCACATTTTATGAGGAACCACAGGTTCTCTATGGGGCTCAGATCAGGTGAACAGGGGGGCCAAGTCATTATCTTTTCATCTTCTAGACCTTTACTGGCCACCTACGCTGTGGAGTAGTTGGATGCAGGTGATGGAGCATTGTCCAGCATGAAAATCATGTTTTTCTTGAACGATACCGACTTCTTCCTGTACCACTGCTTGAAGAAGTTGTCTTCCAGAAACTGGCAGTAGGTCTGGGAGTTGAGCTTCACTCCATCCTCAACCCAAAAAGGTCCCACAAGTTAATCTTTGATGATACCAGCCCATGCCAGTACCCCACTTCCACCTTGCTGGCATCTGAGTCAGAGTGGAGCTCACTGCCCTTTACTGATCCAGCCTCTCGCCCATCTATCTGGCTCATCAAGAGTCACTCTCATTTCATCAGCCCATAAAACCTTTGAAAAATCAGTCTTAAGATATTTCTTGGCTCAGTCTTGACGTTTTATCTTATGTTTCTTGCTCAAACGTGGTCATTTTTCACCCTTCCTTACCTTGGCCATGTCCCTGAGTATGGTACACCTTGTGCTTTTTGATACTCCAGTAACGTTGCAGCTCTGAAATATGGCCAAACTGGTGGCAAATTGCATCTTGGCAGCTTCACGCTTGATTTTCCTCAATTCATGGGTAGTTATTTTGCGCCTTTTTTGCCCAACATGCTTTTTGCAACCCTTTTGGCTATTTGTCATGAAACGCTTGATTGTTCGGTGATCACGCTTCAAAAGTTTGGCAATTTCAAGACTGCTGCATCCCTCTGCAAGACATCTCACAATTTTGGACTTTTCAGAGCCCGTCAAATCTCTCTTCTGACCCATTTTGCCAAAGGAAAGGAAGTTGCCTAATAATTAAGCACACCTTATATAGGGTGATGGGGTCATTACACCACACCCCTCCTCATTACAGAGATGCACATCACCTGATTTACTTAATTGTTAGTTTGCTCTCAAGCCTATACAGCTTGGAGTAGGACAACATGAATAAAAAGTATCATGAGATCAAAATACTGATTTGCCTAATAATTCTGCACACAATGTACATAATCTCTGGAGCAGCATTTGCTTCGTTGTACAAAATCAGTTGTAGTGGGACCCAGGGAAATGAGATGATTACTGTGCCTACCGCTTTTTCACGTTACAATTCGGTTCCACTTGCATTTTGCATGAGCGAGTGAATTCCAATAAAACAGCGGATTGCTCTCACTCAAGTGCAAAACTATGGGGCAGTGTCCATCTGTGATTGATTTCTCATGCCATAGCGGCATGCGGAATGAATTGAAGCATGCTGCGTTTTGCAGCAAATCTCGGCTCACGCACCCCTATACAAATCTGTGGGTACATGTGAAACATCGCACTGCACTCGCATGTCATCTGACTGCAGTGCAATGTATGCACAGACAAGCCGGGGACAAGATGGGGAGATAGTGCTCCCTCTCTCTTCTCCGCACCTGTGTTGTAATTACAAGATCGCATCACATTCGCTTGACCCTCGGCTAACACCCGCAGCAGAGGGTCATTAGTATGTCACTTCCGATGCTCTCGCATCAGATGCTGTGCGCAAGTGGAACCGAGCTCTTAGAGAAACCCTTTAATCCAAAATCAAATTTCACCCTTTCAAAAATTATACTATTAAATATTTTATATACAAAAAAAACTACAAGAAGAAGGCGCTTTCATAGGAAGGACTGCAAACAGCAAGATGGGAATGAAAGTGGTTTGATGATAGGAACTCATTTCCATTGTCTTTGGTTGCGCGTTTCGCAGAGTTTATACCTGCTGCTTCTCTTCCTCTCACGGTCACTCTCTGTTGACCATGTGGTTGGAAGAAACAGATGTAAAGGGAATATGCAGGAGTGTAAGCAAATATTGTTCATTACATGACAGGGGCTCTAGACCGGACCTGAAACCTGGTTTGTGCTGTGAACAATTTTCCCTATATCTAAAGGAAATGTTCAGTTTGAACTATAATCCAAAGGATTCTATATTCCATGTTTGGATGGATGTAATTTACTACCACTCTTTGTTTCATCCATACAATTAAGTGTTGATAGTTCAATTTGGAATATAACAGTAAATATTTTCATTTTAGCAATTTTATAATTTTTTTTGTTTTGTTTTGTGGTAAATAAAATGTGTACAAGTTTTTTTGCATTGATTCAGAACAACTTTAGGTAAAGAGCGGGATAAAGATACATGGTTGAGTTGCTCATTAATCTTTTTTAAAGCCCATATTAAAAAGTAATAAATTATGACTTTAAGAAGTAAAACATTAAAGAGATCTCTGAGATTTATGAAGAGGGGGGCATTTTTTTACATTTTTTTGTGAACACAGACACTGGTGAAAGGTTCAAGACAGCTGCCTAGACCAACATGATACTTCACACACCAGAGAACACAGCAAAGAGGCACCTGTTGTGAATTAAGAGGGCAGAAGATCATACAATAATGATGTATCCTGTCTAAGATTTACAGCTTCTTCCTCGCTAACATGGCTTCAAAAAATGTTGCTTGTTTTACATATTAAAAGTATTATGCTCGATTGCTCGAAAGCAAATTCATAAAAAACATCTTTTTGTCAGTCTGTAAGATTTTCTGCAAGGTCTTAAAATACATTTGCAAAAAAAAAGTGAGAGAAAACAAAAATTCATCATCTGTTGGTACTCCCCTGTCTGTAGAATGCAAGTAATCTTTCTTTTCACCACCCAACCTGTTTTCACCTTCTTGACCAGGCCAAATTTTAAAATTCTGGCCAGTGTCACTTTGAGTTAATAACGCTAGAGCACTTCAATGGATCCCAGTGATTTCAAGATTATTTTTTCGTGACACATTGTACTTTATGATCAGGGTAAATTCAGGTTGATATTTTTTGCATTTATTTGTGAAAATATCGAAATTTTAGTGAAAATTTTGCAATTTTCAATCTTTTAAGGTTGATGCCTTTTAACCAGATAATTAAATCACACAAAATTGTTAATAAATAAGATTTGCCACATGCCTACTGTAGATCACCATCATTTTTTAAACTTTTTTTTTTAGGGAGTTAGAAGTGTTAAAAATTTATCAGCAATTTCTAAATTTTCCAACAAAATTTACAAAACTATTTTTTTCATGAACCACATCCCATTTGAAGTTACTTTAGGTGGCTCATATGACAGAAAATGCCAAACAATGACACCATTCTAAAAACTACACCCCTAAAATTTCTCAAAATCTCATTCAAGAAGTTTTCTAACCCTTCAGGTGATTCATCGGAATTAAAGCAACGTGGAAGGAAAAGATGAAAATTGTACTTTTTCCCCACAAAAATGTGGTTTAGCCAAACATTTTGCACTTTTACAAGGGTAACAGGATAAAATGAACCATACAACCTTTTGTGCAATTTCTCCTGAGTATGCTGAAACCCCATATGTGGTGGAAAACTACTGATTGGGCGCACAACAGGGCTCAGAAGGGAAGGAGCTCTGTTTTACTTTTGGAATGCAAATTGTCTGGAATCAAAACAATGTCAAGTTTGCATAAACCCTTGATTTGCCTAAACAGTATTAAACTTCACAAGTGACCGCTTTTGGAAACTACACTCCTCAAGCAATTTAACTAGAGGTGTGGTTAGCAATTTGAACCCACAGGTACTTCACAGAATTTTATAACAATGAGCTGTGAAAAGAAAAAAATCTAATTTTTCTCACAAAAAAGGTTGATTTAGTTCCATTTGTTCATTTTCATAAGGGTAACAGGAGAAAATGGACCATACAATTTGTTGTGCAATTTCTCCTGGGTACACCAAAACCCCATATGTGATGGAAAACTACCGTTTTGGCCCATGACAGGGTTCAGAAGGAAAGGAGCACTACTTGAGAGTGGATTGGGCAGAAAAAGGCAATTGCAGGCACCATGTCGCATTTGAAAAGTCACTATGGTGCCATAGCATCAGAAATAATCCACGCGTGACCACATTTTTTGAAAGTACACCTCTTCAGGAATTTGTTTCGGCATAGAGTGAACATTCTAAATCCACAGATGATTCACAGAATTGTGTAACATTGGGCTGTGGAAAAGAAAAATATTTTCCATAAAATGTTGCTTTAGTCCCATATTTTTCATTTTTAAAAGCGCTATTAGAAGGATATGGATATAATAATTTCATAATTTCTCCTGCGTTTGTAATATCCTATATGTAGTTACTTTTAAGGCACAGTGCCAAACTCAGAAGGAAAGGAATGCAGATTTTGCTGAAATGGTCATGTCACATTGGCAGAGCCCCTTAGATGCCAGAACATCAGAACCCTCTAAAAGTGACAATATTTTACAAACTTTACCCCTCAGTGAATCCATCTAGTGATGCAATGAGGATATTGACACCACGGGTGTGGCAACAATGTTATACCATTCTGTGGCGAAGACAGCTAGTAATTGCATTTTTTTCACTAAAATACTCTTTTAGCCACAGATTATTTATTGTCAGAAGGGGAAATGGCTAAAAAGGGCTTCATAATTCGTTATACAATTTCAGCTGAACATAGCAATACTCCATGTAAGGCTGTACATTACTGTTTGGCCATATGGCGGGGCTCCAGAGGGAAGGAGTGCTATTTGACTTTTGCAGCACAGATTTTTCTAAAATAGTTTGTGGACTCCACTTGCAAAGCTCCTGATGTACCTAAACAGTGGAAACCCCCTCAACTGACCCCTTATTAGAATTTGCACTCCTCTGGGAATTCATCTATAGGTGTAGTGACTATATTTACACTATCGGCATTTTCCGGAAACAAACACACAAATTAAAATTATGCCATTGTAGTGCCCAATACTTTGTAGTTTCCAATACATTGTGCCAAGCTTGTGCTTCTGGAACCACACACCCGTAAAATAAGTGTGTTTCTCTTCATTACACTAATGTGAAACATATGGATGGTAATTGCAGTTTAGGCACATTGTGGGGCTCAGTAAGGGGAGTGTATTTGGATTTAGGGGCTCAGATTTCTTATTTGGTGACATGTTGGGATACAGAACATTTTGGATCAGTTTACATGAACTACGCTCTACGCTGAGCACTTACATTAGGATGTCTATCTAAATATCTGAAATGTATGATTTAGAGGAAGACTCTGATGGAGCCATTCATCAATAAGACAGGCAGAGTTACCCTGGACTCCATCTGGCCTCTGTTTAGTGGTGTTTGGCTTTTAAGATGTGCACAGAACTGTAGTCGATCGTGTATTGAGCACACCTAAAAAGACTTCTAAAAAGAGCGACACCACTGGATGATAGGCCAGACATTAAAGAGAGTCTTCCATCAGGGGTTCTGTCTGACTCACGTATTTCAGAGATTTACACGGAAACTCAGGGTTAGCGCTCAGCATAGAGAGCAGGATAAATCTGAGCTGAGACTTACTGCAATCTTTGGAAGGAAGAATTAATAAATCAACAGCAGGTCAAGAATTGGTTTAAAGGGAACCTGTCAGATCCCATATGCATTCTGATGTGCAAGCAGGGTGATGTGTGGCCTAGAAACCCCTTCCTACCCATCCATGTTTTGTAATATTGTGTAATATGAATGTATAACAAAACGTTTTATTATTTACATGTTCCCTATGTAAATGATCAGAGGGTCTAGTCCCCTAGGCGTTGCATCGCCCTGTGGGCGTTTGCTTGCTTTCCGTGGTATCACACCCGTGTGAGCATGATACCATGGATTTACATGAGCGACGTAACCGTCAGCTCCTTGAGATCCGGCGCAAGCGCGCTTGCGATTCCGCAGATTTGTTATCCAGGTGCTTGCCTCTCGGCTTCAGACGCGCTCTGCACATGGTCAGAACCGCAGGAGTCTTCTGACATAGTCCACGTTCCCAGAATGCAGCTCCAGCGACCGTGAATAGCAGTAAATTACAACTATTCACAAGTGCCTGGTAGTGACAACAACTCTCATCAGCGTTGCTGAGTTCAACTCTGATGAGAGTTGTCATCACTACCCAACGCCTGTGAATAGCTGTAATTTAGTGCTATCTACAGTTGCCACAGCTGCATTCGGGGAACGTGGACTATGACAAAACTTAGTGGGAACATTTTTTATATTAAATTGGTAAATGAGGCCTAGTGCTCACTCATAATTTGTCTCCTGCTCTGCAGTACACGAGTATTGCAATTTAAACTTAAACTTTACTTTAAATACCAAATGTCGCTTCTTCCCTTTCGAACCCTGCCGTTAGTTCAAACACAACTTTTTTGACTGCATGTCAGATATTGCTGAGCTCAGATAAAAGTGAGTAACAAACTATGGGGTCCACTTTTTCATGTTACCTCTTGCAAAAGTGAAAAATATGGGGCAAAAGTAACATTTTCGTGAAACATAAAGATAGGTTGAATGAATTGCACATATACCAACTTATGCTCCAGCTCATTTTGGGGGGTTTTATATAACAACACATGAAGGCCCCAAATTCATTGTTTCTTTTGAACCTGATTATTTTTAGTTTTGTATGTTTTGTGCCTTTTTTTGTTTGCACCCAATACATTATTCTATGTTTACCTTTCTTGAATTCCATTTTATATGTGCTTGACTGTTTTTTTGTTTTTGTTTTGTTTTGGCTTTTTGCTTTGAAGGCAGAGTTTAGTGATTTCAGAAGTTTTTTCCTGATTTGTCAATTATGAGTTTTTAATATGCTGCAAAAATTGGCATAACTTTACTCAGTCCGCCATTCTGTTGTAATTTTGCGAATGCTAGTATTTTGGTGCAATGCTTAGGCCATTTTGCAAAGCATTGAAAACCAGTTCAAGACAGATCTTTTTTTATTTTGCACCAAATTCATGACTCACATTCACCATTTAATAAATATGGCATCAAAAATGGAAACTAATGCCATAAGACAAAAAAGGAAAGGGGCTTAAAAAACATGCAAATGATGAATGGGGCCTTTAAAAGGAATCAGCAGGTTTTTCTACCTCATTTGTAAACAGCATGACGTAAGCAAAGATACCCTGAATCTAATGATGTATCACTTAGTTAACTAAAGGCCAGTTTATACACAGCGACATCGCTAGCGATATCGCTAGCGAGCGCACCCGCCCCCATCGTTTGTGCGTCACGGGCAAATCACTGCCCGTGGCGCACAATATCGTTAGTCCTCATCACACATACTTACCTGCCTAGCGACGTCGCTGTTGCCAGCGAACCCTCTTCTTTCTAAGGGGTCAGTTCATTCAGCGTCACAACGGCGTCACTAAGTGGCCGCCCAATAAAAGCAGAGGGGCGGAGATGAGTGGCCTGAACATGCCGCCCACCTTCCTCCTTCCTCATTGCGGGCGGCCGCAGGTAAGGTAATGTTCCTCATTCCTGCCGTGTCGCACGTAGTGATGTGTGCTGCCGCAGGAACGACGAACAACCTGTGTCCTGCAACAGCAAAGATAATCGGGGAAGGAACGACGTGTTAACGATCAATGATTAGGTAAGTCATTTTGATCATTAACGGTCGTCCGTGCATTTCACACGCAACGATGTCACTAACGAGGCCGGATGTGCGTCACGAATTCCGTGACCCCAACGACATCTCGTTAGCAATGTCGTTGCGTGTAAAGCGGCCTTAAGTTGTTCTAACACAATTAGAGTTTTTAGATTTTTTTCAATGCAGCAGAGCTCAGAAAGCTGCTCCCACCCACACCAGGCTTTCTGTATACAGAACCCATAGAGAGTGATTTACTAATTACCTCTGACCTCTATCTGAACTAGTCCAGTAATGATAATTTCCTGAAGCTATAACAAACATTGCAGATAACCAACTGCACACATAGTGATAAGAGACACATTGCTGAAATCTCTGTGTTAACCCCTGCAGCATGTTATCTTCAGATTACATAGCAATATCCTGCTGACAGATTCCCTTTAATGTTTCTATACAACTTCTATGTATCACATATTAGGATGCAAAACTGTGTTTACATTCTAATTATATTTCTGTTCTAGTGTTTATGATATTGTAGGAATTATGACTGTTGTCACAAGGTCATGAGGCCATATGGGAAGATGCTCATTTTTCATCATAGTTTTTTCTCTCCTTTTTCCACCATCACAGGTGTCTATTACTTGGCCAGATGACCACCAAAGTGAATTTGATGCCAGTTGGCTGAAGAAGAGATGTTTTTCAAAAACGTCAAGAGCAGAAATGAATGAGGAACTCTTTCTTCAAAGTATGTGAAAAGAAACAATATGTTTTGCTAGGATCGAATCCTCCCTGAAATGTAGATGATTAGATATGTTTACTTACAGTAAAGGTATTTAGGTATTTAATAAAAGATCTAGGTTCTGATACCCTTTGAACATATTTTAAATAAAAAAAATCACTTCTGTTAGCTGAGTTGAGATAGTAAGAAAAGAAACATTCCTCATTAGGAATTACTGTATATCTAAAAATTACAAGTGAAGGGAAAACTGGTGAAAGTGTGGGATACAAGTGATGCGATGGCCAGAAATAGTGTTATCCTATTCTAAGGGCTTACATGATATTAGATGTACGATTGAAAAGGAACCTGTCATGGGAAAGAACGCTATAAGGCCATGTGGGCACTAGCAATTGACTTTTTCTTAAGGAAAATCCAGACCCTCTTATAGAATCCCCCACCTGTAGTAAAAAAACGCACCAAAACTGCAACGAAATTCGCATGCGGTTTTTCCGTGGTTTGGTGTGGTTTTGGTGCACATTTGCAACGGTTTTTCTGCAGGTTGGTCCCTGCGAATTTTTACCATTATCTATGGCAAAAACCGCAGGTACCTGCAGAAAAGAAGTGACATGCACATTAATTCCGCAGCGGAAATTCCGCGGGTAAATCCGCAGGTGTAGAAATCTGCTGAGTTTTAGGGTGTCAGTTAATCATAATTAACAAGAGCTACTGGATCTTTAAATGGGGATTTATTACAAATAGGGAATTTACAATGACATACATAAGGAAAACTTAACTAAGGGAAAGGGTACAATGAAAGGGGAAAGGTAATGGGAGAGGGTGGTGGAAGATGGGAAGTGGATAGACGGACTAGCTTGGTAGGCTACCTTTATATCAGACACACAATCAAACATGGCCCATACAGTGCCCATCCCTGTAACACCTCCACATATTAGTAGCATCCAATCAGGTCACAGTCCTTTGAGTTGTCCAGGAATGTGCATATGGCTGCTGATGTCAATGCTCTCCTGAAGGTGGCTCTCCGAGGTCAATTTGTTAAAGGATTAAGACGAGTCTTGACAAACCTGTGGATCCTGTGGATAGTGTCCTGGTATATATCAAAGGTCTTTTTCATATCAGAAAGCCTGAAGACAGATTTACACTCCATTCAGACTGGAGACTTGATGTCCATCTCCAATACAATGGCTTGTATTCCACTTGAACAAGGGATTGTTTACCAATATCCATTTTAATAGGCTATGAACAGGACATTCAATTCATGAACACCACAGGAGTTGTGTATCTTCCAAGAGGATAAGGGGTACTTTGCACGCTGCGACATCGCAAGGCGATGCTGTGATGCCGAGCGCGATAGTCCCCGCCCCCGTTGCAGCTGCGATATCCTTGTGATAGCTGCCGTAGCGAACATTATCGCTACGGCAGCTTCACATGGACTCACCTGTACTGGGACGTCGCTCTGGCCGGCGACCCGCCTCCTTATTAAGGGGGTGGGTCGTACGGCGTCACTGTGACGTCACACGACAGGCGGCCAATAGGAGCGGAGGGGCGGAGATGAGCGGGATGTAAACATCCCGCCCACCTCCTTCCTTCCGCATATCCTACGGAAGCCGCAGTGATGCCGGTAGGAGATGTTCCTTGCTCCTGCGTCTTCACACACAGCGATGTGTGCTGCCGCAGGAACGAGGAACAACATCGGACTGTCGCGTCAGCGTAATTATGGATTACGCCGATGCTATACCGATGATACGATTACGACGCTTTTGCGCTCGTTAATCATATCATCTAGGCTTTACACACTATGATGTCGCCTGCGATGCCGGATGTGCGTCACTTTCAATTTGACCCCACCGACATCGCACCTGCGATGTCCTAGTGTGCAAAGCCCGCCTAAAGGCGCCCCGTTCAATTCACCTGTAGATGTGACCTTTATCATGTTGATAGAACACAGATCAGTTCATCACAGAACACACAATGGCCTCCTTGCCTCACAGATTATGAAACTCCTCACTGAACATGGCCGATTCCTTTGATGTACAGTCCTGGTAATGTTGGTAGCTCATAGATGCAATATGGAGTCCAGTAAATCCTTATGATACATACATTGTCCATGTTGGCTTCCAACAGCAGGTATTAAAAAAATGCAGTGTGCGCAGAGCATTTTTTTTATACACATAGGTTTTGCTGAGGAATGATTGCCGATAGATTAGAAACATTTTCTGCAGCAAATCCGTGGTAAAATCTGCAGTAAGTCCGCAGCGTGCACACATAGCCTAAATGTACAGATATGGGATTAATTTGCAGGTTAATAGCGTTTTGAACCTTCCCGACGCCAGCACCTTGAGTCCTGTAGCCTGGAGGAAAAGAAGTTTAATCCTCCTCGCAGCATTAGGGTTTCAGTCATCGGAGCAAGTTCAGTCACCTTGTTGTGTATGGAGAGCCGTGGCTATAACAATAGCCCCTGGATGGACTGATAGCCGCTCATCATTAGAACCAGCTGTCAGTCTGGCTGGGGGGTCCAGTTACAGCTGTCACTCTCCATTGACTGACCTCGTGCTGGTGCCGCCCCTATCACTGAAGCCCAAATGCTGCTGGGAGGGTTAAACTTTTTTCCTCCCAGTAGCAGTGCTCAAAGTGCTGGCAACATGCAGATTCAAAACGCTAGTAACCGGCAGATTAACCCCATATCTGCAAGTTAATAGCAATTTTGTCAAAAACAGGCTTTTTAAAAGGTTTAATGAGAATTAAAATAAAACTGAACTTTGACTCAGTCATGTGACAAGTCGACCCTAAGGGCCCTTCAAGGTTCTGTCTTCCGATGGTGAGGAACTGCAAGAGGTAAGTATATTGAGAAATGTATTATTTTAGCTCATTAGATGCTTTTTATGCATAGAAAACCACTCTAAGGCTTGCTTGGACCTTACTTTCAGACCACATTTTTTACAGTATTCGTTCCTTGGGAGCATGATATAACCTATACAAGTTTATGTATCATGGATACAAGCATGGTGAGCCTAGTATAGTCTAATAAGCAAGAACAGATCATTGACCAGATGTGAACATGAATATATAGACAAAGAATAGTAGTGTTTTACCACACTGATAAGAGTATGACAGTGGGTAACACATTGCCGAAATTAGGCTACATCTTCCCCCCTGACTCATGCGGAGTGCTGCACTCAATTATTACTGCCCCACATGAATCTTTATAGGGTTGCAACCAAAGGTCACATTTGTGTAGAGTTTCTTACGAGCTATGTATGTATGAAATTACCCATGTAACTGTGTATTTTACAATTCTGAAGAAGTTGTAAAATATATTACAGTATATCTGGTATTTTGCGCTCTTATTCGTTATTTCCTTAGGGTCTCTTTATTTTCTTTATTTTTTGGGCCATTATTATGGAAGTAAACATTTATGCGTTATTCTTTTAAATATTTCTGTTTTCTTCTAAACTTTTAGGCATAAGGAAAACAACTCCGTTTGGTAATATTTTCTTTTAGAACAGTAGTGCATATACTACTGATGGCAGAAATTGGAGAGTAAATACAGCCTGAAAATCAGGTTTTGTTCAGATCACAATTTGATGTACTGTATATCTGGTATCCATGTAGTCTATGCAACTGTCATAATGTCACAATAGGTACGAGGAAGTACCAAGCGAATGACAAAAGGGAAGGGAAGGGAAATCTTCTGTCTAGGGAAGAGGGAGATAATAAACCCTGGCCAAACATACTGTTGGTCCCCGGGGTCCCTTCCCACCACAAGATAGGTTCCGTACCTATTCGCCGAGCCGTACACCTGTCCCTAAGTATCCCTAGTGCTAGACCCTAAATAGGGAACAGGTGGGATAAGCTCTTCGTCAACCCCACTAAACTATAGAAGACACAAGGGGGGCACACAGGGGGAAAAACATGAACAACTTATACACAGATGACTCAGGTAGATGTTAAGCAAAGTTTCAGCAACAATACCACAGATGAGTTCAAGCTGCCTGCTTGCATCCAGAGCTTGTGAATGAACTGAATATCACCAGCACTAGTCCAGGGAAAGGGAGAGTATTTAAACCCAAGGGGAAATAAAGGTGATTATCATCTGAAGGACAGTTGAGCTCTGCTGGGTCTCAAAGGGAAAAGGATGAAAACTGAGCAGAGGAGAAACCGAATATATTCAATACTGACAGCAGGAACAATAGAAAGGCAAGGAGCATTTTGCACAGCCAAATTCTGTGACCTTCTATTGCCCGATACCACAGGACTGTCTGTCACCCATGACACACCCCTGACACATAATGACTCGCATAGAGGAGAAAAACTACACTTTTTATCACAGTAAAGAAAAAAGTATGCCAACATATATGGCTTACCTTGGTGGCAAAAGGGCACATTTTGTCATATATGAAGCCTACAAGAGTCAGTAGAACAGTTAGGTATAAACAGTGGAAGTATTTCCTGATGTAAGTGCAAAGTCTGTTACTCTCTTGTAAAACGTATATGGTGGCTTCCAAATTTTCTCCAAAGACCTCTGTATTCCACAAATGCTTTGTCCTGGATTATAAAATCAAGGCTCCTTAAAGGCTGCTTTACATGCAGCGACATCGCTAGTGATGTTGCTCGTGAAAGCACCCGCCTCCGTTGTTTGTGCCCGTGGCGCACAATATCACTAGTACCCGTCACACGAACTTACCTGCCTAACGACGTCGCTGTGGCCTGTGATCAGCCTCTTTTCTAAGGGGGCGGTTCGTGCAGCGTCACAGCGACATCACACGGCAGGCGTCCAATAGAAGTGGAGGGGCGGAGAGCAGCCAAATGAAATTCACGCCCACCTTGTTGCCGGAGGACGCATATACAGTGTTGTTCGTCGTTCCTGGGGTGTCACACGGAGCGATGTGTGCTGCCTCTGGATCGACGAACAACCTGCATCCTGCACCATTAATGATATTTGGGATTTGAATGACGTGTCAACGATTAGGTGAGTATTTTTGATCGTTAGCGGTCACTCGTACGTGTCACACGCAACGACGTTGCTAACGAGGTCAGATGTGCGTTACGAATTCCGTGACCCCCAACGACATCTCGATAGCAATATCGTTGCGTGTAAAGCCCCCTTTAGACCAACAAGAGCTCCATACTTGTTTAAAGGTCAACCACCGTTGTAAGTGGTATCATAGCTCTGCCCTTGTTCCCTTCACTGCAAAGCTGCAACACATTTTTATTATAAACCAGCCATGTTTTTATATCCCTGGACCTATGATCTAGTTCAAATCTATGAAGTCGCAAATGAATTCATAAAATGTTAGTCAACTCTACTGCCCATCTAAATGAAATCCTACTGACTAGCCAGGTGCTGCTTAAAGGGTTATTCCCAAAATCTCATTATTTTTACAAAATGCAGTTAATGCCTTCTTACTGTTAATAAACAGACGAAGTCCAACATAAAGTTTCTTTTTTGGACCATTGTGTATTTTTTATCTATGTGCCTGTCTGTGCATTCAGCTTCACATAGCAAAATGGGAGGTTCTATAGGTATCTGTTAAAACTACATTTCCCAGCAACACTTGCTTCTCATCAGGGCAGCAGACCCCTCCCTCTCCAGGGTGTGCTCTTTACAAGCCCTCTGAATTTTCACCAAGCTAATCTAAATGTAGAATTCATCTTGTGACTGTGTACGTTCTGGTCCTGTACAGTTCCCTGTCTGAACAATTTTTTTCTTCTGCCATCTTCATCAGTATAGCGGTTGTATGGTTTTGTATCATTATTAGTTTATTGTAATAGCGCTCGCCTCTCTTGTACTCCTGTATAATAGGAGTGCAGAGTTGTGTTTGTTACCTTCTGCTGACAGATAACTTTTGGAACACTGCAAATGCCGCTCAACTGATGCATATTGAAGAAGATAATCCTCTGCCATATGCATCAACAGAACAACATTTGAAATTTCACATCACTGATCTGACAGCAGTGTGCAAAAAATGCAGCTGCACTAATCTTAGCCCCTCTATACAGAGCCCCATCCTGCTGTACATGACTCGCCCACCCCAGGGCTATGGGACACCCGGTGCCGGGCCGGACTAGTCCGGTGGTAGTCAGTGGTGGCTGGGCCCGGCTCCGTGCCCCTGGTGGGTGTCAGTAAAATATGTGGCTTGATGAATAAAGTTTGTGTTCGTGACGCCACCTGTGGTATGCGGCTATTAAGCCGCCGCTGCTGTGTGAAGCCACCGGGATGATGTTATGGCAGCAATGCTGGTACTGCTCCCCACAGGTGGAGCAATGCCCGGGGCACAGTTGGTGCTTGTGAGTGTCTATGCAACTGAAATAACAGAGACCACTTCAAGGGTGCAGTTCAAGTTCTTTACTCACAGTTCTTGTCACAGCTGTAGGGGCCCTTGGACTGCTGGGACCACTGTCAGGGACCTCCGCCGTTTCTGGGTGATTCTGAGAGTGAAAGCCGGTACCCTTCTCTTAGTGTCTCTTTCTTCTGCTGTCTTCCTTAGCCTTGCCTTTGTTAGGGTGGACCTGGCTTGGCCTCCACTACAGCCTCCAGGCTGGGGGTCACCTGTCGGCTGATTACCCCTTTTCTGGAAGTCTGCTATGGGTTCTGGCCCTGGGAGTTTACAACGTTCCCTGGGCCTCGGTTTTTACTGTTTGGAGATGATTTTGCACTCCTCCAGTCTCTAGGGACCGTCCCCTGTCGCAGCTTGATCCCTCCACTGATGTTAATGTGGAACAGGCCACCGCAGCCTACAACTACCCGTGGCGCCTCTAGGACCTCTCCGTGGTACCTCTAGGACTGCCCGTGGTACCTCTAGGACTACCCGTGGCCCTGCGACTCCTTCTGTCTCCTACGTGGTGTCACCTGGACCTCTGGGTCCCAGGATCTTCACCAGGAAGCGTCTCCTTCTGTTTCTCTGCTCCTGTCTGACTTGGAGCTTTCTTTCCTTCTTTCTTTCTTTCTTTCCTCCTCCTTGCCTGCCTCCAGCAGGCCTCCTCCTCCCTCCTTTCTCTCGTTCTTCTTCTCCAACTACATGCTCACTCTCTCACTCTCTGAGGTAGACTAACTAAACTTGACCTTCCTCTCTGCTCTACACTCGGCTGGCTCTCCCCACCCCCCGGTTGCTAAGCTACCACCCTATGGGAGCAGGGATGGGTCTTACGACCCCTCCCAGCATGCAGCATGGGAGGGTAACTGCCACTTTCCCTGGTCCCAGTATGTTCCTAGCAATGGGTGTAGTGTGGATTTACCAGGGGACCGGTGTTCACTCCCTTCCTCACCCAGAATGGGGCATCACACCGCTGAATGGGGTGCAATGACCTGTGGCAACGGAAGCCTCAGGGGCGCCACACTCCCCCACAGCGAATCCCAGCATGTCCTCGGGCTGAAAAAACAACAAAACATGTGGGAGAAACTGCAAAAACATTTTTGTTATGCATAACATAAAACAATAAAACATTTCTTCCCTTTATGGGAGGCATAGGTACTTGAACGTTGCAAACTTCTTATAAAGAAAACTTTAAGTGTGCACTTCCAGTCCATAGCACGGTTCGGGCACATCCCCCATAATTCTGGTAGGGGGCACAACGGGTGCAACTAATTACATTGTTGGCTACAACAAGTCCAGTAGCCTGGCAGTTCGTTTCTTTTCAAAGAACAATGGGACATAATCAACCAGCCACTAAGTCCAATGGCCTGGTTACATAAGACACATAAGACATCACATTTACCGGGGCCCACATTCCAGTTCAGTGGCCCGGTACACATAAACATGGGGGGTGACATCTTCGAAAAGCATGAGGGGCAGTACAGCAGGAAAGGGTGTCATCTTCGAAAAGAATGAGGGGCAGAACACAAGGGACTTCTTAAAAAAGAATGAGGGGCAGACAGGGGCTGTATACAGTTCAGCATCTCTTCATCTTTACTCACGAGGGTAGATGCGAGGGTCCCACTCCGGCATTGCTCCTGGCAGCAGGTACGCCGACGATATCATCGTCTGGGTCCCCTGGGCGCTGGTCCCTGACCTTCTGCGCTGTTCTGCAGCCTGGATTGGAGTTGGACTGCTTGCAGGTGTTGCACGGTGCTGCTGCAGAGGGCTGCTTGTCTGCAGGGGGCTGTTGCTGTGGTCTCTAGGGCCCTGCTTTGGCCGGGCTCCCTGCATCACACACGCCATGGAGATCCTGGTCTGCTTCTCCTGAGTGGCTGTCGCAGGACCTCTGCTCAGTTCTGTGGCCTGGGTCTGCCTTGAGGTGGTGCTGCTGCTAGGGGAGATGCTGCGCTCTTGCACTGTGCGGCGCCACTCTGGCTCTTCTGGGGCCGCTTCTTCCCGCAGGATATGTACATGCAGCGCGTACCAGCCACGGTTCCCCATCAGCCGTGTGTACTCTACGACATCACCCAGCTTTGCATCTCTCCCTGGGTGGCCTCTGGGCAGGTGCTCCTCGATGTCTCTTCGGGCTACAAACACGTCCTTGCCCAGGCCGGGCTCCCTGATGAAGCCCCAGCCACCAGCTTGTCGGAAGTCCACTACTAGGCCCCGTCGCACTGGGCCCTCGGATCCCTTCAGGGCCTTCCTGACCTCTTCTTTGGAGGCCAGATTAGCGGCTTCTCTAGCCCTCCGTTTCTCCTCCCGGAGTTCCCGCTCCCTCTGGTACTCCACCACCAGCCTCCGGCACGTCAGTTCATTGGCCAGGGGAGTCTCTTTGGGGAGCAGCGGCCGCTGCAGTCCCCCGCTTTCAATGGGCGCTGCGTCCCAAGTCACTCCCGGGGATGCCATTCCCAGGAGGCTCACAGGGGGACTCGGCAGGGGGCCTGCTAGTTGTTCAGGGTTCACCCCTCCCCAGGCTCCGTCTGCGGGGGTCTCAGGCAGGCCTCCGGTGCCCCACCAGGCGTCCACGGGGTAGGCTGGGAAGGCCAGGGGGTCAGTGAAGGGGCTAAGCGGGGGCGCGTGGCGGGGCCCTGGGTCCGGACTGGACGGGGTTTCTGGTTGCTCACCCTGCTTCCACTCCGCGACATCCATCCACCGCTCCAGATCCTCCGGCACCCTCGGCGTTTCTTTCTGCCGGTCCGCCTCCACTTCCACACTACTCAGCCTCCGGGCCAGGACTCGCATTTCTTCTCTCAGCAGGTCCAGCTCGGGATCCACTCTTCCGGTCCCTGGTGCACCTTGCTGCAGCTCCTCCGCCATGCTACCGACCTGGGGAATGCTGCCTGGAACACTGCTCGGGTGCTCGACCACGCCACTCGGCTGCACCCTTTCCCTTCTCGGAGGCGGGGCCAGAGGCTGCACTAGCAACTGGCGCCATACTGGCGCCCAGCCCATCACGACCGGCATCACTCCGTTTGCGATAAGGTACATTTTCTTTATCTGCTGGTCTGGCATTCAGACTCTCTCTGCCAGCTTATCTGGTCGCCATTTCTTCTTCTTCCGCCTTCTATGGCGGGCACCACTTCGCGCTCTTTTCTTGGACAAGGGGGTGGGGCTTCTATTCGCGCCCTTTCTTCTTGCACGCCCCCCTTCTTCCCGCGCTCAGTGTCTTCAATGGCGGCAGTTTCTCACAGTAAACACAGGCTATTTCACGATTCTTCAGGCGCACAGTACCCGGTGAAACCGGGCACGAAATCCTGTTCGTGACGCCAAAGTTGACTCGCCCACCCCAGGGCTATGGGACACCCGGTGCCGGGCCGGACTAGTCCGGTGGTAGTCAGTGGTGGCTGGGCCCGGCTCCGTGGCCCTGGTGGGTGTCAGTAAAATATGTGGCTTGATGAATAAAGTTTGTGTTCATGACGCCACCTGTGGTATGCGGCTATTTTGGTCTCTTTCTTCTGCTGTCTTCCTTAGCCTTGCCTTTGTTAGGGTGGACCTGGCTTGGCCTCCACTACAGCCTCCAGGCTGGGGGGTCACCTGTCGGCTGATTACCCTTTTTCTGGAAGTCTGCTATGGGTTCTGGCCCTGGGAGTTTACAACGTTCCCTGGGCCTCGGTTTTTACTGTTTGGAGATGATTTTGCACTCCTCCAGTCTCTAGGGACCGTCCCCTGTCGCAGCTTGATCCCTCCACCGATGTTAATGTGGAACAGGCCACCGCAGCCTACAACTACCCGTGGCGCCTCTAGGACCTCTCCGTGGTACCTCTAGGACTGCCCGTGGTACCTCTAGGACTACCCGTAGCCCTGTGACTCCTTCTGTCTCCTACGTGGTGTCACCTGGACCTCTGGGTCCCAGGATCTTCACCAGGAAGCGTCTCCTTCTGTTTCTCTGCTCCTGTCTGACTTGGAGCTTTCTTTCCTTCTTTCTTTCTTTCTTTCCTCCTCCTTGCCTGCCTCCAGCAGGCCTCCTCCTCCCTCCTTTCTCTCGTTCTTCTTCTCCAACTACATGCTCACTCTCTCACTCTCTGAGGTAGACTAACTAAACTTGACCTTCCTCTCTGCTCTACACTCGGCTGGCTCTCCCCACCCCCCGGTTGCTAAGCTACCACCCTATGGGAGCAGGGATGGGTCTTACGACCCCTCCCAGCATGCAGCATGGGAGGGTAACTGCCACTTTCCCTGGTCCCAGTATGTTCATAGCAATGGGTGTAGTGTGGATTTACCAGGGGACCGGTGTTCACTCCCTTCCTCACCCAGAATGGGGCATCACACCGCTGAATGGGGTGCAATGACCTGTGGCAACGGAAGCCTCAGGGGCGCCACATACATATCTCCTCTCAGCCTCCTGTATATTGACCCATCTTGTAGTATATTGCTCCTTTCAGTTCCCTTTACACTAAAAGCACATTCTGCTGCCTCCTGTTATCATCTCTCTGCACTGTAATGAAAGAGGCTCTGGTCTTTCTGTGACATCATCAATAACATTAACAACTTTGTTCTAGACTCGACCTAGAGCAGAGCTATGTTGGCAGGAATTAGCTAAGAGAGGCTGAACTGCGATTGATAACTACAGGAAAACGGTTCCAGTGGCATCAGGAGTAGCAATAAATCCTAGACGGTCATCTTTTGTGGGGCGATATGTGCAAATTTTGGAAAGTTCTAAAACTGAATTACATTGGTACAATTGATAAATAGATGTACATGTTATTATAAGATTATATTATGACTTTGGAAATAACCCTATACACTATAAATTCATCTGCTTTATGTAACTGTCTCAGCTGTCAGGAAATATAATTTTCTGCTGTAAAAGATGAACATCTCTGATTTATTGTATAACCACCGGTTAAGAGCTGACGCCAGAATTTAGTTTCCACTTTGGATTCCAGAGTATCATAATACATTTCTTCTTTCATTCTATTTGGCAATAAAACCACAATTTTACTCTCTAATGGATTCAGTCTCTTGATGGTTACTATATACAGTAGCTGGGGAAACACCACTTTGTAGTTAGGACACATGTATCATGAGAAGCATTTTAGCTCGGAGTGCTATTTATTTGTCAGCACAAAGATGGATGATTTGTCTGCATTACTCTACACAGAAGTAAAATTCACATTTTTGCACCGGGAGCACAATGGTTGACTAAAACGCATTCTTTTAACGTTCTAGTAAATATTATCAGGGCTAGCCTTAAGGCCTAAAACACACTTCCGCAAAAAAAAGTACGTGTCTTACGGTCCGTTTTTCGTGTCCGTGTTCCGTTTTTTAGGGGCGTTTCTCCGGTACATATGGCATCCATGTGATGGCGTATGCGAGCCGTGTGTGCGCGTGGAATGTCCGTATTGACAAAAAATACGTACGTGTGCTGTCCGTGTGCTGTCCGTTTTTAAAGGCCCGCATTCTTACCCAATTAACGATTTTAATCATTCATCATGAGATCCCGGTGTTGTTGTTTGCTTTCTATTGACCTGATAGATTGGAAACAAGTGTTTCAGATTTTGTGATGGAAAACGGACACGGACGATACGTGCTGAACACGGACATAGACTAAAGCGGGTCCGTGCCTGCGTGCTGCCGGCAAAAAACGGACATGTCGTCCGTGTAGAAAAGCGCACACACGTACTTACCACACGGACACACATTCCGTGTGATTTTACGTGTGTATGCCATCTACCATTGAATAACATGGGTCTCCGTGTCTCCGGTACGTGCAAATACGTACCGCACACGTACAAAAAAAATGGATGTGTGTTGCGAGTCTAAAGGAGTATTCCCATCTCCAAGATCCTATCCAAATATGTAGTATGCATAATAATAGTAAAAATATTATTAGCGTAGCAAATACCTCTAATTAGAAATGTAGTATAGTTCTTCTGATTTAGATCTCTTATCTCATGCGCAGGGCATTGTCGCTTAGGTTTCTATGAGTACAACCATTCATAAAGTGACAGATAGTTTGTCAGTTAGTTACTTTTGGTTGTAACCATGAATACCTAAGTTGCAATGCCCTGCACATGAGGTAAGAGACATGGCTATATCAGGAGAACTATACTTAATTTCTAATTGGAGGGATTAGCTAATATAATAATAATAATAATAATAATAATAATAATAATAATAACTATTATTATTATTCCTACTACATATTGGGATAGCCTCTTGGAGATGAGATTATCCCTTTAACGCTGGTTTCCCAAAGGATTTAACATTACTTTCAGTGGCTCTCTTGGAGTTTATATCTGAACCCCCTTAAAACGAGATTCCTGTGTTTAGCCTCTGACTGGGCCATTGTCTATAGTGATGCAGATGAAGTCACAGTGTGCTCTGCTGTCCATCATTTTTAGCTGTGCATGCCTTCTTGAGGCAGACACCAAGTCGTACTTGAATGATACACATTCAAGCCATCTGGTTGCACTGGTTATCACTAATTCAAGTAGCAGTATTGATGCTGATGGGCTGAATAATAGAATCTTTCATAACTAATCCAACTCTTGGCATCCATACCTGTTTATAGGCAACTGCAGAAGTTACAGCTATGCTGGTTAGTTTATTGATTGATTATATTGCTGGATACGATCTCCTGTTTGGTCACTGCGTGATATGGTCATTTGCACACTATGAGTTTGCATTATTTGGGCACCACTGTATATATCAGAACATTATTTTTGCTGTGACCAGTACAGGGGAAATTTTGAGCAATTTACACATTCCCTAAATGTTTACATTAACCTCCAACTTATTAGAGTGCATCCAAAGCTATGGAAGAATTTTCAAAAATATGTAAGCCTTTTCTAGTGCATTACTAAGATTACAAAGACCAGACCTAATAGTGCCAGAAAAAAATAAATTGATAAATTGGACATGGCCACTAAAAAAGCCTTTTTAGTTTCAGAATACTTTAGTTAAAGAAGCACACCATCAAAGTTTTTATCCTCTTAATGCATTGCAATCATCATATTATATAGTACTGTGTACTTATGCCGGCGTCACACGGTACGATATATTGGGCGATATGTCGTCGGGGTCACGTTGTTAGTGACGCACATCCGGCATCGTTAGACATATCGTACCGTGTGACACCACCAAACTACTGTGAACGAGCAATAATACTCACCTTATCGTTGCTTGTTGACACGTCGTTAATTTTCAAAATGTCGGTCCTCCTTCTGTGCGCCGGTTGTTCATCGTTCCCGAGGCAGCACACGTTGCTCCTTATGACACCTCGGGAACGATGAACTGCAGCTTACCTGCGTCCCGCCGGCAATGCGGAAGAAAGGAGATGGACGGGATGTTACGTCCCGCTCATCTCCGCCCCTCTGCTTCTATTGGCCGGCTGCTGTGTGACGTCGCTGTGACGCCGAACGTCCCTCCTTCTTCAGGAAGAGGATGTTCGCCGCCCACAGCGACGTCGCTCAGCAGGTAAGTGCGTTTGACAAGGGTTAACAACTTTGTGCGCCACAGGCAACTAATTGCCCGTGAAGCACAAATGACGGGGGCGGGTACGATCGCTCGTGCGATTGCACGATAGATTGTACCGTGTGACGCCGGCATTACACTTGATCATTTTGCCTTTCGATCCAGTACATTCTTCTATTTCTCTTCTCTACAGGAAGAAACAGGAAATCTCTTGTCTCTGCATGAATCATTCCCCACTACAACTCCTGACTTAAGAGACTTAGAGCCAGAGACTTTGCAGTGAGGACTCATGCAGGGAAAAGAGACTTAAGCGGGCTTTACACGCTACGACATCGCTAATGCGGAGTCGTTGGGGTCACGGAATTCGTGACGCACATCCGGCCGCATTAGCGATGCCGTTGCGTGTGACATCGATTAGCGATTTTGCATCGTTGCAAAACAGTGCAAAATCGCTAATCGGCGACACGGGGGTCCATTCACAATTATCGTTACTTCAGCAGTAACGAGGTTGTTCGTCGTTCCTGCGGCATCACACATCGCTGCGTGTGACGCCGCAGGAGCGAGGAAGCTCTCCCTACCTGCCTCCCGGCCGCTATGCGGAAGGAAGGAGGTGGGCGGGATGTTACGTCCCGCTCATCTCCGCCCCTCCGCTGCGATTGGGCGGCGGTTCAGTGACGTTTCAGTGACGTCGCTGTGACGCCGCACGGACCGCCCCCTTAGAAAGGAGGCGGTTCGCCGGTCACAGCGTCGTCGCCGGACAGGTAAGTATGTGTGACGGCTCTGGGCGATGTTGTGCGGCACGGGCAGCGATATGCCCGTGTCGCGCAACAGATGGGGGCGGGTACGCACACTAGCGATATCGGGACCGATATCGCAGTGTGTAAAGTAGCCTTTACAGTTTCTACATTGAGCTTGGAAGGCTTCAGCAAGTCAATTTTTAATCATGTAATGTTATAGAACTAATGGAAAACAGAAGAATTATCTGGGTAGAAAGGCAAATGAGCAATTGTAAGTACACAGTGATAAATTGATAAATAGCTTGATGATTGTAATGTATTAAGAGGATGAAAACTTTGGAGTGCTTCTTTAAAAGGCTTGGATATTTTAAAACACTTATTTTTACAGAAGGGTAACCTCCATTCTAGACTTCCTTACTTTACACAAAGTGGAAAGGAGCACTAAGGGGGTTTTTGTCTCTGGAGGCCCGATTATGTCTGTTGGTTTTATATGCCCTGTAATGGTAATGAAGAGATGTTGAACACTTTCCATCAAGTTTACGTCACGAATTACAATGTCTTTAGGTCCTATCTTTTGAACAACCTTTTTAATAAAAAACTGTCATGATTGACTCCTGGCTCAGCTGGAGCTGAGCCTTTTTTTAGTTTCACTTCTAATGCAGGTCACGTTAGGGGTTAATCCTTCCTGCCTCGTTCTGGAGGTCAGGCTGCTTTATTAGGGCACTGTTTCTCTTGGACTTCGCCAGTGATATTTCTGGCTCTGCTGTGTTCTGCTCTTGAGTGACCTGTTGTCTGCCCTGCCCCCTCCTGACCTCCGTGTTCACCTGACATGTTAACCTCCTCTGTTGTCTGTTTCCATCAGTGTCTCTCCCGCTGTCTCACTGTTTGTTCCTTATCTGTTTACCTTTATTCTGTCTTGTCTTCCCACTCCCCCTCGATTCTAGGCTCTGATTTCCCGGCTACTGACTATTTGCTTCCCTCTGACTACGTTTAGACTTTGCCCTTGTATACTTACAAGACCTCATGTTGTGACACGGCTTTCTGACGATTCTACTGCCATCTGGTGGGCTTGACTAGTATTACCTCTGCTAGGGAAATCCCTGCTCATACGTTTCCTCCACTTTTATGCCCCCTAGTGGTTTACCAGCTAACTACCTTCTCAGATAGTTTCAGGAATCCTCTCAGTCCCACATTACTGCGCTGTACTGCTATTGTACATCTTAGAGTACAGCATGACAAAAACTCTTCCAACAATTTTTTTTTTTTAGTAATAGACAACCCATTAAAAGTCATGCATGAGGACATAAATATCAATTGTTTCTATCTCACTCCTATTTGGTACCTTTAGGTCAGTTGTTTTTTTATGACTTTACTATACTCATATAGCATTATTCATTGTGACCATTGCCTCGCCTGAGGTGTTTTAAACATTTCAAGAATGTATGGAAATATTTACACATGCAGTTAACACAACCATAAATTACATTGTACTAGATGGAAACAGTGTTATGGTAGAAGTGATACTTCATATAATGTATTGCTAAACATCTGGTTATAAGGAAACAGTTTTGTAATGTACTCCAGACAATGGAGGGAAGGCTGCACTTGGACATAATTACTTATGTTGCATGCGTTGTATAAATATTGCTTTTCCGTTTATTCGCAGTCATGGGACTTGGGTCTTCAAGGCGGTTTCCTGTGCTGTTCATGCAATGCAATTTAATGAATTTAAAACAATTTAGGACAATTAAGCTAATGATTTAATCACCATTGGGAGTCTGAATAAAATCCCTGGAAAGCGTTTACATGAAAAAAGAAAATTAGACAAATCCAATAAATATATTTCATCACTCAGATATTTATGAAGTCATAGTAATCATCTCAGTGTGTGATTTAATACATAGACTAATCCAGAAGATTAATTTTGGGGTTAATCTAAATGACAGTTTTCTGATTAAAAATGTCTTTTAACCCCTTCATGACGGGGCAAATTTCCATTTTTGCATTTTTATTTTTTCCTCCCCTTTTTCACAGAGCCATAACTTTTTTTATTTTTCTGTACACATAGACATATCAGGGCTTGTTTTTTGCAGACCGAGATTTACTTTTGACTGACACCATTCATTTTACCACCTAACGTACTGTAAAATGGGAAAAAAAAATATAAATATGGTGAAGTTGTTAACCTCCCCCACAATTCTGATATCATTTTTGGGGAATTGTTTTTACAGTGTACGTTTTGTTACAAAAGTGACCTCGCAATATGATTCTCCTCATCAGTACGATTACAGCAATACCAAAAACGTATATTTTTTTTATTATTTTAGTGGTAGAAAAAAAGCAGACGTTTTCCAAAAAAAGTTTGGCGGGATTGTGTCACCATTTACCAAGACCAGTAACATTTTCCTTTTTTGGTCCATGGAGCTGTGGGATGTTTTTTTTTTTTGTGGAGAGAGACAATTTTTTTTATTAATATAATATAATAATATCTATACTTTTATATAGTGCGATTAATTCCATAGCACTTTACATACATTGGCAACACTGTCCCCATTGGGGCTCACAATCTAAGGTTCCTATCTGTATGTCTATGTAGTGTGGGAGGAAACCGGAGAAAACCCACACAAACACGGGGAGAACATACAAACTACATGCAGATGGTGTGGTTGGTGGGACTTGAACCCAGGACCCCAGCGCTGCAAGACTGCAGTGTTAACCACTGAGCCACCGCGCCACCCATTTTGGAATAGTTATAATGTTTGAATGCATGTCACAGCATTTTTTGTGGTATTGCAGTGACGAAGAAAACTTAATTTTGGCATTCTTTTTTGTTTACAGTGTTTACAGATTGTGTTAATTATTTTTATACTTTGATAGATCAGACTTTTCTGAAAGCGGCAATGCCATATATATATGTATATTTAAATTTTTCATTTTATCTTTATTTTTAATGTTGCAAAAGTGGTGTGATTTAAACTTTTTGGGGTTTTTTATATTTTTTCAAACTTTTTTTGAATGTTTCACTGTTTTTCATTGTCCCCCTAGGGGAGTAAAACCTATGATCATCCAATCACTTGTGCTATATACAGCAATACAAAGCCATTGCCTCCATTACCTGCTGGGTGCGAGGTGAGCTGACGCTGTGAGCCCTCTCCATATACGCCTTTCTGGCCTGCACCATACGTGTACGCCGCATGTTGTTAAATAATGACTTTACACATTTACAGTCCTCATACTTTGCATCGAATCTATGCATAGACATAAGGAGCTATCTACCTTAGGCCCCCTTCACTCGTCCGTGAAACACGTGCGTGTTTGGCCCATTTCCGTATGTACCGGAGACACGGCCAAATGTGCACCAATGTTAATCTATGTTTGAGGTCACACGTGCGTTATTACATAATGTCCGTGTGTCCGTGTCTGTGATCCGTATGTGTTTCCGTTTTGCACGGAAGCATGTCCGTTTTCTGCACGGTTGTGTATGGTAGAATCTTGCTCAACAGTGGAAACTCGGGTGCCTCCGGGAAAAGAAGAGCAATAGTTCAGAGGGTGAACCCGGGCACACTCAATTAAGAAAAAAAGTATAACATCAGACTCAAAATCATAATGACCGCTTACTTGGTCCGTATGTCATGGGGTGTAACCTAATAAGGTGTACATACCTAGTTGAGTATGCAAGGAGTAAGGGTGGTGAACAACACGTTCACATGGGTGAAGATTGAGAGAAAGGATATATACCTGAGGCAAAAGACAATAGTGTCAAATGAATTACTCTGGTATAGATAATTGATACAGTGACTAGCAAGAGGAGCAGGACCTGAGTATAAAAAGGGTTTTTGGAGTAAGTATAGAACTAGAGATAAAAGGGGAATACCTTTGCCAGTGCTCCAGACAGGAGCTATCCATTAGCATAGTCAAATACAATGAGGTTAATCGCGGCCACCGCTGGATACAGCTGATCGCGCTACTCATCTCAGTGACAGCTCAGCTGATCGCATTATTCCCTTCATTTGCTGCGTGGAGTTGACAGGAGCGGTGGTGTCTTCTGCTGCTCCTGTCACCTTCATGCAGCAGAGCTGGATGCGACGCTGGAGGTCCATGGATTACACCGGACATGGAGGGCTTTGTTGGGGTTAATAAATTGGTGATGAGGGAATTTGTAGTGTTTTTTATTTCTAATAAAGGATTGTTCGGGTGTGTGTGTTTATTTACTGTAACTTACAGGTTAATCATCGAAGGTATCTCAGGGAGACGCCTGACATGATTAATCTAGGACTTATTAGCAGCTATGGGCTGCCATTAACTCCTTATTACCCCGATTGACAACGCACCAGGACCAATCGGGAAGAGCCGGGAAGAGTCCCAGAACAGTCGCATCTATTGTATGCGGCCATTCTGGGCGGCTGCTGGCTGATATTGTTAGGCTGGGGGGCTCCCCATAACGTGGAGCTCCCCATCCTGAGAATACCAGCCTTCAGCCATGTGACTTTACCCTGGCTAGTATCAAAATGGGGGGGGACCGCACGTCGTTTTTTTTTAATTATTTTTTTTTTTTCACTGCACAGTATAGTCCCGTCCCCCGACGGCTGTGATTGGTTGCAGTGAGACAGCTGTCAATCAGCGTGGGGGCGTGTCTAACTGCAACCAATCATAGGCGCCGGTGGGCGGGGAAAGCAGGGAATACGAGATTGTTTAATGAGCGGCCGGCTTTTTCAAAAGAGGAAAAGCCGCCGGAGTTTAGAGAACAGCTGTGCAGTGCCGCGCCGGTGATCGGGGAACGGTGAGTATGAGAGAGGGGTACTCCATTCAGTCACTCTGGGGATTAGCGGTCACCGGTGAGTCCTTCACGGGTGACCGCTAATCAGGACGCGACACAGACAGAGCCGCGGTATGACAATGAAGTCGGGTGAAGTTCACCCCAGTTCATTCTCTACGCGCGACTCTGTCTGCTGTCAGAGAGTATGTACGACATTGTGCATCACAAACATGCATAAATTTACACGGGCAACACATACACGTCAGTTATTTCTCTCACGCATAAACGGACAATCAACTTGCACACACGGCTAGCATACGGCATTCACATAGATGGCACACAGACACAAAAAAAGGACACAAAAACGGAAAACGGACCCGAAAAACGGACGTAACACACGTGCGTGTTTTTTCACGGACGTTTAAAGGGGGCCTTAAGAGAAGTTTATCTCTCCATACTAACACTTACTGTATAATTAACCACATAGGCTTGTAGGAAAAGGAGCAACAATAAAAATTGTTCTTTTTGCTTTCAAATATGTTTTCCATTGCTCCCAAAAAAATCAAATTTATTAAAATATGCAAATTAAGGTGCTCCGTGAACCCTGGGTGTGGTTTAATGTTGTAGTGTACCATTTCACCACTTATTGAGATTACTACCTCTTCTTCTGTGTTGACTGCCATCACTGGGTTGCCGAGAACCAGCACTATCTGAAGACAAACCTTCATGAAGTCATAAAATTGGTCAATTCATGAGAACCCACCTGCTACAACAAGACATACCTTTATTTGATGGGACCCTAACCTGATATTTATCAAATATGCCTCTCCTAAGATTCTACAAATTTAGCAAGTGCGTAGGATACAGTACTAATTAAAAACTGTCTGATATTGCATCAAGTGATTTTTTTTCTAGGAAAAACAGAAGACCCCTTTCTAGCCTCATATAACCCTTTTAAAAATATTATTATAATTAATATTATTATGTATTTGGCCAGCATGGTGACTAATTTGTTAGCACTATCGCCTTGCAGCTCTGGGTTCAAATCCCACCAAGGATAACATCTACAAGCAGTTTGTATGTTCTCCCCGTGTTTGTGTGGGTTTCCTCCGGGTTCTCCAGTTTTCTGCCACACTCCAAAGACATAGTGAATAGCCCTATAAGAACTATTATAACTGGAGAAGTGTGAGTAACTGGAAAATTTGAGATTCCTGATCGACTAAATGAGAGTGGTGATGCATAGGGATGCAATGCTTTTGACATTCACATAGAAATCAACTTTGTAGTATATTAATTTTGTAATTGGTGCCAAACATCTGAAATCCAGAGAAGTCTAATTGAATAGATCAGATATAGAGACAGATGAAGACTACTAGAATTGCCAGAGATGAGGACAGACACAGCTATATAAGTTTGTTGGAGAGAACCAGTTTGACCCTTAAGCCACGGCCTGTAGGACCTGATGAAGCTGTTTTATGTGTTCATCCAAAATGAGTGGACTTTGTCTACAGTTAGGTCCAGAAATTATTGGACAGTGACACAATTTTCGCGAGTTGGGCTCTGCATGCCACCACATTGGATTTTAAATGAAATCTCTACAACAGAATTCAAGTGCAGATTGTAACGTTTAATTTGAAGGTTTGAACAAAAGTATCTGATAGAAATTGTAGGAATTGTACACATTTCTTTACAAACACTCCACATTTTAGGAGGTCAAAAGTAATTGGACAAATAAACCAAACCCAAACAAAATATTTTTATTTTCAATATTTTGCTGGGAATCCTTTGGAGGCAATCACTGCCTTAAGTCTGGAACCCATGGACATCACCAAACGCTGGGTTTCCTCCTTAATGCTTTGCCAGGCCTTTACAGCCGCAGCCTTCAGGTCTTGCTTGTTTGTGGGTCTTTCCGTCTTAAGTCTGGATTTGAGCAAGTGAAATGCATGCTCAATTGGGTTAAGATCTGGTGATTGACTTGGCCATTGCAGAATGTTCCACTTTTTTGCACTCATGAACTCCTGGGTAGCTTTGGCTGTATGCTTGGGGTCATTGTCCATCTGTACTATGTAGCGCCGTCCGATCAACTTTGCGGCATTTGGCTGAATCTGGGCTGAAAGTATATCCCGGTACACTTCAGAATTCATCCGGCTACTCTTGTCTGCTGTTATGTCATCAATAAACACAAGTGACCCAGTGCCATTGAAAGCCATGCATGCCCATGCCATCACGTTGTCTCCACCATGTTTTACAGAGTATGTGGTGTGCCTTGGATCATGTGCCGTTCCCTTTCTTCTCCAAACTTTTTTCTTCCCATCATTCTGGTACAGGTTGATCTTTGTCTCATCTGTCCATAGAATACTTTTCCAGAACTGAGCTGGCTTCATGAGGTGTTTTTCAGCAAATTTAACTCTGGCCTGTCTATTTTTGGAATTGAAGAATGGTTTGCATCTAGATGTGAACCCTTTATATTTACTTTCATGGAGTCTTCTCTTTACTGTTGACTTAGAGACAGATACACCTACTTCACTCAGAGTGTTCTGGACTTCAGTTGATGTTGTGAACGGGTTCTTCTTCACCAAAGAAAGTATGCGGCGATCATCCACCACTGTTGTCATCCGTGGACGCCCAGGCCTTTTTGAGTTCCCAAGCTCACCAGTCAATTCCTTTTTTCTCAGAATGTACCCGACTGTTGATTTTGCTACTCCAAGCATGTCTGCTATCTCTCTGATGGATTTTTTCTTTTTTTTCAGCCTCAGGATGTTCTGCTTCACCTCAATTGAGAGTTCCTTAGACCGCATGTTGTCTGGTCACAGCAATTGCTTCCAAATGCAAAACCACACACTTGTAATCAACCCCAGACCTTTTAACTACTTCATTGATTACAAGTTAACGAGGGAGACGCCTTCAGAGTTAATTGCAGCCCTTAGAGTCCCTTGTCCAATTACTTTTGGTCCCTTTAAAAAGAGGAGGCTATGCATTACAGAGCTACAGTTAGGTCCAGAAATATTTGGACAGTGACACAAGTTTTGTTATTTTAGCTGTTTACAAAAACATGTTCAGAAATACAATTATATATATAATATGGGCTGAAAGTGCACACTCCCAGCTGCAATATGAGAGTTTTCACATCCAAATCGGAGAAAGGGTTTAGGAATCATAGCTCTGTAATGCATAGCCTCTTCTTTTTCAAGGGACCAAAAGTAATTGGACAAGGGACTCTAAGGGCTGCAATTAACTCTGAAGGCGTCTCCCTCGTTAACCTGTAATCAATGAAGTAGTTAAAAGGTCTGGGGTTGATTACAGGTGTGTGGTTTTGCATTTGGAAGCTGTTGCTGTGACCAGACAACATGCGGTCTAAGGAACTCTCAATTGAGGTGAAGCAGAACATCCTGAGGCTGAAAAAAAAGAAAAAACCCATCAGAGAGATAGCAGACATGCTTGGAGTAGCAAAATCAACAGTCGGGTACATTCTGAGAAAAAAGGAATTGACTGGTGAGCTTGGGAACTCAAAAAGGCCTGGGCGTCCACGGATGACAACAGTGGTGGATGATCGCCGCATACTTTCTTTGGTGAAGAAGAACTCGTTCACAACATCAACTGAAGTCCAGAACACTCTCAGTGAAGTAGGTGTATCTGTCTCTAAGTCAAGAGTAAAGAGAAGACTCCATGAAAGTAAATACAAAGGGTTCACATCTAGATGCAAACCATTCATCAATTCCAAAAATAGACAGGCCAGAGTTAAATTTGCTGAAAAACACCTCATGAAGCCAGCTCAGTTCTGGAAAAGTATTCTATGGACAGATGAGACAAAGATCAACCTGTACCAGAATGATGAGAAGAAAAAGTTTGGAGAAGAAAGGGAACGGCACATGATCCAAGGCACACCACATCCTCTGTAAAACATGGTGGAGGCAACGTGATGGCATGGGCATGCATGGCTTTCAATGGCACTGGGTCACTTGTGTTTATTGATGACATAACAGCAGACAAGAGTAGCCGGATGAATTCTGAAGTGTACCGGGATATACTTTCAGCCCAGATTCAACCAAATGCCGCAAAGTTGATCGGACGGCGCTTCATAGTACAGATGGACAATGACCCCAAGCATACAGCCAAAGCTACCCAGGAGTTCATGAGTGTAAAAAAGTGGAACATTCTGCAATGGCCAAGTCAATCACCAGATCTTAACCCAATTGAGCATGCATTTCACTTGCTCAAATCTAGACTTAAGATGGAAAGACCCACAAACAAGCAAGACCTGAAGGCTGCGGCTGTAAAGGCCTGGCAAAGCATTAAGAAGGAGGAAACCCAGCGTTTGGTGATGTCCATGGGTTCGAGACTTAAGGCAGTGATTGCCTCCAAAGGATTCGCAACAAAATATTGAAAATAAAAATATTTTGTTTGGGTTTGGTTTATTTGTCCAAATACTTTTGACCTCCTAAAATGTGGAGTGTTTGTAAAGAAATGTGTACAATTCCTACAATTTCTATCAGATATTTTTGTTCAAACCTTCAAATTAAACGTTACAATCTGCACTTGAATTCTGTTGTAGAGATTTAATTTCAAATCCAATGTGGTGGCATGCAGAGCCCAACTCGCGAAAATTGTGTCACTGTCCAAATATTTCTGGACCTAACTGTATGATTCCTAAACCCTTTCTCCGATTGGGATGTGAAAACTCTCATATTGCAGCTGGGAGTGTGCACTTTCAGCCCATATTATATATATATATAATTGTATTTCTGAACATGTTTTTGTAAACAGCTAAAATAACAAAACTTGTGTCACTGTCCAAATATTTCTGGACCTAACTGTATGTGCGAAAGGGAAGGACCACAGGAATAGAGGAGTCACCCTGCTTTTGAGAGAGAACAGAGAGGAGAAAAGTCACCAAATCCAACTAATTGGTGTCTGCACGTAGCCTGCTAATGTGAGTTCTATTTATGAAACGTTCAAGTACTGTACCTTCCTGGGAAAAAGGCATGCATATTAGATTGCATCCAAGAAAAAGTTAGCTTGTAAAGTAAGTAGAAGCACTATGATATTAAACCTTTTATTTACATAAATTTGAATATTTAGTCCAACCAGAGTCTTCTCCAGAAGTAGAAGTAGGTAATTGGTCGGCTGAGTGAGACGCCTTTGACACAAATCTTGTCAGTACTCTTTCTCTATGATCAGACTTTATACAAATACTTCTTATTTTAGCCTCTATTACAAGAGAGAATTGTGGCTCTATAGGAAATGTTGACAAATCATTTTTGCAAATCCACTCATCTCTGTTCATAGTGAATGAACAGGTGAAACATTGTATAATATTTCCTATTCCACGCCAATGCCCATTCATTTTCCCATTATTATATAACACAAACAAAGACTTTGGGCTCCTTTTCTATTATTTTTGGCCTTATTGGTAAAAGTACATTTGGATTAATGAATCTAACATGTGTCCAAAAGGCAAGAAGATCATTGGACCAATAAAAGCTATTGGGAGCTTGGTGATATGTGTATTTTTGGACAGAGTCATGTGATTTCAACACCTAATAAAACTTGTATAAATGTTTGAAAAAAATGAATCATAGAATGGTTTTAGTTTTAGTATGGACTTTATTTCTGTTTATTTATATATTTTCACTTTCTTTTTGTTAGATTTTTTTTTTAAATTCACATGGCAAAGCCACATGTTTCCATATTTTCATGCTTCCTCAATTATATCATTCAATGTGCTGCTTGAGAATACTTAGGTTGGAAAGGAAATATAAATGAGGCATAGAAATATTTACACTGCACAAATAAGAATTGCTGCGATGAAAATTTTAAACTTATTGGGTTACGACAGGGCTGAAATATTAGAACCTTTTAAAAAGCAATGGCTAGAGAATGTGTCCAGCTAGAAAATGCAACGTGGACATTTAAACAACAGGAGTTGTTCTTGAATATGAATGTGTGGACTGTTTTTGTGGTTGATTGCTGCATTTAATAAGTTTTTGTTTTGTGTAGCTTGTGTTACAACAACTTATATGGCTTAAAATTATTTTCTTCCTATGTGCTATGTATAATTAGTAGTAGGAGTTAAGTGTTCTCAGGTGCTTAAACTAAACCAGTGAAGTTAGACTGAGCTTTCGCACTAGGCTTGATAAATTAAGCCCCTCGTGAAGAACGGGAGTTAAAAACAGAAGTTGAAAGCAGAAGGGCCAGAGAATGTGTCCACTTTAAAAATGCAAAATGGGAGTTTAGGTAATAGAAGTTGTTCTTGATTATTAATCTATTGTTTGAGTGGTTGATTGCTGCATTTAGTAAGATTTTGCTGTGTGTAGCTGGTTTTATAATTACTGACATAATTTAAAATTATTTTTTTCCTATGTACTATGTGTTTAATTAGGATTAGGAGCTGTATAGCTAGACTCAGCTTGCTTACTATTATTATTATTATTATTATTTATTTATAGAGCACCATTAATTCCATGGTGCTGTACATGAGAAGGGGGTTACATACAAAATACGTATACAAGTTACAGTAGACAGACTAGTACAGAGGGAAGAGGGCCCTACCCTTGCGGGCTTACATTCTATAGGATTATGGGGAGGAGACAATAGGTGGGGTGTAGGTCGGGCGGCAGCTCCGCACGGTGGTCGGGCGGCAGCTCCGCACGGTGGTCGGGCGGCAGCTCCGCACGGTGGTCGGGCGGCAGCTCCGCACGGTGGTCGGGCGGCAGCTCCGCACGGTGGTCGGGCGGCAGCTCCGCACGGTGGTCGGGCGGCAGCGAGTTCATTGTAGATTGTAGGCATTTCGGAACAGGTGCGTTTTCAGGTTCCGTTTGAAGTTTGCAAGGGTAGGGGATAGTCTGACGTGTTGAGGCAGCGAGTTCCAGGAGACTGGGGATGCTCGGGAGAAGTCTTGGAGTCGGTTGTGTGAGGAGCGAATGAGAGAGGAGGAGAGGAGGAGATCTTGGGAGGACCGGAGGTGACGTGTTGGAGTGTAGTGGGAGAGTAGTTCGGAGATGTACGGAGGGGAAAGATTATGCACAGCTTTGTAGGTCAGTGTTAGAAGTTTGAATTGGATACGGTGGAAGATTGGAAGCCAGTGGAGGGACATGCAGAGAGGAGAAGCGGGGTGGTATTGAGGAGAGAGGTGGATAAGTCGGGCAGCAGAGTTAAGGATGGACTGGAGAGGGGCAAGCGTGTTGGCAGGGAGGCCACAGAGGAGGATGTTACAGTAGTCGAGGCGGGAGATTATGAGGGCATGCACTAGCATTTTAGTTGATTGCAAATTGAGGAAAGGGCGGATTCTGGAAATATTTTTGAGTTGAAGACGGCAGGAGGTGGTGAGGGATTGGATATGTGGTATGAAGGATAAGGCAGAGTCAAAGGTCACTCCGAGGCAGCGAACTTTGGGTACTGGCGAGAGCGTGGTGTTATTTATTGTAATAGATAGATTAGGTGGAGAGTGTAGGTGAGACGGAGGAAAGATGATTAGTTCAGTTTTGGCCACATTGAGCTTTAGGAAGCGAGAGGAGAAGAAGGAGGATATAGCAGATAGACATTTCGGGATTTTGGACAGCAGAGATGTGGCATCTGGGCCAGAGAGGTAGATCTGGGTGTCGTCGGCATATAGGTGGTATTGGAAGCCATGGGACTTTATGAGTTGTCCCAGGCCAAATGTGTAGATAGAGAAAAGTAGGGGTCCTAGGACAGAGCCTTGAGGGACGCCAACAGAGAGATGGTGGGATGAAGAGGTTGTGTGGGAGTGGGAGACACTAAAAGTGCGATTTGAGAGGTATGAAGAGATCCAAGAGAGGGCAAGATCTCTGACACCAAGGGAAGAGAGGGTCTGTAATAGGAGGGAGTGGTCAACGGTATCGAAGGCTGAGGACAGGTCTAGAAGTAGGAGTATAGAGAAGTGCTTGTTCGCTTTGGCAGTAAGCAAGTCATTTGTGATTTTAGTCAGGGCAGTTTCGGTGGAGTGATGTGGACGGAAGCCGGACTGTAGGTTGTCAAAGAGAGCGTTAGAGGAGAGGTGGGAGGAAAGTTCAGCATGGACATGCTGTTCCAGGAGTTTTGAGGCAAGTGGGAGTAGTGATATGGGGCGGTAGCTGGTAGTAGAGGTTGGATCGAGGGAAGGTTTCTTTAGGATAGGTGTGACTGTTGCATGTTTAAAGGCAGAGGGGAAGGTTCCAGTCGTTAAAGATAGGTTGAAGAGATGGGTTAAGGCTGGAATAAGGATGGTGGTGAGGTTGGGAAGGAGGTGGGATGGCATGGGGTCAAGTGCGCAGGTGGTGAGGTGCGCTTTTGAGAGCAGACGTGCAAGCTCTCCTTCGGTGATGGTGGGGAGGAAGTTTATGGGGGAGGGGCAGTGGTCAGCTACATGAAGGGGTTGTGGTGGCTGAGCAGAGAAGACTTGCCTTATTAGGTCGATTTTTTCTTGGAAATAGGTGGCAAAGTCTTCTGCAGAAATGAGGGAGGTTGGAGGGGGCAGTGGTGGGCGAAGGAGGGAGTTGAAAGTGTTGAATAACTGTTTGGGGTTGTGTGTTAGAGAGGATATGAGGTTTCTGAAGTAATCGTGTTTAGCGGAGGTGAGGACTGAACGAAATGTGTGAATTGCATTTTTGAATGTGGTGAAGTCTTCCTGGGAGTGCGTTTTCTTCCACCGCCGCTCTGCAGCCCTAGACCTTTGCCTAAGTTTTTTAGTGAGGCTGTTGTGCCAGGGCTGTCTATTGATTCGTCTCACTCTGCCATGCACAAGGGGAGCGACTGAATCAATAGCTGATGTGAGGGTGGTGTTGTAGAAAGTGGTGGCGCTGTCTGTGTCGTGGAGGGACGATATGGAGGACAGTGGGAGGATAGAGTCGGCGAGGGTGTGCATGTTGAGGTGTGCAAGGTTTCTGCGGGGATGTGCTAGGTGCTGGACAGGGGGGGTAGGTGAGGAGGACAGGGCTGAAAAGGTCAGAAGATGGTGGTCAGATAGGGGGAGGGGGGAAGTTGTGAAGTCAGAAAGGGGACAGAGGCGGGTGAAGATGAGGTCTAGTGTGTGTCCATCTTTGTGGGTGGCAGAGGTGGACCACTGAGTTAAGCCAAAAGACGAAGCAAGGGAGAGGAGTTTGGAAGCAGCTTGTTGGCGAGTGTCAGTGGGGATGTTGAAGTCACCCATGATGATGGTGGGAATGTCAGCAGAGAGAAAGTGTAGAAGCCAGGCAGAGAAGTGGTCGAGGAAGGCAGTGGTTGCGCCCGGGGGTCTGTATATGACAGCCACTTGGAGGTTGGAGGGAGAATAGATTCGGACAGAGTGCACTTCAAAGGAAGGCAGGTGGATGGAGGGTAGAGGTGGGATTGTGGTGAAGTTGTAGTTGTTAGAAAGAAGGAGGCCCACTCCTCCACCTTGTCTATTGCCAGGGCGAGGAGTGTGGGAGAAGTGCAGGCCACCGTAGCATAGTGCAGCTGGGGAGGCAGAGTTGGATGGTGTCAGCCATGTTTCGGTGATGCCTAGAAAGGATAGATTGCTGGAGGTAAAGAGATCATGAATGATGTGCAGTTTATTACACACTGAACGGGCATTCCAGAGCGCTCCTGAGAGAGGGGGCGGCAGAGTGGGTGAGAGGGGAATAGTTTTTATGTTGGATAGATTGCGGTAGTTAATATTATGTGGAGAGTGGTGGGTGGGTGATAAAGAGGGGTGTACCATCCACGGGGGGCCAGGATTGGGGGCTATGTCACCAGCAGTGAGAAGGAGTAGAGAAAGGGAGAGCAGGTGGGAGAAGGAGAGTGGACGGCATGGTCTGCGCGATATTAGGAGCGACCTGAGGTTCAGGAGTAGGTCAGCAGATGAGGACAGATGAGAAGGCAGGAGGGAGGGGGAGATGAATATTTGCTTAGAGGGTGCTGGGGTGTGGGGATAGTGAAGGAGAGTGAGGAGGAGAGGGGCAAAGACTTACTAGGCTAACTAAACTAAAACCCTTGTGAAGAAAGCAGGAGTTAGAAAAAACTTGAGTTGAAAGCAAGAGTTCAAGATTTGTAAGACCTTGACCAAATGGGTTCTACTTTCTAGGAAGCAAAATGACAGAACTTGAGGTCTTGGTATGGGAGTAACACTTTGGCCGGTTTCAGACATCTGTGTTTAATCAGGTACCAGTCACACGCATGGTCAAACATGTGGCACACGTGTGGCACACATGTGATACCCGTGTTTGCATACATGTGACAGGTACCGGAGAAAACACGTGTCTGTGAAATAAAAAGATTTTCCATATTTACCTGCTGTCTCCAGCTCTGCTGCCTCCCGCTCCTGACTGCCGCTCATTATATTCATCGATTATTCACTGCACTCATAACTTTGAAGCCGGAGCATTGCGGGAACAGCGCTGGATACAGCATCGCCGAGGACAGCATCGCGGGGACAGGTGAGTATTCTGCAAGCACAGTGACATACAGGAGATCACTGAAGTTATCAATGAACTCTGATGAGATTCTGATGACCCCCGCGACACCCTCGCTACAGCTTCACGGGTTCATCAGAGTTCATTGGGAACTGTGATAAGTCCCTGATGCTGTCATCGTGATGTTCCAGCTTCCAGGTTCTCACTACACACACACACACACAAACACACACACGTATACATTGAGCACATATGTATACACACATAGCAGACAAACATGGGTACACCGAGCACATACACACACATAGCACACATACATGTATATACTGAACACACAGACACACACACACTCTGCTATATTCTCACCCAGCGATGCGGTCCCCGGCACTGAAGTCCCCAGCGCTGCTCCTGCTTCCAGCTCCACAGGGTACTGAATATTCAGTGAGTATAATGAGTGGGGGTCAGGAGCGGGAGGCAGCAGTGCCAGAGACAGCATCGCTGGAGAGAGGTAAATATAGAAAATCTTTTTATTAAAAAGACCCGTGTTTTCTCCGGTACGTATCACACTGATGTCACACGGATCACATCAGTGTGCGAACCGTGTGACACCTGTGCTACCGGAGAAAAAACGGACATGCCTGTGTGTGTGCGTGCAGGGTCATGAGAGGTCACACGGTCCATGTGAAAATACGGACGTGTGATTAACAGCAAATAATAACATGGGTACGTGTGGCACCCGTTTTAAAAATGGATGTCACACGTACCTGAAACACGGACGTCTGAAACCAGCCTTTGATGTAGTTGGTGTTACTGAGACATGGTGGAACTCTTCATATGGTTGGGCTTTAAATCTTCCTTCTTTTACTCTATTTCAGAAAGACACGGCAAGTAGGAAAGGAGGAGAGCATGTCTGTATGTCTGTGTGTTAGGAGTGATATGAAAGTGAGCGTGACAGAGACAATAAGGCTGGGGCCACACAGTCATTAATGTCAATGAATTGCATGAGTGTAAACTGAGTGTCAAGCGACTGTCAAGCCACTGTGATGTGATCCTGTGATCACAGCACATTAGCGGAGGAGATGGGCGGGTGCTGCAGAGGAGAGGGAGGGATTAATCTCCCTATCTCCTCCATTATCAGTTTATGCAATTCTTGCACTGCACTCGCATTGCACTGGTGTAATGCGAGTGTAATGCGATGTTTTTCTTGCACCCATAGACTTGTATGGGTGCAAGTGAAAACTAATCAGATTCCACCCACAACATGATGCGATTTTTTTCTCGGTCTGATTAGGGCTGAGAAAAAAATGTGCTCATGGGAGCTGCCCCATAGAGTAACATTGGTCCTGTTGGAATGCAGTTTTTTTTTTATCGCAATCCACTTGTTCCGTTTTACTCGCTGTGTGTGCTTAGCTTAAGGAGAAAACATTGTGAAAAAGTTGAAATCTTGTAGCTGGCCTTACAAAGAGAGGCAAACACTGAAAAGTCACTTTTATGTAACCTATAAACCTTACTACATCATTGCATTGAAGGGTGGCTGCATAACATGGCTTGAGTCACACAGGCTGGTACAGTCATACAGTAGTGATTATTGGAAACTTTAACTATACAGATATTGACTGCGATCAGGTTCTGCTTCAACTGCAAAGGAAGAATATTCCTCCACTGGTTGTGGGATCATTTATTAGGCTACTTCATAGAAAACTCAACAAGAAGTGATGTTCTTTCACATTTGGTAATTTCTAACAATGCAGAGCTTGTTGGAAATGTTTCTGTTCATGAAAACCTTGGAACCAGTGACCACAATATCTTTTTATTTTGCTTAAAATTGTAAAAAGAAATGTATACTCAGTCGCTATAAATAATTCACAAGGTGCTCCATAAGGTGGTACAGTAGGAACAATATTAAACGTTCATACTGTGAAGGTGTCTGCTCACTTGTCCATATTTTGCATCATCGGTGACAGTACTAGTCTTTGCATTGCTTTGAGCATCTGCAATCCTCCAGTTCTCAGTAGATAAAGTTCATCAAAATACCACAACCTAAAATGTATGTAAATAGCACTCTGGAATACAATTCGCTACCAGTAATGTCTGATGAGAAGAACTTACATTCTCAAAACACGTTTTTCTAGAATTAATATTTGATGCATCTTACTCTATCTGGACTCTCTGACTCTACTGTCAGTGCGTCGTGCTCCTGTTTGGGTAGATGTGGTGCTTAAGCCTGGATGAAGTGCTTGACAGCATGAAACTTTTTGTTTCTGTATTTTCTGTCCAAAATATGAAAAAAGACCCATTTTAAAAGTTGGGTGATGCCACAGTATATACTTCCTTTTGTGGATTTATTGAGGAATACTTGATCTGTTGAGCACCACCGTGCACTCCTTTTAGCTCACCGAAAAGTTAAAGACCTATGTAATACTCCAGTTATGATATTTAACCTCCAATATACTGATTGTGTTATTTTAGTGGTGCCTATCAGGGCCGCCACTAGGAATTTCAGGGCCCCATACTGGCAACATTTTCGGACCTCCTTGGGACTCCACCCAGGCTCCACCCCAGCTCCGCCTCCACCCCTCAAACCTCCTCCAGTCTCACTTCCCCTCTTGGAAAAACATGTGTAATATATATATGTATATATATAATGTCCCCCTCCTTTGTATATATGTCCCCGTTTAGGTATATATGTCCCATCCTGGGCCCCTCCTGCTGTATACATCCCCCTCCTGGGCACATTCTGGTATATACAGTGCCTTGCAAAAGTATTCGGCCCCCTTGAATTTTTCAACCTTTTCCCACATTTGAAGCTTCAAACATAAAGATAAAAATGGTAATGTTCTGGTGAAGAATCAACAACAAGTGAGACACAATAGTGAACGTGAATGAAATGTATTGCTTAATTTAACTTTTTTCAAAAAGAAATAACTGAAAATTGAGGCGTGCAATATTTTTTCACCCCCTGTAAATTAATACTTTGTAGTGCCGCCTTTTGCTGCGATTACAGCACAAGTCACTTGGGGTATGTGTCTATCAGTTTTTCATATCGAGAGACTGAAATTCTTGCCCATTCTTCCTTTGTAAACAGCTGTAGCTGAGTGAGGTTGGGTGGAGAGCGTTTGTGAACAGCAGTTTTCAGCTCTTTTCACAGATTCTCGATTGGATTCAGGTCTGGACTGTGACTTGACCATTCTAACACCTGGATACGTTTATTTGTGAACCATTCCATTGTAGATTTTGCTTTATATTTGGGATCATTGTCTTATTGGAAGACAATTCTTCGTCCCAGTCTCAAGTCTTTTGCAGACTCCAACAGGTTTTCTTCAAGAATGGTCCTGTATTTGGCTGCATCCATCTTCCCATCAATTTTAACCATCTTCCCTGTCCCTGCTAAAGAAAAGCAGCCCCAAACCATGATGCTGCCACCACCATGTTTGACAGTGGGGATGGTCTGTTCAGGGTGATGAGCTGTTTTGCTGTTACATATCGTTTGGCATTGTGCCCATATAGTTCGATTTTGGTTTCATCTGACCAGAACACCTTCTTCCACATGTTTTTCTCCGAGCTGGCTTGTGGCAAACTTTAAACAACACTTTTTATGGACATCTCTGAGAAGTGGCTTTCTTCTTGCCACTCTTCCATAAACCCCAGATTTGTGCAGTGTACGACTGATTGTTGTCCTATGGACAGACTCTCCCACCTCAACTGTAGATCTCTGCAGTTCAACCAGAGTGAGCATGGGCCTCTTGGCTGCATCTCTGATCAGTCTTCTCCTTGTTTGAGATGAAAGTTTGGATGGACGGCCGGGTCTTGGTAGATTTGCAGTGGTGTGATACTCCTTCCATTTCAATATGATCGCTTGCACAATGCTCCTTGGGATGTTTAAAGTTGTGGAAATCTTTTTGTAACCAAATCCGGCTTTAAACTTCTCCACAACAGTATCACGGACCTGTCTGTTGTGTTCCTTGGTCTTCATGATGCTATTTGCGCTTTATACAGAACACTGAGACTATAACAGAGCAGGTGCATTTATACGGAGACTTAATTACACACAGGTGGCTTATATTTATCATCATCAGTCATTTAGGACAACATTGGATCATTCAGAGATCCTCAATGAACCTCTGGAGTGAGTATGCTGCACTGAAAGTAAAGGGGATGAATAATATTGCATGCCCCAATTTTCAGTTATTTATTTTTTACAAAAAATTAAAATAAGCAATAAATATCAGTCAACTTCACAATTGTGCCCACTTGTTGTTGATTCTTCACCATAAAATGTAATTTTTTTATCTTTATGTTTGAAGCCTGAAATGTGTAAAAAGGTTGAAAAATTCAAGGGGGTCGAATACTTTCGCAAGGCACTGTATATACATGACAGGAGGGACTGGGGGCATATATACATCACAGGAGGGGCTGGGGCTCGGACAGTACTGGCAGTGGCACAGACAACACTAGAGGGGCACAAACAGGACTGGAGACATGAACAGGACTGAGGGAGCTCAGACAGCACTGGAGAGAGTGTGGCCCACATCACTGAGAGGGTGGCAGACAGCAGCGGGAGGCAGGAGGCTCACAGCAGAGAGGCCAGGAGGCTCACAGCAGAGAGGCCAGGAGGCTCACAGCAGAGAGGTCAGGAAGCTCACAGCAGAGAGGCAGGAGGCTCACAGCAGAGAGGCCAGGAGGCTCACAGCAGAGAGGTCAGGAAGCTCACAGCAGAGAGGCAGGAGGCTCACAGCAGAGAGGCCAGGAGACCACAGGTCAGAGGTTCCCCATCCCTGATCTAGCTGAAGTAAGACTGGGGCTGGGGTCGGCGGGCGGCCACGGGCAGAGATCAGCGCCCCCTCCCCCCCACCTTCAGCAGAGATCATTGGGCCCCGGGCAAAGATCAGTGCCGCCCTCCTATCCAGGGCAGAGATCAGTGGGACCCGTGCACAGATCAGCGCCCCCACTTCCCCCGGGCAGAGATCAGCGCGGGCCCCGGGCAGAGCTCAGCGCCGCTCCCCTGGGGCAGAGATCAGTGGGCCCCATGCAGAGATCAGCACCACCCCTTCCCCCAGACAGAGATCAGCATGGGCCCCAGGCAGAGATCAGTGTGGGCCCCGATCAGAGATCAGCGCGGGCCCTGGGCAGAGTTAAGCGCGGGCCCCGGGCAGAGATCAGCAAATTTTCAGCTCACAGCGCTTACCTGTCCCGCTGGCTGCCGTGTCCTCACCACCTCAGCCGCTGTTGCAGGAGTGTAAGGAGGTCTCAGAGTGATGACCTCAACTCCTGCTGGACGGCTCAGCGATGACGCGCTGGTGCTCTGCTCTGCTCCAATGACCCTGCCTCCACTACAGCACATGGCTAATTTGCATGCTCCACCCCTTCACATGCAAATTAGTCATGTCTGGTAATGAAGCAACACTGCGGGGCCCCTCTGCTGCTGCTGCTGTGACTAGGGCCTGGTGAAGAGAAGTGGCCCGTCCTGCCTGAGGCTAAAGATAAGTATTTACCCCTGGCCTAGCCGGGCCCCCTCTCTTCACCGGGCCCCCTACACCAGGCACAGTAGTAATGCCCTGATGGCGGCCCTGGTGCCTATGTAATTTCCTCATTCAAGATTGCATTACACTCTAGTTTGTTGTTTACATACATTTTTTTGTTGTTCTAAAAACATACTCATAATGGAAGTCAAAAATGTATAGTTAAAAAAAAATACTTTCCTCAGGTTGAAGGCTGCCCTTCGGGACACTGCCTGGAAGCAGCTGTTGTCTGATAGTGATAGAAATGAGACCACTTAAAATTTATGATCGTCAGTAGACTGAATAATCAGTATTCTTATAGGTAACAAGAACAGAAAAATTTAAACCCATATGGCTTATACCTACTGTTATAAAGGGCATTTATGAGAAATAGCTTTCAGAATATTTAATCTGAGGAGTCAGCTCTATGCTGTAAAGCTACAAAGAACTCAACAGAACCTAGAAAAAGGTTATCATGGCAGATAAAGTACCTAATGAATGGCAGCTGACCAAAGAAAGCAAAACAATACTAAAGACATTCTTTATATACAGAACTTTACAAACATTTTAGTCAGGTGTAGAAGAAATGGTCAAAAGTAAAAATGCTTTCAGAAATAGAAGTTTTAATAGTTTATTTTTATCAGTTAAAAAATGCAAAGTCAATGAACAAAGAAGAAATCTTAAGTCAAATAAATATTTGGCTTGACCGACCTTTGCCTTCAAAACAACATCAAGGCATCAGTTCTCCTTGGTACACTCACCCGAAGTCAGGGATTTTGTAGCATTATAGTCAGGTGTATGAGTAAATGATGATAACAAGCAGGTGATAATAATCATCATTTTCAAATATAGGTTGAAGTGCCATTTTAAACTGAAAAACAAAAGTTGGTAAAAGGTTTTGTACTGAGGGACAGCCAAACTTGGTTGCAAAAGTGAGATTGTGGAAGACAATGGCAAGACAGCAGCAAGACACAAGGTGGTTACAATGCATCAATGTCACAATGTGACTGTAGGAAAGCGAGTGACAGGGGCTCCTATGCTGTACCTCATGCTAGGGGGAAAATCAAGAGCAGGAAGGTTGCAACATAAAGACAACAAGGATTAACTCTACAATCATTCACAGCAACAAGTACTTACAAGCACCATTTAGTCTAGATCACAACACCTCACCAGACCAGCTAAGATAAACTATAGCTGGCACTAAGTGTCCAACCAGCATATATAGAAGGGGAGCAGATGTGATTGGCTCCACCACAACATGTGATCAAAGGTGACTCACAAGCAGAAAAGCAGAGATTAACTCTTGCTAGCCTACCTATAAAATTCTAATGTTTTGGTCAGTGCTCAAGTCAGCCTGCGCTGAATACAAACTTCAGAAAAGTTATCAGACGGAGTGTCAGAATCAGTAGACTGAACCTGAACCATGTGACAATCATCAAGGGCTCTTCCAAACAAAGCAGACTGGTGATTCAAGATATACTGTTGAAGCTGTTTTGAAGAAGCAGCAAGAAATGGGCAACGTGAAGGACCAAGGAAAGTTAGTGAACATATGAAAAACGCATCATACTATCTTCCATTAACATCAGAAGATTCGTACCCAGCTAAACCCATCTACTGTTTCCAGACATCCAGCCAGAAGTGGTCTTCATGGAAGAAATGGACAACAAAAGCTATACTTTGAACACAGAAACAAGACCAAGTGATTCCACTGTGTATGAACACAGGTACTTAGGTGCAAAAAAATGTCAGCAGGTGCTCCAAACTAATAAGTCAAACTTTCAAATATTTGGCCAGAGATTAGTACAATAATCAGCTTCTGTAGGTAACAGTGAAGCATGATGGAGGGTCCTTGCGTATTTGGGGCTACATTTCAGCAAATGGAATTGGGGAATTAGTAAGGATTAATGATGCCCTTAGTGCTAAGAAATACAACATGAGAAATGTAACATTCAGTATAATCGTATAATCAGTGATTAGCTCCAAATGTATTCTTCAGCAGGACAGCTAATGTCATTAAGAAATATGTTCTGCGCAAAGAAAAACAGGCATTTTGGAAGGGATGATTTGGTCCACAGAGAGTCCTGCTCTCAACATCATCCAGTTTGACTGCAATTACATGAAGAGACAACAGGATTTGCACAAGCCTCATACACAGAAGATCTGTGATTAGTTTCACCAAAATGTTTAGAGCAATCTCCCTACAGAGTTCCTTCAAAAACTTTGGGTACGTGTTCCTAGAAGAATTGATGATTTTATGATGCTTTAATGGTAAAGGGTGATCCCTTCAATTATTCATTCATTCACTTTGCATCTTAATTGATAAAAGTTAACTATTAACATGTGTAATTTTGTAAGCATTCCTACTTTGTTGCATTTTTTCCACACCTGAATAAAAGGTTTGCATAGTACTGAATATAACTGCCAATCTGTCACAGTGAACATATATCCATAATGAAGTAATTTTTGCTAACTATGTAGAAGAGAGGTTGCCACTAGTGATGGGCGAACCCCCCCCCCGATGCTCGGGATTGGAAGACTCGCACAATATTTTTGTAAAGTCCGAGTTTGGGGCTCGAAATAACGCGAACTTGCATCCAAACCCCAAGCTTTTGAATTTACAGTTATGAGATGGGACAGAGGGCTGTAAAATAAAGAATGTAGTTAATAATAAGCATTGTCATTATACTTACCAGTCCCACAACGCGTCCTGCAGACCCACTGTCTCACGGCCGCTTCTGCTTCTGGGTCTGATCATTAACTTCCGGCGGTATTCACTGCATTGCTCGTCACTCGGCAGTCTTCGGCTTTTTTTGGCCATGTTTGCGGTGACGTCAAGGTTCACGTGAGTCAATGGCTTAGCCAATGGCTGTCAGTATCAGCCTGCTTCTCGCCCTGTAGAGACGCTTGTCTGTACAGAACAATGAAGCAGAGCTCACATTACTCTCTCTGTGGACTACGTTGGACTAAGGATTTTTTATAATAAAGATGGAGTCTCTAAATTTTTTTTTGTTTTATTTGTAATAAAAAATAAAAATTCTGTGTTGTGTTTTTTTTTTACTGTTTACTAGAAATTCATGGTGGTCATGTCTAATTTAATTTGACCCCGTGAATTTCGGGCTTAGTACCAGCTGAGAATACAAAGCTGGTATTAACTACTTTATTACCCAGTGTGTCACTACCATCAGGGCAGTTGGACGAGCTGGGTAAAGCACCTGGATATGGCGCTAAGAAACAATGCACCATTTCTAGGGGCTGCTGCAGGCTGCTTTTTTTTAGCATGGGGGCCCAGAACTCTTGGGCCTTACCATGCTAAGAATCCCAACTCCAAGCCGCCTGGTTTTACCTGACTGGCGATAAAAACATCCATCACAGACTCCCATTCTCTGTGCTGGTATCTGTGATTCCTGATATCACAGTAAATTACATAGCGCTATGCAGTATTTTTGATGCTCCGCACAGATAAAGTAGACGGTCACAGGCTGCCACCCCACCTCCCCCCACTATTTGGCTTTACCTTGGCTGGCAATCAAAATTCAGAGAAGCCCAATATTTTTTTTAATTATTTAAATTAATATTTTAAAAATAAATTGCGTGGGCTCCTGCCATATTTTGATGGCAAGCCAGGTAAAACCATTCAGCGGGGGGCTGGAATCCTCAGCGTAGGGTGGGCCAAGCTGTCTGGACCTCTCCCACTGCAAATTGCAGCCCTAAGGCGCCCCATAAAATGGCGCATTTATAAAAGCGCTATTTTCTGGTGCTTTACCTGGCTCGTCCAGCGGCCCTGATGGCAGTGGCATGCTGGGTAATAATGGGGTTAGGGCCAGCTTTGTATCACCAGCTTGTACTAACCCCGAAATTTATGATGTCATGCCAAATTAGACATGGCCACCATGAATTTCTAGCAAACAGTAAAAAAAAAAAAACACAACTTTTTTTTATTAGAAATAAAACAAAAAAACATTTAGAGACTCCATCTTTATTATAAAAAATCCTTAGTCCGACGTAGTCCACAGGGAGAGCAATGTCAGCTCTGCTTCATCACTCTGTACAGTCAAGCGTCTATACAGAGCTAGAAGCAGGTTGACAGTGATAGTCAAAGTTCAATCGAGTCCATGACTAAGCCATGGACTCGGGTGAGACCTAAGGTCAACGCGAACACGGCCGAAAAAAACGAAGACTGCTGAGTGACGAGCAGTGCAGTGAATACCGCCAGAAGTTAATGATCAGACCCGGAAACAGAAGTGATCTGCAGGACACGTTGCTGGACCGGTAAGTATAATCATAATGTTTTTTAAAAATTAGCTTTTTTTCACAGCCCCTGGACCGAACTGAACCCAAACTGTAACACAAGTTTCCCAGGGAAACTCGTGTTTGGGACCTTGTACAAGAACACTATGTGTTTGGTACGGGTCCAGAACTTTACAGTTCGGGTTCGCCCATCACTAGTTTCCAAAGAAAGAACAAATAAGGTCTTCCTCTTTCCATTCCCTCATGTAGAATAGAAAAGAAAATGAATGTGACAACTTAATCTTAGGTCTCTCCTCCTACTGTCATTGTAGACATTGCACTTGCTTTCTCTTTAGTACGGGCACCCTGACGATAGCTGTGTACTAATTCAACTAAACCCATCTTAGAACTGTTGACATGCACATTTATTCTTCCCTAACATGCGTCTTAAAAGTAAGTCACAGAAATATGAATTTTTTCCAAACTTCTGGACTAGTATGTAACAGTGATGGAGTATGAAAAAGGGCTACAAATTACGTAAGTTTTAAAAAAGTTTTTGAAAAAAGGAAAGAAAATTGCATTAACTTAAGATTTACTTTGTTATGCAAAATGAAAAAACTGTTTCTAGTCTGTTCAAAAAAGCCATCCGTTTATATATCTTACTGAGGAGACCAATTAAACAAAAAGTAGCAAAATTCTTCATTTTTATATTAATTGCATTCCGCAAAGTGTGTGTGTGTGTGTGTGTGTGTGTGTGTGATGCTTGAGTAGTGATGAAATGACCAGACTGAAGATCAGCAACAGCAGTATGCCAGACACACTTGGCGCTACCCGTCACGCTTAAGCACAACCTTGAGGGCTGGGGTACTCGTCACCCACTACCACTAAAGAGAGGTGAACTTTTGCAGAGTCTTTCCCAGGTGCCAATAGCGGGGTGTATGGTGGCTGGGCACACTGGACACAGTGAGGTCAAACACACCAGTGCACTATAAAGGTAAGGCAGTAGAGGACCTAACTAATAAACAAGATTATGGAGCCGAAGTCATGGACAAAAGAACAAGAAGTACAATAATGCAGAGGCGGAGATTAACCACAGAAGCACACACCAAAGAGCTGCCAACCGGTGAACAAGAGGATGTGGCAGGTTTCAACATCCCTCTCATCGATCACCTGACAATGCTGAGGTATCGTCCAACCTCCATCCTGTGCCCAGAGAGACAGACGAAGGGGTGAGGAAGGTAGAGAGGAAGGAACCTCCTACCACATCACCACATACCTGAACCAGGGGACACAGCATCCCATATCTCCTGGCAACAGCTGACACTGCGGAACCCGGCATCTCGGGACCTCTAGATAGAGTCAGCATTGGGAGTGACAGTGTCTGACCATCCAAGCACACCAAGACCTGAGGCAGATGTCTGGAAACAGAGTGCACATGCAAGGCGGGGACCCGCACAAGAATCATCCCAGTAACACCGCAACCATCTTCCTGGCTACCTGACATTGTGTAATAAAAAGTGATCAGAAAGTTGTATGTGCCAAAATGGCAAAATTGATGATTGTCTGAAAAAAACAAGCTCTCTCACAGCCCTACTGATGAAAAAATAAAAATGTTGTGGGTCTTTAAATGCAGATACAAATTATTTAAAAAAAAATTTAGTGTGAAAGAAGGAAAACATAAAAAAACTAAAGAAATGTGTGGTATTGTCCAAACTATATTGACCCATGAAAACTAAAACCTAAAAACAATGGAGGAATTATTATTTTTTTTTTCTGTTTGTTTATCCCCCAAAATTAATGAAAGTTAAACACTACATTACATGGCCTTAAATAGTGCAATGTAGAAATATAACTCATCTCACAATAGACAAACTCTTAACAACAGTAGCTAAGTCTACGGAAGAAGCAAACTAGGCTTTGCCTTTTAGGGGTTAAAGTGTGTTTCATTTATCTAGTCCTTTCTAATGTGTTGGTTTGATTACCATCAAAAACTAAGATGTAACTGGAGGGGTGACACTCAGAGTTCATTCATTTGAGTCATACTGACTAAACATAGACGCCTTCAGGTATATATACATTCTGTATCCCACATCACACATCAAATCTGTCATTGAGTCTACCTTTTAAACTTTTAGTTTCAACTTGTCTTGAGGGCTTTAACTTTATGTTAGGATCTGAGATAAAAGAAAAAAAAAATCACAGACCTTATATAGATGTTAATACAAGTAGTGTACATGTGTCATACTTTCCAAAAAGCTTCAAAGTATGAGAAGTCAGTGTCTGTGGGTTTTCAAGATTCCTCAAAAGTCCTTTCTTCATTTGCATTGAGAAAATTACAAAAGACATCTGTAACTCCTTCCAGCCATGACAAAACTGACAGTCTACTTTGTGAACACATCAGCAAGTTCATGTTATTCTAGATTAATTATGAACATAACCTCAGAGAAGACTGGCTGCCGGCAATTTGTCTACATAGCAGGTTATTGGGTTTTCTTTCCATTTAATTTTTCGTGGAACTTCTGGCATCTACAGTATTCCTGGTACTGAGGTTCTGGTTTACTTTTCTTGTCAGTATTAAAATAAATGAGTCTCGGCCTTTGAATGTGAATCAATAATTTGTAGTGAAGAGTAAGGCTCCTCCAATTACATTTACTGTGTTACGCTCTGAAGGCCGTCTCTGGCATCTGTACTCTCCATGAAGCTTCTTACCATGTGGTCTGACATCGGCCACGTTAATGTTTCTCATGCTTTCCTATCATAAAATGCTATGCTTCTTCCACATTGATATCTGTGTTATTTCATACATGCCTCCAACTTTCTACACTTTATATAAATATACATAGACTTGGTACATATGATCAAGAACTAGTCAAGATGGACAGCTACCGTGTTTCCCTCAAAATAAGACACTGTCTTACCTTTTTTTGCCCTGAAAAAAAGTGCTAGGTCTTATTTTCGGGGTAAGGCTCATTATCAGGGACACATGGTTGGGGTAATGTTTACCCCCAAAAAATGCAGATCCCCGTTCCCGGGCGTCTGCGTTTCTCCCAGGTCCCCCTGCAATCCTCGGCGGGCACTCCCAGCAGGTATGCTGCATGCTCTCCTCCCCTCCTTCTGACCGACACTCACAAATCAGATCACACACACTCATACACACACTCATATATACACACACACACACACACACACACACACACACGCACACACGCACATACTCACCACATCCGGTGATAATGTGGCGCCCCTGAGGTGTCAGGTGCCACAGGGTATTGCACCCGGTAACAGGTGCAGTGCTAATCCCGGGTTCCTTGAAGACCAGTGCCGGTAAATACCATTCAAACACACACATCCCTGCCCGTTTTTGCAGACTGGGTAACAGGCTAGATGCGGATCTGATGGATGGCCACCTATTGGTCGGGACTTATCCAATCTGCCAGTCAGAAACCTCAGAGGGGGAGGGGCTGGTCAGAGCAGTGGACAGGAGATGGACATCTTGACATGGAGTTGGTCAGACAGTCAGTCAGACAGTCTGTCAGAAGTCGACGTTCAGACAGAAAGTGAAAAGTGACTTGTTGGGCTAAAGGAGTATGGTCGCCAGGGAGAGTACGGTGTGAGTACTCATGGCAGGGTGCAGAGCCCTAGTTCAGGAAGAGGCTTCAAGCTCTTCTGATAAATCTGCCTGGTGAGGAAATCAACAGGGTTCCTCACCAACATTAGTGTCCGGGGCACAGCAGCAAAGAGGGAACCCGGGAACTGAGACAGAGGTCCAACCCAAGAGAGGTTCAAGCTGGCTGCCATACGGGCCAGTACTGTGACAACAGGAGGGGACCCCAGAACTCTTCAGGCTACGGGGACCCACCAACTGCAGACTGGTGCATGGAAGTAAAGTTCACCAGGTCACCACACCGGCACTGGGATCAAGGGAATACCGGATTACTTTAGGCCCAGATTGGTAGAGATCAGCTCCAGCCGGGTTGAAGCTACTCAGAACCAGTGAGTAAAGAACAAGTTAAACCGCAGCCCCTGTGTTGTCTGAATGCTTCCTACACCTCTGCATCACCAACTTTCACCATACTACTACCACCACCATTCTCCCCTAGGGCTTAGCTCTACTTGCAGAGCACCATAACATCCAAACTGCTTAACACCACCAGTCCCAGCAGTGAGAGACTTTGCAGCGGCATCTTTCCCCACATAGCTGCATACCACAAGTGGCGTCACGAAAAACATTTTTATTTTTATTCTCCTTTATTCCCCTTTTTTAAGCGACCTTTCCCCCAGGGTCATGGAACCAGGCACCGGCCATTCCCGTAACACGTCTCCGTAATTCAAGGCCCAGGACCGAGTACCCCACTAGCCATGGGTGCGTCAATAGCACTTGCTTCCAGGCAGCAGGGGACTCTCTGCTCTCTTGTCTCTATTATGCATTCCATCGCTGGGTCCTCAATGCGTTGGTCCAGGCGCTCCACTGCACAGCGTCCCAGGACCTTATGCTAGCGAGAAGCAATCGATATCACTAAATGTGGTGAGTGTGTGTGTGTGCAATCTGATGTGTGATTGTGTATGTGTGTGATCTGATGTGTGTGGGTGTGCGATCTGATGTGTATGGGTAAGTGTTCTGCCAAAGGTTCTTCATGTGTTAGACTGCTCCCAGTCGGCATCTGGTGAGTATGATCACGGGGTCTTCTGTCTTCTTTCTTCTTTCTTTTGGGGGTGTCTGCTTTCTATAATGGAGTGTCCTGCAGTATCTTTAACTTTTTTACCTGCAAGGACACTTCATAATTGAACCATGACTAGGGCTTATTTTCGGGGTAAGTCTTATATTTAAGCCTTGCTGAAAACTCCTGCTAGAGCTTATTTTTGAAGTAGGGCTTATTTTTGGGGAAAGACGGTAAAGGCTGCTTTACATGCTACGTACCCGCCCCCATCGTTTGTGCGTCACGGGCAAATCGCTGCCCGTGGAGCACAAAATCACGTGGACCCGTCACACTACTTACCTGCCTAGCAACGTCGCTGGGACCGGCGAATCGCCTCCTTTCTAACGGGGCGGTTTGTTCGGCGTCACAGCAACGTCACTAAGCGGCCACCCAATCAAAGCGGAGGGGCGGAGATGAGCGGAACGAACATCCCGCCCACCTCCTTCCTTCCTCATTGCGGGCGGCCGCAGGTAAGGTGAGGTTCCTCGTTCCTGCGGTGTCACACATAGCGATATGTGTTGCCGCAGGAATGACGAACAACATCGTACCTGCAGCAGCAATGATAATTGGAAATAGGGGGGCATGTCACTGATTAGCGATTTTGCATGTTTTTGCGACAATTTAAAGTCGCTCATAGGTGTCACATGCAACGACATCGGTAACGCGGCCGGATGTGCGTCACAAATTCCGTGACCCCAACGACATCGCTATAGCAGAGAGCACTAAGAAATTACAAGGGGTGTTACAACTGTAAATGAAAGAGATAGCAAGAACTAATATTAGTTTGTATAAACATTTTTGTTTGGGTTACTGACGATCACCCCCTGTCGCCAAAAAATTGTTGTATTGGTTTATGTGATTCAAAAAAATAAAGATATCTCCTGCCCTTCAGCAGTTGCACAAAGTAGTATCCTGCACAGCTTTGTCATCTATAAATCTATTTCCCCTTAAGGCTAAGTTCACACATCAGTTTTTTGCAATCAGGCACAATCCGGTTTGTGCCTGATGCAACGGATCCATCTCAGATGGTGTAAAAACTGATGCGACGGATCCGGTAAAAAAAACGGATCTCTTTTATTTTTTTTTTGTTTGTTTTTTATGCTGAGAGAGAGAGAGAGGCCGGATCATCACCGAACAAACACCGGCACTATCGCCCCCACCATCACCACACACGCAGGCACTACCGTATGCATCATCACCGCACACGCAGGCACTACCGCACGCACCATCACTGCGCACGCAGGCACTACCGCACACGCAGGCACTACCGCACGCACACGCAGGCACTACCGCACGCATCATCACCGCACACGCAGGTACTACCGCACTTATCATCACCGCACAAACACCGGCACTACAGCACGCATCATCACCGTACAAACACCGGCACTACCACCGCCACCATCACTGCACACTCAGGCACTACCGCAAGCATCATCACCGCACACATCCTGGCACTACCTCAGTGATGTCACCGCTGACAGCGCAACTCAATTTATTTGCTGCGTGGAGCTCTCAGGAGCAGCGATGTTCTACTGCTGCTCCTGTCAGCTTCATGTAGCAGAGCTGAAATCGTCGTGGGACCTCTGTGGATTACGTCGGACTTGGAGGGGTTTTCGGAGATTTTAATAAAATGGTGAAAGAGGGTGTTTTTTTGTCTTTTATTCCAAATAAAGTATTTTTTCGGGTGTATATGTTTATTTACTTTCACTTACAGGTTAATCATTGCGGGTGTCTCATAGACGCCTGCCATGATTAACCCCTTATTACCCCGATTGCTACCGCACCAGGGCAATTCGGGATGAGCCGGGTAGAGTCCCGGGACTGTCACATCTAATAGATGCGGCAATTCCGGGCGGCTGCTGGCTGATATTGTTACGTTGGGGGGCTCCCCATAACATGGAGCTCCCCATCCTGAGAATACCAGCCTTTAGCCATGTGGCTTTATCTTGGCTGGTATCAAAATTGGGGGGGGAACCGCACGCAGTTTTTTTTTAATTATATATTTTACTGCAAGATATAGACCCGCCCACCGGCGGCTGTGATTGGTTGCAGTGAGACAGCTGTCACTCAGTGTGGGGGTGTGTCTGACTGCAACCAATCATAGGCGCCGGTGGGCGGGGGAAGCAGTGAATACGAGATTGAATAATGATCAAATCAGGAAAAGCCGTCAGAGCTTTGTGACAGCCGTGCAGCACCGCAACGGTGATCGGTGAGTGGGTGAGAGTGAGTGAAGGAGTCAGTGAGTCAGTGAGGGAGTGAGTGATTGATTGATTTTCTGACAAGCAATGAATTTATATCACTTCTGGGCATTCTCAGAAGTAAAAACCGGAACCGGTACATGCCTCCGGCATTTGACACATGCCACCGGATTCGGCGGGCATAGACTTTCATTATGCACCATGCCGCACAGCCGTTGGCAAAAAACGTTCCTCTCTGCGTTCTGTGTGGCTGCCGGAGTGACGATTTTTGCCGCATCCAGCAAAAACCGGATCAAACGCAAGTACATGCGGCACAATCTGTCGCTAATAAAAGTCTATGAGGAAAAAACGCACCCGGCGGCAAAAAAAAACGGATGTGTTTTTCCCGCAAAGCGCCGGATTGTGCCACACAACAAAAACCTGATGTATGAACATACCCTTACTGTTCCCTGCAATAGTAAATTGGGGAACCACTCACTTAGGCTTGCTTCTCAAGGTAAAACTAGGAGCATTTTCACTTTAAGAGTTTATTAACAGTTTATTGCATGCACATAAACCGGCTGTCCAACAACATAACATAAAGCTTTTTGTACCTTCAAAGAAACACAAATCCAGTTTACAGTCCATTCCTGGCCAGTACAAATTTGTCTCAGAGAATCCTTCCAGAGGCATCCCAACCTCCACACACTGGCCATATGCCAAACAAACAGATACCATTATAACATATTGGACACACACCTGTGTGGAGGTATCTGAATAGGCAAACAGCACTAATGACTCTCTTAATACTACAAGTCCCAGATTCAGTATCTTAACATAGAGAAATAGCAGATCATGAGACCACTCTGCAATTGATGAGTGTGATGTGTGATGGGTCACAGAAATCAGACAGGAAAATATAAGATGTTGGTGGATGGTATACCAAGGTTTTATGGTGGGAGATTGATTTAGCTAAGACCTGTTTAAATTCTAGCGGTTTTATACTTTACTGGAAAGTGTAATTACATGGTGCCCAAATAACTTTTTATGTATTTTTTAGTTTAACACTAAAGGAAAATAGTGGCTGCATGTTTCTTCACTTTACTAATGTCTTCTTAAAGGGGTGGTTCACCCATTTTTTTATTTTCTCTATGAGTGTAACTTACCATTTTAGCTGTCTTCTTCGTTGGCTTCTATTTGCACTTCTGGCACTGAGCGGCGCTATCCTGCACGCTCAGTGCCAGTCACATGACCCCCTGGTGCTGCGGCCGCTAGTATCCTCTACGTCCCGTCAAGTTCCGGGCTCTCAAACTGGACGGGTATATCAGAGGATGCTGACGCCACTCACAGTGATTGACAGGGCTGTGGGTGGTGACAACCGCACGTCACAGCCCAGCATCAAGAGGAGAATCCGGAGGGCGTCAGTGTGGAGCGGTGAAGAGAGCTGAGCGTCCGGCAGATGGTGAGGCATGGGGCACCAGTGTGGGGTACTGTCACGTAAGAATCTGATCTCACTCTCCACCCACCCGCTCTGCTCCGGTGTCAGGAGAATGGGCGATGTCGGGCGGTGTGATCATGTGCTCCTCCCACCAGCACTACAGGACGCAGCAAGACACTGACAAGCTGGTGACATGCAGCACCGCATGTGTCAGAGCAGAGCATGTCACCGCTCTGCTCTGTCACCTGTCCTGCTGCATGGGACCAACTGTCTCCACTCTGTCACGTGCACCACAAGTCACAGAGGGGAGCAAGTTGGTGACAGAGTACCTCTCTCCCCCCCCTTTTCTCTCCCCCCTTCTCTTCTCCCCCCTCTCTTCTCCCCCCTCTCTTCTCTCCCCTACCTCTCTTCTCTCCCCCCTCCTCTCTTCCCTCCCCCCCTCTCTTTTCCCTCTTTTCTCTCCCCCCTCCCCCACCTTTCCCTTGCTCTCCTTTTCCCTCGCTCCCTTTTTCCCTCACTCTTTTCCCTCCCCCTCTCTCTCTTTTCCCTCCCCCTCACTCTCTTTTCCCTACCCCTCTCTTTTCCCTCCCTCTCTCTCTCCTCCCTCCCTCTCTCTATCTTTTTCCTCGCTCTCTCTCTCTTTTCCCTCTCTCGCTCTCTCTTTCTTTTCCCTCACTCTCTCCTGGCATGGTCAGTACAGAAATCTCTGGATCGTGGAGGGGTGACAGGGAGTAATAAAGATAGAGTCCCTAATGTGTCTGTGTATTTATTTCTAATAAAGTATTTTTCTCTGTGTTATGTCTTTTTTTTTTTTTAACCCTTTATAGGAGATTCTTAATGGCCGGGTCAAACTTGGCCTGACATTAAGAATCTCGGGCTTTATACCAGCTGGTAAAACATAACCGGTATTAACCCCTTATTACCCAGCGTGCCACCTGGCACCAGGGCCACTGTAAGAGTTGGATGCAGTGCCAGAAGATGGCGCTTCTATGAAAGCGCCATTTTCTGGGGCGGCTCTGGGCTGAAATTCGCAGCGGGGGGGCCAGAAAGCTTGGGCCACCCTGCGCTACGGATTCCAAACCCCAGCTGCCTAGTTGTACCTGGCTGGACACAAAAAAATGAGCGAAACCCACGTCATTTTTTTTTTTAATTATTTCATGAAATTCATGAAATAATTTTAAAAAAAGGGCTTCCCTATATTTTTGGTTCCCAGCCGGGTACAAATAGGCAGCTGGGGGTTGGGGGCAGCCCATACATGCCTGCTGTACATGGCTAGGGTACAAAAAATATGGCAAAGCCCACGTCATTTTTTTTTTTTAAAGTTTTTAGGCAAAAAACTAGCTGCTTGGGTTACCCTTAGCAATAGAAAATGCAGCGGGAACCCACACTGTTTGTTTTTTTTTTACCCCTAGCCCTAGGGTTAGGGTTATGTGTTTGGTTTGGGTTTTTTTATTTTTTTTTTTATTTTTAATGAATTTTTAAAAAAAAAAAAAATCAACATGGGCTTCACCCATCGAGCACCAGAGCATTTTACTGCTCACTCATGCCTACTCCTCCCCACACAGCCAGCAAAACAAGTAATCAGATGACTCCAGTGTCAGCCGATTACTTGTTCTGTGTCCCCCTGCATCCATCACAGAGTGTGCGGGATGTGAGGTCACCTGAGTTCAGTCCAGCACTGGAGTCAGCTGATCTGAACTCCAGCCCGCACACGCTGCGATGGATGCAGGGGGACACAGAACAAGTAAGGCCTAAGCCACACGGCGAGAAAATCGGTGCGAGTGGAGTGCGATAAAACATCGCATTCCATTCGGACCAATATTAGCCTGTGTATCAGCGCACATGAGCAATTATTTTCTCAGCCCTAATCGGACCGAGAAAACAATCGCAGCATTCTGCAGGTGTAATGCAAGACTCTTTCTCTTTTACCCATTCAAGTGTATGGGGCGAGAGAAAAATCGCACTGCACTTGCGGTACATCAGTGTACCACGAGTGCAGAGCGAGTATCGCAATAGCCGACTACGGAGGAGAGAGGGAGATAAATCCCTCCCACCCCTCCTCAGTGCTGGCCCACCCCTCCTGAGTGCCAGACTGCCCCCCACAGCTGAGGTCCACTCGCACAGTCGGACCTCAGTCGCAGGGACACACGCATGACACTCGGCTCTGCTGTACTGCCAGCGTGAGCTGAGTGTCATGTGAGGGGATCGCAGTAATCCCTGTGTGGCCTGATCGACCGACACTGGAGTCTGCTGATCTGAACTCCTGACCACTCAGCCCGCACACGGTCACATGTGATCGGCAGCAGGCAGTGACTGCTGTTAACCTGCAGCCATCGCAGCGTGTGCGGGCTGTGAGATCAGGAGTCAGCTGACTACATTGCCGGCCGATAAACTCTGTGTCCCGCTGCAGAAGGATCCGGTAAAATAAGGGTTGTATGCGTTGCACATTTAATCCACAGGATCCGGTCATATGCGGTTTGCGTTTTTTTGCCTACAGGCAAAAAAGCGCTGATGTGAAAGTAGCCTGCAAAATGCATGCCACATGGATGTGATACGGATGACACACACACTAGGCAAGAGGGAAAAAAAGCAATCTCATGATCCCTTCATTTTTTTTATCCCAGTTATTTTTTTCCCATGCTGCGCCGGCTAATAGAGCTTCGGCTGTCTCTGCTGTGATTGCTCTCAGTGCATCCACAGAGAAGAGGCAGGGAGGAGTCTTTAAGTGGAGAGCTGAGTGGGTGTGTTAAATACAGTGGGTGTTTTAGATACGTTAGATACAGCCCTAGAGCCACAAAGAATTATTGGAGTTGTAGTAACTGAACCCAGGAAGTCAGAAGAGAGATTAACCCCATCAGATCTGGAGTCAGCAATGAGGATGTGCTGCTAGAGCACAATAAAAGGTAATATTGCTGAAATAATATAATAGATGTGTGGAGAGGCACATTTTAGCAAGATTTATGAGAAAAAAAAATCATTTTTGGTAACTGGACAACTTCTTTAAGGGCAGCATATAAATAAGAGAAAAATATGGTAATGCAAACGCATAGTGAATTGCTGAGAGTGGTAGAATCAAAAGTGATGCAGAAAAAAAATAGAAACTGGATCCCATTTTTTAATGTTGAAGTCAATGGGAGACAGATCATAAAAGATTGTCATCCATTATGTCATCCTCTTAAAGGATAATTTTTTTTAAGCACTGCACATATAAAGACTGATGCATTAGAATCGAAACAAAAATGGACGTAAAAAGGAAAACAAAGTGTAAATCCGTTTTTGCTGTTTCTAATGGATCCAGTTTTTTTAGACTGATTCATACAATGTTAGACTTGGAAGGGAACTACAGGGTCATCGTGTCTAAGGCCCTGCTCAATGCAGGATTCACTAAACCATCTCAGACAGATGTCTGTACAGCCTCTGTTTGAAGACTTCCATTGAAGGAGAACTTCCTACCTCTCATGGCAGCTTCATTAATCACCCTCACTGTCAAAAAGTTTTTTCTACTATCTAATCTGTATCTTTTCCCATTTCTTTTCCTTCCACTGCGTTTCATGTTTCCATGTGTAAATGAGAATAGCGCTGATACCTCTATAATGTGACAGCCCTTCAAATATTTGTAGACAACTTTTAACTCTCCGTTTAGCCTTCTTTTGTGCAAGCTAAACATTCGCAAATCCTTTAACCGTTCCTCATAGGACATAGTTTGCAGTTTGCTCACCATAATGGTAGCTCCTCTCTGAACTTGCTCCAATTTTTTTGGTCATTTTTAAAATCTGGTGCCCAGAACTGGACACAGAATTCCTGATAGCTGATCAGCTTACTCTTCAATTAGTTCTCAATAGATTCTCATAAGGGTGCGATGCACGGAGATCCAGGCCAGTTCCTGGCTGCAATACTGATTGAATTCAAGTGTGGACTATGTCCAGCACCTGCAAAAATTCCCAAAAAGTCGTGATTAAGGGCTCACGCCTGAAATGCGTAGACTCGTCTGTCTGCCGTTCATCTATTTTTATATATGTTTTTATGGCATAAATAAAGTTAGTTTTAGTATATTCACCACTTTTTTGGAATAGTTGTGAGTGCTAGAACACACTCCACACTCGGATTCAATGAGTATTCTAGAGAAGGTTTGACCAAAGAGGAGTAAAGGGGGATAATTACCGTACTTCACGTGATCTAGACTTTATGCTTCTCTTAATACTGTATCTCTTTCAGTAATTGATCTGGATCAGAAGAAGTTGATTTATATTAGCTAAGTGTTTCCTCACCATCTCTCCGTTTATAGATAGTGTGGATTATTTTATTCCTTTGATAGTACGGTGAGGATCAGCTCTCTTAGAGAACACAGATGCAAAATAGGAATTTAAAAGTTTGTCCTTCTCAACATCTTGTTTGACCACTTCACCCTTTTCATCCTGTAAAAATCCTATAGCATCGTTGACTTTTTCTTTGCTTTTGACATAGTCCCAAAATACATTTTTATTGATTTTGGTCTCTGTTGCAAGAATCACTTCATTACTGGCTTTAGCTCCATGCAGTCCCTGCACACAGCATTATATTCTTCTTTAGATATGTCTCCCTCTTTACATTTCATATACATTTCTTTTTCCCTTGTAGCAAGTGTTTATATTCTGTGTTCACCCATCCTGCTCTCTTTAAATGCTTCCAGTTCTTTCTTCTTTTAGGGGTTGTTACTGATTGCACATTTGACGCCCTGGACTAGCCAGATAGTCACAGATAGTGCCCCGCACAACACCAGTCCCACATTAGGTAACATCAGCCAAACACATAAACCCTAGTCACCTCCCTCAGAGCTTAATGGACACACCAGGGGGGCGGAGCCAGGCAGGAAACACAGAGGGCCTGAGGCAGGAAACACAAGTTCAGTTGAGTTGAGTTGTGAGGAGTTGAATCAGTGGAGTGAAGGAGAGAGGAGGTGAGACCTGTGGTACAGACCTGTAACTGACTGTCAGGTGTGAGGGTCGTAGCCCGCACACCTTGGCTTGGAGGCAGGTGGTGGCCTAGCATGCAGGAGCCGGGAAGACGGCCAGGTGGAACCGTGGTGGACCGGGACAGGGTAGTGGCCCGCCGGTACCGACCCGGGTAACCGACTAGAAACCGGAGCACACAGGGGGTACTCAGACCCTGAAACGAGGTCCAGAAGCCAATGGACTGAGTTAATTCACTGATTGAGGTCTGGACTTTAGGTCCTTTCCCACCCAAGTCCCGACTGAAGACAACAGCCCACCGAGGGGGATAGAAAGCCACCAAACAGGCAGAGAGATCCCACGGCCCAGCGTCTGCGGGCAAACAGGCTTTCCCGACATACATACCGCCGGGGAGTGGACACCCGTTGCTGAAGCAAAAGCAGTCTACACACACACTACACGGTGTAGAAGAAAGGCAAAGACCACCGAACCGGGTGGGAGACCAGACGCAGCCAGCTGCGGGCACCGACCACCATCAACTTTGTTTACCAGAGACTTGTGTGTGTCAATAACAGTGAGTATAACAGTGCCATCCGGCCGCGCACCGCCCTGCATCGCCCAGCTTCCCCCAACGGGTCCCGGGGCCATCATCCCTGCCCACGGAGGGGTTAACATCTTGCTGCATAACCATCTCCCCCGGGTGCCCTGTAACTGCAGCAGTGGTGTCTACACCTTCACCACATCCCGTGGGTGGCGTCACGAACTCAAACAAGGCTCCGGTCGTACACCTACCTACCACCCCCCTATGTAGCGCCAGCATCCTTTCAGAGCAAAGTGACCCCGGGTCCGGAGGCGCTCGAGCCACCCACCAACGAGCCCGGATCCGAGCAGCTCGGCTGCAGCCGAGCGCGGGGCAGTACACATCGACTCTTCTGGTGTCACGAACAGGATACGTACCTAATCACTTACCTAGTGAAGTGCGCCTTGAAGTTGAAGTCAGCAGTGACCCGTTGAAAATTTTCAGAATCCGCCATCTTTTGGCGAGAAGATTCCCGCCAGAGTCTTCCTCCCCGCAAAAAGGGCGCGAAAAGCCGAAGCCCTGCCTCCTGGGAACACGGCCGTGTAGCAAAGTGCGCGGTCAGAAAACGAAACTGCCCAGCAGAAAAAGGAAGTGCCGCGAAAAGACCAAGGGGGAGCAGTGGGAAGATGTCCGCACCCAACCTCGATGGCGGAGGGGCGCTTGCCGCTGGAGTGGTGGCGCCCGGTGACGGGAATGTGGCGGTGCTCGCTCCGGTCACAGGGGCGGGGGAGGCCGCGGCTCCGACGGTTGCCCAGGTAATGCCAATCTCCTTGCCCTACGTGCCTGGTGCTGCCTGGCTACCACAGTACGATGGGAAGCCTGATGCCTTGCAGGTGTTCCGGAAAAAGATATGGACGATTCTCGATTTGTATGCCATGACTGGCAAGCAGCGTGCAGTGGTAGTGCTGTGGCAGCTGACCGGCGCAGCCGATCAGGAGGTGAAGACTTGGGCAGATGCGGACCGGGCCTCGGTAACCGCCATTTTTGATAAACTCCAGGTCGCCTTTGAAACCCGCACGGAAGCGGAGTTACGGATGCAGTTTTACCATTGTTGGCAGCGACCAAAGGACAGCATACGAGACTATGCCTTGCGGCTACAAACAGCCTTACGTACACTAAAGCGGGTGGACCCCATCAATGAGACTGATAGCAACAAAATGCTAGTGGAGCAGTTCCTGCAGGGGCTGGGGTCCGCCGAAGATCAGAACCAGCTGCGGCTGTGGTCCTTGGAACATGCCAACTTGGACTTTGCAGTACTGAAAGAGCGGGCTATCAAGGCCCTACAGGCCCCAGAGGCCGGCAACCCCGATCCGCCATCTTGGCCGGTCGACACTGTTCCCGTCTCGGTAGCACCTCCCTTGCTGGCCCTGCCGGCCCCTGCTGCAGCCACCAGAGCTCTGGGAGATCTGACATCGCAAGTCCGGCACCTGAATGAGGACGTCAACCGGATCCTCGCCGCTCTCCAGCTGCCGACGAGAGTCAAGCCCACGGAGAAGATCCAGTTCACCGACAGCCCGGAGGACGTCCCTTGGATGCAGCGAAAAAGGAACAACGATCCCCGGTATGAACCGCCAGTCTGCTACAAGTGCAACAAGACCGGCCATTACTCCAGACGGTGTCCGTTAAATGAGCAACCCCTGTGGCCAAGGGCCAATCCTCAGGAGTAGATCCTCAAGGCCCAGCTGATTGGCGGGATCGGTACGTTGGAGGCCGCCCCATAATCTCCCTGGCAGTGGATGGTGTCCCGACCATGGCCGTGCTTGACACCGGATCACAGGTAACGACTATGCCTTACTCGTTGTACCAGCGATATTGGGCTGATAATGAACTTGCCCCTCCAGATGATAGCCTAACTATCATTGCTGCCAATGGGCTCCCTATGATCCAGGTGGGGTTCAAGAAGGTGACCCTGACTGTGGGACGAACAGAGCTGAGACGTCAAGGCATGATTGTGGTGCTGAATGATTCCAGTGACCGTAACCCAAAGGTGGTCCTCGGGACCAACGTGATTGAGCACTGCATGGGGGAGGTGTTGAGCCTGTTGCAACAATTGTCTGCCACTGCAGGAGGGGGCCGGCAGAGGGCACTGTAGCGTGAGATCCGGGCCCTCCTGCAGCGACAGCAGGTGAACATGACAGGTTGAGAGATTGGTGGTGTGCGGGTGATGGATGCCGCGCCGTTGGTTGTGCCGGAGATGATGATTTGGTGCAGGGCAGCAGTAGGACCTCCTCAGGGACAGGATTACCCGGCAAAAGTAGAACCCTTGCCTTCGGAGCACTGGCCCACAGTAATGGCAGCCAGGGGGGTGATTGATGTCAAAAAGGGGAGAGTGCCCGTGAGAGTGCTGAATTGTGGAGAGGAAGAGGTCAGGCTCCTCCGCTACGCCACCATAGCCAAGTTGTTTACCGTAGATGTACATGCTGTCCACAAAACAACCCCCACAACCACTGCACTACACTTAGGCAGTGACCCTACGCCCAAACAATTAGAGGAGTGGTGACGGGAGTTGCATGTCGGCACCGAGGCTACACCCATGCACCACAAGGAAGGGGTATACAGGGTAGTGCAGGAGTACAGGCAGGTTTTCAGTAAGCACCCGCTAGATTTTGGGAGAGTTAAAGTTCAACACCATATCCCCACGGGTAGGCATCCACCCATAAAAAAGAGAGGTACAGGCCAATCCCACCTGCACACTACCAGTGCGCCAAAGACATGTTGAGGAACATGAAGGAGGCAGGGGTAAACCGGGATAGTTGTAGTCCCTTGGCAGCTCCATTGGTGCTGGTGAGGAAGAAGGCTGGTACCATGAGAATGTGTGTGGATTACCGGAAGATCAACCAGATAACGCATAAAGATGCCTACGCTCTTCCCCGCATTGAAGAGTCGCTCGCTGCGCTGAAGACTGCTAATTATTTCTCTACCCTTGACCTTACTAGTGGCTACTGGCAGGTGGTGGTTGCACGGGAAGACCATGAGAAGACTTTGTTCGCTACCCCCATGGGACTCTGCGTGTTCAACATTATGCTGTTCGGGCTGTGCAATGCCCCAGGGACTTTCCAGAGGCTCATGGAGTGCTGTTTGGGGCATCTCAACTTTGAGACTGTTCTGCTGTACTTGGATGACGTGATTGTGTATTCCAAGATGTATGAAGCCCACCCGGAGCACCTGGCAGAAGTGTTTGCAGCTCTCGCCAAGTACAGGATGAAGTTAACACCCTCTAAGTGCCATCTGTTGAAACCCAGAGTGCAGTACCTCGGGCACGTGGTGAGTGCGGAAGGCGTAGCCCCGGATCATGAGAAGATTACCGCTATCCAGAGCTGGCCACAACCAACCACGGTAAAGGAGGTGAGGTAGTTCCTGGGCCTAGTGGGCTACTACCGCCGTTTTATTAAGGGGTATACGAAGATGGCCGCGCCAATGCAAGACCTCCTCGTGGGACAGACCAAGAATGGTAGATCTCCTTGACCCCCGTTTGCCTGGGGTGAGAAGCACGAGGAGTCCTTCCAACAACTGAAGTTGGCCCTGACAGGGAAAGAAATCTTGGCTTATCCTAAATACGGCCTCCCGTTCATCCTCTACACCAACGCCAGCAATGTGAGCCTGGGTGCGGTCCTGTCCCAGGTACAAGATGGAGAGGAGAAGGTGATCACCTACGCCAGCAGGAAACTCCGGCCTACAGAAAGGAACCCCGATAACAGAAAGGTTTAAACATTACCTCGCGGTGGCGAAGTTTACTGCCTACACGGACAACAACCCGTTAACCCACCTGGATACGGCTAAGCTGGGCGCCCTGGAGCAGCGGTGGATGTCTCGACTGTCCAATTACGACTTCACCATCAAGTACAGGGCTGGCCGCAAGAACACCAACACGGATGCACTGTCTCGAATGCCACATTTGCCCGATGAAGGGATGGAGGAAGACAGCCTAGAGGAGATTGAGCTACCCGCATTCCATCGGCCACGAGGTGAGAAGCCCTGCGTTAGGCAGCAGCAGGCGAACCTTGACCCGCTGCCTAGCCAGGGGTGGCAAGAAGCCCATGATCAGGAACCTGCAGTGCAGCTGGTCAAAACAATGATTGCCCAGGGTTCTTCCAGGATGAACCCCACTGCCCCCTCTGAAGCTCAGCGGTTGTGGAAAGAGAGAGACCGTCTGTACCTACATCAAGGGAAGCTGTAAAGGGGATTGATCAACCCGAAGATCCATGAGAAAGTTTGCCAGCTGGAGGCGCCCCAGGCATGCGTACCCAAGGTCCTGCAGGCCTACCATGATAGCGCAGGACACTTCGGCTGGAAGAAGCTGGAAATGCTGCTGAGGGAGCGGTTTTACTGGAGTGGGATGCGGGAGTCTGTGGAAGCCTGGTGCCAAGAGTGTGGTCCCTGTACGCTGAGAAGACGGGACGAAACCAGTCAAAAGGCCCCGCTACAGCCAATTGTCACCCACCAGCCGCTGGAGTTGGTAGCCCTGGACCATGTCAAGCTTACGCCCAGCCGGAGCGGGTATACCTACGCCCTGACCATTGTGGACCACTACTCAAGATTCATGGTGGTTGTCCCCATTAAAGATTTGACAGGCCGCACTGCAGCCAGGGCCTTCCAGGCCTACTTTTGCCGACCGCATGGCTACCCAGAAAAGGTGCTCACAGATCAGAGCCCGGCCTTTAAAGCGGAGGTTTTCCAGGAATTCTGCCACTTGTACGGATGCAAGAAGATCTGGACCACGCCCTACCATGTCCAAACTAATGGGATGTGCGAGAAAATGAACCATCTGGTCCTTAACCTTCTAAAGACACTACCCCTGGAAGAACAGAATCTGTGGCCGGAGAAACTGCCCGATTTGGTGGACATGTACAACAACATCCCCTGCAGCTCCACCAAGTGCACACCTGCATACCTGATGAGAGCCCAACTGGGGCGGCTGCCTGTGGACATAGAAATGGACATAGAGGTGCCCGAAACTCTTCCTCCCACTGCCAACTGGGATGCCAAGCGACAGACGCAGTACCGACGGATCCAAGAGTATGTGGAATGGAATTTGCGTCAGAATTGAGAAAAGCAAGAGCAGCACTTCAACAAGTGGGCTCAGGCTGCCCCTTTTGGACCTGGGGATGTGGTGCTGAAGCGCAAGAGGAGAACACATAAGCTCGACGATCAGTGGGAAAGGACCCCCTATGTCATACAGCCAACTGGATGGGAGAACAAGAAGACCTACTTGATTAGTCGCGACCAGGGGAAAACTACGGCCACTGTTTCCAGGGACCACCTGAAGAGATACCCGGGTCCCCTGAGACTGGTAGAAGAGGTCCCCGTTCCCACGCCGAGCGTGGAGGAGAAAAGAGGGGTGATACATACAGTGATGGGTGACTTTCCAGCTGATTGGCCTACGCAGAACGGTGCGGTGATTGTTCCTGTAATAATGTTCCCACAACCCATGGAAGAAATGGAGCCGGAGATGCCCGCCAGTGAGCCACTCGAGCAAGCACCCAGGGATGCACCTACACCACGCCCCCGCAGGTCTCTAGCCACCATACCTGACACTCGGGAAGAGGGACCAGTTGTCCCCTCTCCCCCATTGCCTCCACCAGAAAGTGTAGCACCTAGAAGGTCCACGCGCCCTAATCTAGGTCATCCCCCACTTAGATACAGGGAAACTGCCATCTAGGGGTGCAACATGTTGATTATCTATATATGTGTGTGTGTGTGTGAATGAGTGCCAATCACCCGAGACTCTCACCTGATTCGGGGAGTGTTAAGGTAGCGGTTCCTGGCTACCATACTGCCGTCCCCGTTGGGACTTTATTGATTTTTCCGTTATAGCCCGTTTTATGAACAAGATTGAGAACTTGCAGGCCACCCAATAACTTTTGGGCTTGTAAATAATCCCGGACCACCCTTTCAGGTCCTGCAGCCCCCAGGGAGGCTGGTTGGAGGAAGGGCCTGCGGCAGAGGAGGCCGAGGTCCCGTCACCATAGCAACCAGTGACTACCCTCCGGGTCAGGGGTTCCCTGCACGTGGGGCCTCTGAGAGACTGCCGGGTATGGAACTTTGTACCCGGCCCGATTGGGCAACACCCGGACCCGAACCCGATTCCTGGACTGGGGAAAAGTGGTGCTGACCTGTTTTTAGAGGCAGCATCAAGGTTCAGGTTGTTTGGGTGGGCAACTGAAAGGACCCGGTCCTGTCCCGCTCCCGGTTAATAAAAATGTTTTTACCTGTTTGCAACGTTTAAGCAGAATGCCTCCCATCAAGGGAAGAAACAGAAACCTTCGTGATTGTAAATATGTTATTATGCTTGTAATGTGTTATTTTTTATCTTTTTCAGTTCAGCAAAATAAACAGTGGTGGTCGGACAGCCCGCGGACGGTCTGTAGTTAACCAAGGGGGAGTGTGACGCCCTGGACTAGCCAGGTAGTCACAGATAGCGCCCCGCACAACACCAGTCCCACATTAGGTAACATCAGCCAAACACATAAACCCTAGTCACCTCCCTCAGAGCTTAATGGACACACCAGGGGGCGGAGCCAGATGGTTGGCATGCCCACCGAGGAGTTCAGAGAGCCTTAGGCAGGAAACACAAGTTCAGTTGAGTTGAGTTGTGAGGAGTTCAGTGGAGTGAAGGAGAGAGGAGGTGAGGCCTGTGGTACAGGTCTGTATCTGACTGTCAGGTGTGAGGGTCATAGCCCACACACCTTGGCTAGAAAGCAGGAGGTGGCCTAGCCTGCAGGAGCCGGGAAGACGGCCAGGTGGAACCGTGGTGGACCGGGACAGGGTAGTGGCCCGCCGGTACTGACCCGGGGAACCGACTAGAAACCGGAGCACACAGAGGGGTACTCAGACTCTGAAACAAGGTCCAGAAGCCAATGGACTGAGTTAATTCACTGATTGAGGTCTGGACTATAGGTCCTTTCCCACCCAAGTCCCGACTGAAGACAACAGCCCACCGAGGGGGATAGAAAGCCACCGCACAGGCAGAGAGATCCCACGGGCCAGCGTCTGCGGGCAAACGGACTTTCCCGATATACATACCGCCGGGGAGCAGACTCCCGTCACTGAAGCAAAGGCACTCTACACACACACTACACGGTGCAGGAGAAAGGCAAAGACCACCGAACCGGGTGGGGGACCAGATGCAGCCGGCTGCGGGCACTGACCACCATCAACTTTGTTTACCAGAGACTTGTGTGTGTCAATAACAGTGAGTACAACAGTGCCATCCGGCCGCGCACTGCCCTGCACCGCCCAGCTTCCCCCAACGGGTCCCGGGGCCATCATCCCTGCCCATGGAGGGGTTAACATCTTGCTGCATAACCATCTCCCCCGGGTGCCCTGTAACTGCAGCGGTGGTGGCTACACCTTCACCACATCCCGTGGGTAGCGTCACGAACTCAAACACGACTCCGGCCGTACACCTACCTACCACCCCCCTACGTAGCGCCAGCATCCTTTCAAAGCGAAGTGACCCCAGGTCCGAAGGCGCTCGAGCCACCCACCAATGATCCTGGATCCGAGCGGCTCGGCTACAGCCGAGAGCGGGGCAGTACACACAGTGAGAATTTTGTTTAACAAAATCTTCCATCCTTCTTAGACATTTCTGTCTTTTAGAACATCCAGTCATTGGACCTTTTCTACACTCTTTCTGAGTCCATTAAAATCTGCCTTTCTGAAGTCCAACCTTAAAATCTGAGTGGCATAGTCTTCCACCTCTTGTAATCCACATTCAAGGCTAGTATGAGCGCTGCCTCCTAAATTCCCAGTCACCTTTACTTCCTCTACCATTTCCTCCTTGTTGGTTAGAATTAGGCCCAAGGTGGCAGATCCTCTTGTTCTTCCACCTTTTGAAAGATAAAGTTGTCAGCAAGAGAAAATAAGATTTTTCTGGACCCATTACTTTTGCCTGAAAGAGATTCCCATAAAATATTGTATAATTAAAATCTCCCAGACATCTGATGTAAAATGAGTTCATCCATATCTTCAGTCTGTGCAGGTGGCCTACAGTAGACACCTACAATAGTGTCCTCTCTGTTCTCCTCTCCTTGTATTCTTACTTAAAAAGTTTCTACAGAGCTACCATTCTCTGAAGCTTGGATTTCTGTGGAGATATGTGCTTTTCTAACATACAATGCAACACAATATTATTATTAAGCCTCCTTCTTATAAATAAGTTGTGGCCTTCAAGGTTTGTATTCCAATCATGTGTATCTTCCCACCAAGTTTCAGTGATGCCTATGGCATAATATATCTCTACCAGTATTAGCAGCTCCTTGCTTGTTTCCCATGCTCTGGGCATTTATATAGACACATTTTAGTTTGTAGTCGTTTTTTCTTGCTCTATTTTCATAATGTGTTGTCTTTGTTCTTTATTTACACATTCAATAGTAGGATTCTTAAAATGATTCATTAGCTGTAAACGTTTTCCTGGCCATATATTTCCCATCCCATAATGCTCTAGCTTCAAGATTTCCTGATGAGTGTATCAAGGCGTCTACCAAATATGTGTTTAACTGTTTTCATAAGATGTAACCCATCTCTATTAAGCAGTCCGTCATATAGGTAATTCACTCCATGGTCAAAAAAGCCAAAATGTTCCTGATAGCACCATCAATGTAGCCAGTTATTCACCTGTAGAATCCTGTTCAATCTCCACGTTCCATGTCCATATAGTGGGAGTATAGATAAGAGGACAACCAGCACTCCCAGTTCCTTCACTTTCTGGCCTAGTTCTTCAAAGTCTCTGGATATAGTTTCCAGGTGTTTTTTGCTGTATCTGGATATATTACAAACAAGTGACAACTAACATGTGAACACAAATCTTCCCCAACTGATCTTCAGCACACCTTGTTTATCCTATTTGATCTCCAGTACACCTTGTTTTCCCAACTGATCTCCAGCACACCTTGTTTACCTATCTCCAGCACATAATGTTTATCCTATCTGATCTCCAAAGCACCTTATTTACCCTGACTCATCTCCAGAATATTTTTTTCCTGATCTCCAGCACACCTTGTTTACCCTAAAGGCCCCGTCACACTAAGCAACATCGCTAGCAACATCGCTGCTAACGAACAACTTTTGTGACGTTGCTAGCGATGTTGCTGTGTGTGACATTTAGTAACAACCTGGCCCCTGCTGTGAGGTCGTTAGTTGTTGCTGAATGTCCTGGGCCATTTTTTAGTTGTTGCTGTCCCGCTGTGAAGCACAGATCGCTGTGTGTGACAGCGAGAGAGCAACAACTAAATGTGCAGGCAGCAGGAGCCGGCTTCTGCGGAGGCTGGTAACCACAGTAAACATCGGGTAACCAAGAAGCCCTGTCCTTGGTTACCCGATATTTACCTTTGTTACCAGCCTCCGCCGCTCTCACTGTCAGTGCCGGCTCCTGCTCTGTGCACATGTAGCTGCAGGACACATCGGGTTAATTAACCCGATGTGTGCTGTAGCTAGGAGAGCAGGGAGCCAGCGCTAAGCATTGTGCGCTGCTCCCTGCTCTGTGCACATTTAGCTGCAGCACACATCGGGTTAATTAACCCGATGTGTGCTGTAACTAGGAGAGCAGGGAGCCAGCGCTCAGTGTGCGCTGCTCCCTGCTCTCTGCACGTGTAGCTCCGTGCGCTGGTAACCAAGGTAAATATCGGGTTGGTTACCCGATATTTACCTTAGTTACCAAGCGCAGCATCTTCCACGCGGCGCTGGGGGCTGGTCACTGGTTGCTGGTGAGCTCACCAGCAACTCGTGTAGCCACGCTCCAGCGATCCCTGCCAGGTCAGGTTGCTGGTGGGATCGCTGGAGCGTCGCAGTGTGACATCTCACCAGCAACCTCCTAGCAACTTACCAGCGATCCCTATCGTTGTTGGGATCGCTGGTAAGTTGCTTAGTGTGACTGGACCTTAACTGACTGACTAATCTCCTACACACCTTGTTGACTGATTGATCTCAGTACACTTTATTTACCTGATTGATCTGTAGCACACCTTGTTTCTCCTGATCTGTATCATACCTTATTTATCCTATTGATTTCCAGCACACCATGTTTATCCTTGATTGATCTCCAGCACACCTTGTGTACTCTTTTTGATCTCCAGCATATCTTGTGTACCCTAAATGATCTCCAGCACACCTTGTGTATGTTTATTGATCTCCAGCACATAATGTTTATCCTATATGATCTCAAAAACACCCTATTTACCCTGACTCATCTCCAGAATATTTTTTTCCTGATTGATCTCCAGCACACCTTATATACCCTAACTGACTAACTAATCTCCTGCACACCTTGTGTACCTTTCTTGATCTGCAGCACACCTTGTTTATCCTAGCCTTGGCTATCCACCATTATGGTAAAGGAGTTTCCTCTCCTCCTATTTTATCAATATACTTCATATGTTTCTAGGTGTACTTGTTTTCTTATCTTTAATATAATCTATTCAACCTACTTGACTTTATGTAAATATTATTATATTTTGTCCACATTTAAATGGTATTTTGATACTTCCACTCCCATTATTACATTGTGACCTTGCATATCTTCCTTTTTATCCCATATATAGCTCCTTTTACAATTGTTATCATATGTTAGCCTGAGGAAGACATCAGTCATCAGTCTTAAGGTGGTGTCACACACAGCGACGACGACAACGACGTCGCTGCTACGTCACCATTTTCTGTGACGTTGCAGCTACGTCCCGTCGCTGTCGCTGTGTGTGACATCCAGCAACAAGCTGGCCCCTGCTGTGAGGTCGTTGCTCGTTGCTGAATGTCCTGCTTCATTTTTTCGTCGTCGCTCTCCCGCTGTGACGCACACATCGCTGTGTGTGACAGCGAGAGAGCGATGAAATGAAGCGAGCAGGGAGCAGGAGCCGGCGTCTGGCAGCTGCGGAAAGCTGTAACCACTGTAAACATCGGGTAACCAAGGGAAGAACTTTCCCTGGTTACCCGATATTTACCTTCGTTACCAGCGTCCGCCGCTCTTGCTGCCAGTGCCGGCTCCTGCTCTGTGCACATGTAGCTGCAGTACACATCGGGTAATTAACCCAATGTGTACTGTAGCTAGGAGAGCAAGGAGCCAGCGCTAAGCAGTGTGCACGGCTCCCTGCTCTCTGCACTGTGACATGTAGTTGCAGTACACATCGGGTTAATTAACCCGATGTGTACTGTAGCTAGGAGAGCAGGGAGCCAGCGCTAAGCAGTGTGCGCGGCTCCCTGCTCTCTGCACATGTAGCGACGTTATGATTGTTGCTGCTTCTGCTGTGTTTGACAGCTAAGCAGCGATCATAACAGCGACTTACAATGTCGCTGTTACGTCACAGAAAATGGTGACGTAACAGCAATGTCGTTGTCGCTGTCGCTATGTGTGAACCCAGCTTTATGCAGGAAAGTGTAACTATTATTTTCTTTCAACAATAACCATAAAATAATGTAATTATCCTTGAAACATTTGTCAATTTTTCAGAAGCACAAGAGAGATGTGCCTGTTATAAGCACATCTATAAAAGGGGAGTTCACTACATGGCATCTTATTCTATGTAAAAGCACTTTTTAAGACTCCTCTGCAATATGGAGTCCTCTGCTTCTTCTTCTCTGTTGTAGAATTAACCATACTAGAATGCAATTTCCTTGTAATCAACAGGGGTCCATTTTATCATTGGGACTGACATGTGTAAAGCTCTAAAAAATAATTTATCATATGTTCTAAAATCTTCACAGATGTCTACCGCTGATTTTTCCATGGCAGGGGAAGTTCTCCCAAGTTGCAGTTACAACGCTACATGTGGAAACTTGAAAGTTTCTAAGACAAACATGTATACACTACTCCCTGGAATCATAAAAATATATTCCTAGCATTTGTTTTTCCATATAAATGTAAACAAGTAATAATCATCATATGTTTCATCACATAGCGTAAACTGTATATAGATATATTGTGCACGTATGGAGTCTGACGAATAGTGGCACAATTTAGATCAATGTCAATAGACACAGTTTTCATAAAAAGAGCTGTGAGGAGGTTTTATAAGTCTAATATTTGTAGATTTTGCAAGGAACAAACTCTCATTCATATTTTGGAAATAGTAATAAATTTTGGAAGTAATAAAAAAATTGCAGCATCTTTTCACACTGGCAATACAATCTTTTATATCTGTGTTCAGCATTTGCTCAGAAAAACATCAAACCCCTAACAAAAAAAAACCAAAATACCAGGAACCATGGATCAGCTATACATTTATGCATTTTAAATGAAAGATATGAGAACAATGTTGCACTGTTTAAAAGACTACCTGCCATTTCAAATGACTTTTCAGAGTAAGCTGTCATGTATTTGTATATGTGTAATAACACTATTTCTGGCTATTATATGACTTGTGTATTGTTTTTTCAACAGTTTTCCCTCTACACTTTGTGCAGAATTATTAGGAAGTTGTATTTTAGAGGATTTTTTTTATTATTGATCAACAACTGTGTTCTCAATCAACCCAAAAAACTCATCAATATCAAAGCTTAATATTTTTGGAAGTTGGAGTGGGTTTTTTAGATTTGGCTATCTTAGGAGGATATCTGTTTGTGCAGGTAACTATTACTGTGCAGAATTATTCGGCAACTTAATGAAAACCAAATACCATATTTTTCGCTTTATAAGACGCACCTGATTATAAGACACAGCCCCAAATTTGGTGAAGGAAAAGAGAATTTTTTTTTTGTTAAATGGGGTCCATCTTATAACGCCAGTGTCCGTCTAACAAATCATATAGAGTATATGTCCCTCATAGCCCCCCATCCTAAAATTAGCCCCCCTTAATCTGGATATGGCCCCCTTATATTGAATATAGCCCCCTTGTGCTGGGACACGTCCCCCTGTGCTGCCCATGGCCCCTATAGATGGTACATCCCCCCCCTGTATTTGATATGGCCCCCATGTGTGCTGCCCATGGCCCCTATAGATGGCACACCTCCCCTGTGTTTGATATGGCCCCCATACTGCTGCCCATGGCCCCTATAGATGGCACACCTCACCTGTGTTAGATATGGCCCCCATGTGTGCTGCCCATGGCCACTATAGATGGCACATCTCCCCTGTGTTTGATATGGCCCCCATGTGTGCTGCCCATGGCCCCTATAGATGGCACATCTCCCCTGTGTTAGATATGCCTCCATGTGTGCTGCCCATGGCCACTATAGATGGCACATCTCCCCTGTGTTTGATATGGCCCCCATGTGTGCTGCCCATGGCCCCTATAGATGGCACATCTCCCCTGTGTTAGATATGCCTCCATGTGTGCTACCCATGGCCACTATAGATGGCACATCTCCCCTGTGTTAGATATGCCTCCATGTGTGCTACCCATGGCCACTATAGATGGCACATCTCCCGTGTTAGATATGCCCCCCATGCTGCTGCCCATAATAAAATAAAACACTCTTTCCTTACCTTCTCAGCGCTGTCCTCCTCGTGTCTCCCACCTTGCAGTTGAGCTCCGGCTTCCTGCACTTCCTGGTTCTTGCTGCCAGTCATGTGATTGGCACGGCAGATTGATATCATCTCTGCGTGCCTTATCACAGACAACAGCAGCAGGAGACTGGAGATCAGCGCTGGAGGTACGTAAAGCTTTTTTTATTTTACTATGGGCAGCAGCACGGGGGCCATATCTAACACAGGGGCATAATGTGCGATCAAAGGAGGGCGCAGGCAGATATAATATGCCCCGCTGCCCCAGCCCCTCAGCGTGATGCAGTTTCAGCACCACGCTGCTGATGGACAGCGGCTGTGCATATTATATGAGCGGGAGCAGGAGATCAAACGCTGCCGCTCGCAGCTGTCACCTGCCCCCAGCACCGCTCCAGAGCGGACCCTGCAGTATATATATATATATATATATATGTACACCCCCGTATATTCGGTTTATAAGACGCACCCCCTACTTTCCCCCAAAATTTGGGGGAACAAAAGTGCGTCTTATAAAGCGAAAAATACGGTATATCCCTATCTCACTTGCTTATTTTCACCAAGTAAACCAATATAACTGCACAAAATTTAGAAATAAACATTTCTGACATGCAAAAACAAAACCCCCAAAAATGAATGACCATTTTAGCCACCTTTCTTTATGATGACACTCAACGGCCTACCAAACATAGATCCTGTCAGTTGCTTGATCTGTTTACAAACAACATTGCATGCAGCAGCCACCACAGCCTCCCAGACACTGTTCTGAAAGATGTACTGTTTTCCCTCCCTGTAGATCTTACATTTTATGAGGGACCACAGGTTCTCTACGGGGTTCAGATCAGGTGAACAAGGGGGCCATGTCATTATTTTTTCATCTTTTAGACCTTTATGGGCCAGCCACACTGCAGAGTAGTTGGATGCATGTGATGGAGCATTGTCCTGCATGAAAATCATAATTTTCTTGAACGATACTGACTTCTTCCTGTACCACTGCTTGAAGAAGTTGTCTTCCAGAAACTGGCAGTAAGTCTGGGAGTTGAGCTTCACTCCATCCTCAACCCGAAAAGGTCCCACAAGTTCATCTTTGATGATACCAGCCCATACCAGTACCCCACCTCCACCTTGCTGGCGTCTGAGTGGAGCTCTCTGCCCTTTCCTGATCAAGCATCTGGCCCATCCATCTGGCCCATCAAGAGTCACTCTCATTACATCAGTCCATAAAACTTTTGAAAAATCAGTCTTAAGATATTTCTTGGCCCAGTCTTGACGTTTTATCTTATCTTTCATGTTCACAGGTGGTCGTTTTTCAGCCTTCCTTACCTTAGCCATGTCCCTGAGTATGATACACCTTGTGCTTATTGATACTCCAGTAACATTGCAGCTCTGAAATATGGCCAAACTGGTGGCAAATGGCATCTTGGCAGCTTCACGCTTGATGTTCCTCAATTCATGGGCAGTTATTTTGCGCCTTTTTTGCCCAACATGCTTCTTGCGACCCTGTTGGCTATTTGCCATGAAACGCTTAATTATTCAGTGATCACGCTTCAAAATTTTGGCAATTTCAAGACTGTTGCATCCCTCTGCAAGACATCTCACAATTTTGTACTTTTCAGAGCCCGTCAAATCTTTCTTCTGACCCATTTTGCCAAAGGAAAGGAAGTTGCCTAATAATTAAGCACACCTTATATAGGGTGTTGATGTCATTACCCCACACCCTTCCTCATTAAAGAGATGCACATCACCTGAATTACTTAATTGGTAGTTGGCTCTCAAGCCTATATAGCTTGGAGTAGGAAAACACGTATAAAAAGTATCATGTGATCAAAATACTCATTTGCCTAATAATTCTGCACACAGTGTATGTGCTATAACACTTATTTTCACTTGTCCCTAAGACAGTGAATGGAGACTAGCTACAATGATGTGTCCCATACACAGTAGACAGAGGCATAAGGATTCCTACTCTCCTGTCATTCTGTAATACGCGTTCAGAAGCAGCAGCAGCAGCATGGAGGACATTAAACAGCTGTCATGCTAGGTACAGGGAAGTAGCAAACGAATGGCGAAAGGGAAGAGAAAGCCAATGTCTAAAGGAGGGGGAGATGATGACCCCTGACCAAGCTTACCACTGGACCCTGGATTCCCTCACCACCCTAGATAGCACTCAGATGGATACCTGACCCTAGGCTGACCCTGATCTGGGTCCTAGGTAGGGAGCAGATGAGATGAGCTCTTCATCAACCCACTAGGCACTATACATCACAGGGATAACAACAACAACACAGGGAAAACAACAAACAACTTATCTCTAGATGACTCAGTAAGTAGTTCAGTAAAGAGCAGCAACAATCCTACAGATGAGTTCAAGTCGTCTGCTTGCATCCAGAGTTTGTGAAAAAACTGAATATAACTATCACAAGTCCAGGGAAAATGAGAGTATTTAAACCCAAGGATAAATACAGATGATTAGCAGCTGAAGGGAAAAGGATCTCTAAGGGGTCCTAAAGAGAAAAAGATGAAAACCCAGCAGAGGAGATACCTAGTACACTGAATACTGACAGCATGAATAATAAAACGTCAGGGAGAATTTTGAGCAGCCAAACACTGTGACCTTCTATTCCCGGACACCACAGTACTGTCTCTCACCCGTGACACACCCATAACAATAGCATTACTGAGTAGTGTAGCTGTGAATCCAGCACTATGGTTAGATAAACACTAGACTGCAGCAGCACAATCTTTGTCATTCTGCTCCTTCCAACTACTCTTTCTCAGATGGTGAGAACAAAGACAAATCATAAACTGTAAAGTGTATCATGTATCAAGTCCTTGATATGTTGTATTTTTTTCTGGCTTTATTTTGCCATTATATGCCCCTAATTTGGAACAACAGAATTTTATCTATTCTGCAGATGGCTTCATTGACCGAAAGCCCGTTGAATTATGAAAATACACATATTTAGAAATCTTGAGGACAAAAAACATAATCTACATGACACCTACATGAAATTTTGCTAACTCATTGTAATATACAATACCAGCACAGAATATCCAATATACCAAAAGTGAGCATGTCTGTCATACAGTGTATATATGCATATATAGGCTTGGATAATCACATAAATAACCAGATATTCCTCTTACAGAACAACAGTACTGGGGCAGTGATCTGAAAATCCCTACAATGTCATATGAGGACGTGTTGCATTGTGACCAGACAGCTTTCAAATGGCTCTGCGCACTGCGGAAAATGGGCATCGTGGTGTTAGAAGGAGCCCCGGTGAAGCAGGGAGAATTGGTTACACTTGGCAAAAGGATAGGTTACATGAGGCATACTTTTTATGGGCAAGTATATCCATTGTTTTTTATTACCGCAGTACTATATTTCTTAAATAACCAGAATGGACCAAATGAATGGGCATAGAAGAGAAGTTTCCAGTATTTACTGTATATGTCTTAAGATAAATATTTATCATAAAAGTTATTTCTTATTTTTTTTTTATTTTTTTTTTAAACCTGAATACGATTTGGTAATTGCAGTCAGTATATTTTCATGTAGTTTGTTTACAGAGGAGTTTGGACAGAATTTAACATTTCAGAGACCAAATAACACATAACTCATCCAGTCTAGCATATTTCAGTAAAAAAAACAAATGAAGAATTATTAGAATGTTTTAGTTTCTTAGTTACTCTACTTTTTCTTGTTTTATAAAAGTATATCTGTGAGGACCATTGCATATGCTGATAATCAGTCCACACTGGCTCATAAAAGGACAAGTCAGTGATACTGATGGGCAGACTCGCAGATACCCGGGATCAGAATCTGATGCTTTAAAATGGTGGTAAAATGGATAGGGAAATTGAAGCTGGCGCATTATAATTACCGAGTCTCCGGACTACTATAACGCTACTTCCGGAGCTGCTTATTACATATTTACTGCTTCCTCTGCCCACCAACAGTCCCTGTGTCTCTGGTTGCTGTCAGATGCGCCCCACCCTGTGTGACAGTGTCTGACTACAATCAATCAGAGGTGATGTGTGCGTCTCTATTGGTGTATAAATAAATAAAAAATTGGCGTAGGGTCCCCCTGTATTATGATACCCAGATAAAGCATATGGCTACAGGCTGCAGCCCCCAGCTGTGCACTTATCTTGGCTGTGTATCTATTCCATAGCCTCCTTTATATAAAAACCATCAAAGTCAGCTGTATCCCCAATTCTGCAATGCTGCCCACGGGCTTTGTTAATATGGCTGCAGTAGTGATATAATTGCTGAGATGGGTGATAAGCTGAAGCAGTTGCATGATGTTATTGTTATATCACCATTGCAGCCACAGCAACAAAGACCAGCGGTAACTGGGTGCTAGATTGGGAGGGGTTAAGTACAGCTGGCGTGATAGAAAAAAAAGTAATGATAGATCATCCTTTTAAAGAGAATCTGTCACCAGGTTTTTGCTATGTAATCCCAGAGAGCATAATAGAGACAGAGACACTGATTCCAGAGAAGTAGCAATATAGTTATGTTGACATGTTGCATTTTTCCCATTTGTTTACTTAAATAAAACAGTGTTGCCTTGTTCTGTCAAAGTATTATTATTATTTATAGTGCTATTTATTCCATAGCGCTTTATATATGGAAAAAGGTATACATAATAGGGACAGATACAATAATCATAAACAAAAGAAGGCACAGACTGGTACAGGAGGAGAGAGGACCCTGCCCCTGAGGGCTCGCAATCTACAATGGATGGCTGAAGATACAGTAGGTAAGGGTGAAGATGGCCGTGCGGCGCTATCGCAGACTCAGGGTTGCTACAGGTTCTAGTGAATGAGATTTCTGAAATGTTATGCATGTGCTATGACCAGACTTCCGATCACGGGCAGTGAGCGTCTTTGAAGCCAGGGTGCATACACCCGGTGTCAAAGGAGCTCAATGTTAACGGGTACAAAGCCATGCTCATGCGTGGTTTTGTATCACGTAACAATGACGCTGGGCATTGTAAAGCATGTTAGCACACCCAGAAGGGCGTGCTTACATGCTAAGTTGGCCGACTAGCAAGAGAACTAATGCCCTTGCGACTAATCTCTGTGTGCCACCCAGAGCTATGGGGTACTCGGTCCCGGGCAGTGTACTACTGGGACGTATCACTGGGTGGCCGTTGCCCAATTACGTGACCCTGGGGGTCGCTTTAAATGGGGTTATATACAGGGGAATGTTCAATAAAGTTTATGTTGTGACGCCACTTGCGGGTTGTGGTTATGGAGATAGATCCGCCGCTGCACAGTTTCTCTGCTGGGGCTGGTGTTGACGGCAGCCTGGATGTTGGGTTGGGGTCCCAGGGAGGTAGGTGAAGGAGATGGGCATGGAAGAAAGTGAGACCACACGAGGGATTGCCGTGTAACTGGTTCTCTTTACTCACAGTAGATGGTAACTGGTACCCGGAGAAAGGCTGGTGTTCACCTCTGGTTCCCTTAGTCCCAGTGCCGGGTTGATGACCTGGTGGCTTCTTTTCCCTGTACCTTTCTCAAGTTGGTGGGTCCCCGTGGCTTGGGGCATCTGGGGGTCCCCTCCTGTTTGTCTCTCAGTCTCTGGTCCGTACGTCGGCACTGTGAACCCTGTAGAATAGGTGTTCTGTTCCAGGGCTCTGTACCCCGTCGGTGCTATGGTTCCGAGAGTACTTCACCATACTCCACTGGCAACTACACGCCTGGGCCCTCAGGTCACCGTCACACTCCCGTGTCAGTCCAGTTACGTCCATTCTCTCTCACTTCCACTTACTAACTGTATGTCCCCTCCCACCTGGTTGTTATCTAGTGGACTGGATCGGCTCCACCCCTGGGTGGCCATCCATTGGGTCCAATTCTAATCTGTCCCCAGTCTGTGTATGGGGGAAACTGGGATTTTAATGTGTTTTGCTGCTACCGGCACTGATCTTCCAGGTCCCTGGGGTAGGCCCTGCATCTTTGGCAGGATGCAGTACCTCGTAGTGCCCTAATGGGTTCAGGGGCGCTCCACCTGCGCTTATTAGCATATCATAAAGGATCTCTATAAATACTTTTTCTAAAGATCTCTTTATCTATGCTACTAGATACAGGGATGTTAGACAGGGATTAGCAATATCTACCCAGAACTGCCCATGTTTCTGGGTTCATTTGAAACCTGACAGGTTCCCTTAAGTAAAGCATTAGCTTTCAATTTTTTCACTGTTTACAGAACAGAATGATTGCACTGGAGCTCTGTAATACACATCCATGCAGCTGGGTGTATCAAGCACTGACACCAGTGGCGTACCGTCAATAGAAGCAAGCCACGCCACTGATATGGGGCCCGTGACCTGACATGGGCCCCGTGATGGCTGCCCGCTGTGTCTGCGATTTCACTTTCCTCATCCCCAGCATTGATGGGCTGCCCTGGGATGGTCACTAAGCAGTTGAATAAGGCCGCAGGGAGCCGCACTGTTTGTACAGCTGCAGTCGACCGCAACACAGAGGAACATACACACCCACACTGCACACCGCACGGCCTCAGCTGAAGAGGAGGGAGTAGCCAGGCAGCGTCATCTTCCAATCAGAGAGGTGCAAGAGATGCCAAGTGGAGAACAGCCAATCAGGAAAGGGGGCGGAGCTTGTTCAGTACAGCGCGGGAGATTGAAAATATGGAAAGCTAAGCAGGGCAGAAGGATCAGAGACCTGAGCGTTGCACATAGAGAAAAGAGGAAGAAGGAGCTGAGAAAACAAGGAGAAGAGAGAGCAGAAGCAATAGAAAGAAAATGCAAAGGACAGAATCTGAGCACAGCCAGGACGACTGACAGGAAGTGCATGGAACAGGAAGGCCGGAGGCTGCCACTAACATGATCTCTCACAGCACAGGAGCAGGTGAGTATTATAATGTACAAATGTCTGTAACACTACAAAAAGAAAGTGTCCTGTCACATCCCTGTGTGTTAACCCTGTACTGTGACATCACTGTGTGTGTTATCCCTGTCCCGTTACATCCCTATGTGTTAACCCTGTACTGTGACATCACTGTTAGAGAAAAGGTACTCCAAAGTACCATAAGGATTAAGGGGTGGTTCCAGATTCTGCTGGGACCCCACACCATTGGCACAAACTCAACGACATATTTTGGTAAGAAAGAACAAGAGTTTTTAAAGTGCACTTTAAAAACTCTTGTTCTTTCTTACCAAAATGTGACATCACTGTGTGTGTAATCCCTGTACTGTGATGTCACTGTTTGTTAACCCTGTATTGTGACATCACTATGTGTTATTCCTGTACTGTGACATCACTTTGTGTTAACCCTGTAACCCTGTACTGGGACATCACTGTGTGTTAACTCTGTACTGTAATATCACTCTGTGTATATGATCCCTGTACTGTGACATCCCTGTGTGTTATCCCTGTACTGTGACATCCCTGTGTGTTAACCCTGTACTGTGACATCCCTGTGTGTTAACCCTGTACTGTAAAATCACTGTGTGTTAACCCTGTACTGTGACATCACTTTGTGTATTATCCCTGTACTGTGACATCACTATGTGTATTATCCCTGTACTGTGACATCACTGTGTGTATTATCCCTGTACTGTGACATCACTGTGTGTATTATTCCTGTGCTGTGCAGTGATTTATTATGGTACCTAAAGCTGTAAAGAGGGTTATAATCGTTACTATTATATGGGAGAGACATCTGAAAATTTATATTGTGTGTGGTGAGGGGCACGAAGGAGGACACCGCTACTTTAGGCCAAGTTCACATACTGCAGATGTTTTCGGGATTTGTGGTGTGAACCCACTGGTCTTTGTGCAGTGGACTTTGCTCAGTAACAGGACAGTGGTTATATTCAGAATCTATGTGGTGATATTTGGTCATGGTGTAGCGGCATTATTGTTTAATGTATAGTAGCATTATTGGTCTTGGTATGGTGGGTTCTGTTCAGTAACACTATATAATGTGTTATTTTCGAATTGTATGACTATTTTGTTGCAGCATTACTCAGCGAGCGTCAGGCCCTGCGCTGCCCAGCGAGCGTCATGCCCTGCACTGCTCAGTGCATCGCAGAGTCACAAGACAGGAGCACAGGCTCACAGCACTGCCTAGACTAGTCCTCTGCAGACGAAGCTGCGCCCAGTAATAGTCTACTTACTGGACTGAAAAAACAAAAAAGCCAGCACTAAATGTGCACTACAGCACTAAAAACTCCAACTGTACTTATTATAAATTTGAGATTTTTGGCAAAAAATTGCAATTTCTTGAGTTACCCCGCCACATCACGGCAAATCTCTTTAGGGCAGTCCCACGCTAAAATATTTTTTAAAATGTGCCAGACGGCCTCACATGAAATAGTAGAACTGCTCTTAGCAGCACTCACCTGGTCTATTTCAATCCCGTACCCATGACTGAGTTATGGCTGTGGGCGGGACAGGTCCAAGCAAATGCTGCATGAAGTAAATAGCCTGTAGACAGGGCCTGATGACTGAATGTGAACAGCCACGAACCACCAAAATCTAGACAGGTGGAATACATCCCCAATTGGGATGCATAGCAAGGTGGCAGTCAGCCACCGACCAATTCAATGAAGAAAAAACAAAAAAGCCAGCACTAAATGTGCACTACAGCACTAAAAATTCCAACTGTACTTATTATAAATTTGAGATTTTTGGCAAAAAATTGCAATTTCTTGAGTTACCCCGCCACATCACGGCAAATCTCTTTAGGGCAGTCCCACGCTAAAATATTTTTTAAAATGTGCCAGACGGCCTCACATGAAATAGTAGAACTGCTCTTAGCAGCACTCACCTGGTCTATTTCAATCCCGTACCCATGACTGAGTTATGGCTGTGGGCGGGACAGGTCCAAGCAAATGCTGCATGAAGTAAATAGCCTGTAGACAGGGCCTGATGACTGAATGTGAACAGCCACGAACCACCAAAATCTAGACAGATGGAATACATCCCCAATTGGGATGCATAGGAAGGTGGCAGTCAGCCACCGACCAATTCAATGAAGAAAAAACAAAAAAGCCAGCACTAAATGTGCACTACAGCACTAAAAATTCCAAATGTACTTATTATAAATTTGAGATTTTTGTCAAAAAATTGCAATTTCTTGAGCTGCTTCGCCACGTCACAGCAAATCTCTTTGGGGCAGTCCAACACTAAAATATTTTTATAAAATGTGCCATACGGCCTCACATATGAAATAGTGGAACTACTCTTAGCAGCACTCACTTGGTCTTTTTCAATCCCGTACCCATGACTGAGTCATGGCTGTGGGCGGGACAGGTCCAAGCAAATGCTGCATGAAGTAAATAGCTTGTGGACAGGGACTGATGACTGAATGTGAACAGCCACCAACCGCCAAAATCTAGACCGGTGGAATACATCCCAAATTGGGGTGCATAGGAAGGTGGGGGTCAGCCACCGACCAATTCAATGAATGACCCCCCCCTTGCTATGCAGCTATGTAGCTCAAGAAATTGCGATTTATTTGCCAAAAATCTCAAATTTATAATAAGTACAGTTGGAATTTTTAGTGCTGGAGTGCACATTTAGTGCTGGCTTTTTTGTTTTCTCCTCATTACTGGACTGGTAGATGTATAGCCTGGCTAGGAAAAAGATTAATTCATAATGTGTATATGCGTCCCCAGTCACTTTTATACCCCTCACTGGCTTCCCAGTAACTTGTATGGCCCCCCAAAGTAACATATATGGTGTTTATTATGTTAATATTTTATTGTATTTTTTTACTTGGGGGCCATTTAGACTTTTGCCATGGGGCCCCATGATTTCTATGTACGCCCCTGACTAACACTATCAAATGCTCATACGGAAAGGGTAATCCAGGTAAAATGCACAAAAGTGAGGATCTGCATTAAATATTAAGTACAATCTTTGAGGCGTCAGGACATGCTCTGGACATCTTATCTTTTCTTAACTACATAAGTAGCACAAAGGTTCTACACTTTAAATGAAGCAATTCTTCTATAAAACCTATTTAGTGTAGCCATAAATTGTAAACCACTGCGTCCTAGATACAAGTGTTATACAGTATGAGTCATCGGCAGGCGCCTGCCAAAATGGGATTTTTTTGGACTGATATTCTTATGAAGAAGGTAATGTAGTGGAAATGAATAATTAACATAACCTTGAAACAGTTGGAAGATTGCGCCATATTTGGCATAGCACACTAGATATTAATGTATGGGCTATTTCATCAGGGAATCCTTTATCCAAAGTTTCCTCAGTCACTGAGAAGAGCGGTGTAAAAATAAAGAGAGGAAATCACAGATGCAAATCTAATTAATTGTTATTATTCACTATATAATGCTGAACGGGTCATTCTGTCCGAAGCCGGGATCGAACCATTTGATTTGCCAAAGAGCCAGAAGTAACTGGGGCCTCATTTATGAAAATTGACTCCCAATAAGATCATTCTTATTGCCAATAGCAGCTTTCAGCATTGAAGCGCTGAGGTAAAGTGAAAGCTGAGCTCTGATTGGTTACTGTGGACAACTAGACCCTTTTCAAGCGTAACCAATGATCTTCTTTTCACTATATAACTAACACGTCCTTCTGTCCAAAGTGGAGCCAGCACACGCACAGTGCTATATTCACATCAACAGCACTGGGCACATGCTGACCGTCACCTCCACACGCCCACACAAGTGTCATGGTGAGGGAGGGGAGAGGGAAGGAACCGCTTGCCCACACCACACGGAAGCTCAGGCTGACCAGTGCGCCATGGTGCAGAGCACGGGCTGTGCAGGCTGGGGTTGTGGGATGCTGGGGTTTGGCTTCTGCATCAGGGAGCCTGAGGTCTCTGTGGAGGCTCCACGGTGCTGTGTGTTTAAAAAGGCATAGTGTCTCAGAGCAGGACATCCATGAAGCATGACCAGCTGAGGGAGGATTCTCCGGTCGTGATGTCTGTGTTACCAAACCCCTTATACTCTAAGAATAAACACACGGACTGCATGTGACTTGGTTCAAAATGGCCACAGAAGCCTTTTATTGCCTATTTTTTACAAACTAACACCTTAGGGACGCCGTCCAACGGGCGACCCCCAAACAACAACATAAAGGTAACAATAGACAATAACATTTACAAGACCCCCCGGGGCAGGCCGAGTCCATAACTACTACTCCCCCTGTCCCCGGCCGCAACACACCGACCCAGAGACAAGGTGCCAATCACCCACGGATTGACACCCCACACCTTGGCAGAACCCCGTGCCTGCCACATCCCGGAACCGAGAGCCACCATACCGAGACAATGACTCCCGGTCCAGCCACCACTCACTTCCAAACCTCTGGACCAGACCTTATCCCCCCCGCTTCAGGACAGGCCACGTGACACCTTACGTGGCCTGGATCCGCCACACACCAAAAGCACGCTCCACGCCATCCTGCAGACCCAACGCCCATAAATCTGCACCAATGTCATTGAGGTGGACACCATCACCCCTCCGAAACTGCCAAGTAGCTGGCTCCAACTCCCTGTGCCTCACCACCAACCCACCGTTCCTGGTCATGAACCAAGCAACCACCCGATTCACCTGGGCCCTGGCCTTATTGACCTTGTCTACCGACCGGGCCCCCCTCCACGCCAACCTGGTCACTATGTCGGACCACACGACAATCAAAGCAGGGTACTCCTTCCATAACCGCAATAAATCAAGCTTTATATCACGGATAAGATCTCGCGACGCCCGGGCACCCAGATAATTACCCCCCACATGTAACACCAGCACATCCGGAGGCCGCTCGACTTTACAATGGAAACGGAATTCCGGGACCACCCTGGACCATTCCATACCCCGAACACCAATCCACCGAACAGTCGCTTGAGCGCGATCCAAACCCAGCTGCCGACCATTCTGGCGAACCTCAGCTCGACGGGCCCCCTAAAACACGAATGAATGCCCCAAGATCCAGATCAGGCACTTCCCTACAACAAAGTAAAACAAACAGAAAAATCAAAACCAATAACATCACAGCCACCAAAGCAGCTAGAAACAGCCTCTTCACAAACCACCCGCACGTGAACGAAATTACCATGCTGCTACAACAACTGCGGTCTCACATACCGCCGAAAATAGGAAGATTCCCATCTACCAATACGCTTCACCACCTCGTCGCCAAGCCCCCAACGAGCGGCCTCCATAGCCGCCCCAATCCGAAAGGAATGCGACCCGAACTCCTCCGGGCGCTGTCCTGCGTCCCGTAAACTTTGCCGCAGAACCGCCAAAAACTGAAACCTTGATAAAAAACACCCATTCATGTGCCGCAAAAACAGGCCCGGTAAGCCCCCCTCATGGCCACAAACCTCTCAACTAAACGCACTGGGCACAATTCTTCCCCTAGAACCGCATATAACACCACCCACCTACCATGGCCCAACTGGTCTGTCTTTGACCGACGAATCCGGCACTCCACCTGACCACCGCCCACTCGCACATCCTCGAGCATCAAACCGCCACCTGTCACCTTGGACGGGCTCACCAACTCCCCAATCCGGAACGCCCCATAAAAAGCAAGACCGAAAGCCGTTGTAAACAAAACCGTCTCGTATGCCGACTCACAAATACCACTCAGGCCACCCACCATCCATCGCAACAAACCAAACGAAATAGGACGCCTCCTGTCCCTCACCCGTACACCGCGGCGAAAACCCCGTAAAGCCTGTCGAACCCGAAAATCCTGCAAAACATCGCGCTCCCCTCTCATTTTTAACCAAAACGCCACCGCCGCCACCCGATGTGCCACTGCTGACGCCGATCGTCCGGCCGCAAAATCCGTGCACACCAATGACAATAAAGCCACCAAGTAATCTACGCTCACCCCGTCAAACAAGCGACCCATCAACTCCTCCCATTCAGCCCACACTTTTTCGTAGCGGCACCAAGTCACCTCGGTCACCGACCACCGAATCAACTCTGAGATCACCGCCTCACCAGATTCCACAAGTCCTCCGGACACTCCACTCCGGCCTCGTCCGCCCAAGGCAGTAGCGCCCGAAACCTGCCGAACTGAAAACGAGACAAAGCATCAGCCACCTCATTGTCAACTCCTGGAACGTGCTTTGCCACCACCTGCACATTCAGCTGCAAACATCTCAACACCAAATGCCGCAAATACACCACTACCGGCTCCGACTTAGCAGACAAGTTGTTGATAGCGTACACCACCGCCTGGTTATCGCAATGAAAGCACACCTTCCTCCCTGCGAAATGCGACCCCCATAGCTCCACTGCCACTACAATGGAGAATAGCTCCAGCAGCGCCAAATTCCTGACCAAACAGCTCTCCCGCCACGCCTGCGGCCACTGCCCCATACACCAGTGACCCCGAAACACGGCCCCAAAACCGGCCGACCCGGCCGCATCCGTGAACAGCTCTAGCGCCCCGTTAGATGCCACCTTCTCCAGCACCAGCGCCCTGCCATTAAAATGCTGCAAAAATTGATCCCACACCGACAAATCGTCCCTGATCACCCTCGTGATCCGCACAAATTGCACCGGCGACCGCACACCTGCCGTCGCCGTTGCCAAGCGCCTCGCAAATACTCTCCCCATCGGCACGATCCTGCAAGCGTAATTCAATTTCCCAAGCAAGGACTGCACCGCCTTAAGCCCACCTTCTTTGCCGCTTTCACCTCCGCCACCGCGGCCCTCAAATCACGAACCTTCCCTTCCGGCAACCTGCATTCCATAGCAATGGAATCAATCTCAATACCCATAAAATGCATCACCGGCGCCGGGACTTCTGTCTTTTCAGGCGCCAAAGGAATACCAAAACTGCCCGCGACTTTCTGCAACGTGAATAGCAGCCCCACACAAACCATGGAGCTCGCCGGCCCAACACAAAAGAAATTGTCCAAATAATGAATAATGGACGTAAGCCCGGACACATCCCGGACCACCCACTCTACAAACGAACTAAACGCCTCAAAATACGAACACGAAATTGAACAGACCATTGGCAAACAATGAGCAACATAATAACTGCCATCCCACCAGCAACCTAACAAATGCTGGCTGTCCGGATGAACCGGTAATAACCGAAACGCCGCCTCCACATCCTCCTTCGCCATCAATGCACTCGCCGCCCTGACCAGATCCAATGCCTTATCGAACGACACATAATATACCGCCGACAGCTCCGCCGCAATGCCATCATTCACCGATAGCCCCTCCGGGTAAGGTCTCCGCCACACATCCGTGAAAACCACGTCCGTGTAAAACGGGCCGTTTTTCGGGTCCGTTTTCCGTTTTTTAGGTCCGTTTTTATGGTATGTGTGGCCTGCGTGTGTATCCCGTATGCTAGCCGTATGTGCGTGTGGAATGTCCGTGTGTGCGTGAGTGAAATAACTGACATGTGTGTGTGTTGTCCGTGTGAAATGTACGTGTGTGATGCAAAATGTCGTTACTACATGTCGGAAGACAGAGTAGCGGGATGAGAATGAACTCGGGTGAACTTCACCCGACTTCATTCTCATGCCGCGGCTCTGTCTTTGTGCCGTGTACTGATTAGCGGTCACCTGTGAAGGATTCACCGGTGACCGCTAATCCCCCGAGTGACTGAAGTGTCCCCCCCTCTCTCATACTCATCGTTCCCCGATCACCGGGGCTGCACGGCGTTCACACTGTTCCGGCGGCTTTTTCTAATTTGAAAAAGCCGGCCGCTCATTAAACAATCTCGGATTCCCTGCTTTCCCCGCCCACCGGCGCCTGTGATTGGTTGCAGTCACACACGCCCACCACGCTAAGTGACAGCTGTCTCACTGCACCCAATCACAGCAGCCGGTGGGCGTGTCTATACTGTGCAGTGAAATAAATAAATAAATAATTAAAAAAAAACGGCGTGCGGTCCCCCCCAATTTTAATGCCAGCCAGATAAAGCCATACGGCTGAAGGCTGGTATTCTCAGGATGGGGAGCTCCACGTTATGGGGAGCCCCCCACCCTAACAATATCAGTCAGCAGCCACCCAGAATTGCCGCATACATTATATGCGACAGTTCTGGGGCTGTACCCGGCTCTTCCCGATTTACCCTGGTGCTTTGGCAAATCGGGGTAATAAGGAGTTAATGGCAGCCCATAGCCTCCATGCAGCAGCGCTGGAAGCGACGCTGGACCATCCTGGATGACGCCGGACATGGAGGGCTTTTTGGGGCTGATTAAAGTGGTGAACCAGGGTATATGTGTGTGTTTTTTATTTCTAATAAAGGATTTTTTCTGGTGTGTGTGTTTATTTACTGTAATTTACAGATTAATCATGGAGGGTATCTCGGGGAGACGCCTGACATGATTAATCTAGGATTTAGTGGCAGCTATGGGCTGCCATTAACTCCTTATTACCCCGATTTGCCAAAGCACCAGGGCAAATCGGGAAGAGCCGGGTACAGCCCCAGAACTGTCACATATAATGTATGCGGCAATTCTGGGCGGCTGCTGACTGATATTGTTAGGGTGGGGGGCTCCCCATAACGTGGAGCTCCCCATCCTGAGAATACCAGCCTTCAGCCGTATGGCTTTATCTGGCTGGTATTAAAATTGGGGGGACCGCACGCCGTTTTTTTTTAATTATTTATTTATTTTACTGCACAGTATAGACACGCCCACCGGCTGCTGTGATTGGGTGCAGTGAGACATTTGTCACTCAGCGTGGGGGCGTTTCTCACTGTAACCAATCATAGGCGCCGGTGGGCGGGGAAAGCAGGGAATAGGAGATTGTTTAATGAGGAGCGGCCGGCTTCTTCAAAATAGTAAAAGCCGCCGCAGCAGTGTGAATGCCGTGCAGCGCCGCGCCGGTGATCGGGGAACGGTAAGTATGAGAGAGGGGGGGAAACTGACCGACAGACTGTGAGAGAGGGACAGACAGACAGAGAGACCGACAGAGAGACAGAGAGACCGACCGACGGACTCAGGGAGATTGACCGACATACACAGAAATAGAAAGAATAGCCGACATCACTAGAAATAAAAACACCAAACGGACACGGACTATAGGTAGATGCATACGTGTTTACTAACGTGTGTGCACATACCCATAGACTTTCATTGTGTCCACGTGTGCGTGCTCCGTGCAGATAACGGACATGCATCTGTGCAAAACGCAAACACATACGGATCACGGACACGCACACACGGACATAATGAAATAACGGACGTGTGACCACAATCATAGATTAACATTGGTGCACGTTTGGCCGTGTCTCCGGTATATACGGAAACGGACCAAACACGCACGTGTATCACGGACGTGTGAAGGGGGCCTAAGACTGTGTTTGCAAGACTGTGTTTTGACATTTTTTTAAGGAGATGTGTTATGGTCAGACCATGTTCTTGCACATGTGCTTTGCAAACAGGATAGCTAAAGGGTTGGGATCACTGCAAACCGTCTTAACTATGTTCATCCAACATCTCAATTTCATCTGGGAGCAGCATAATGTAGGGTAAAGATCCTGATTCTAGTAATGTGTCACTTGCTAAAAAAAATCAGTGTTTTATCAGTAATAGATTATCACTAGAGTACTAGTAAATTACTGCCATATAGTCCTCCATATTCATATTCATGAGCTCTGTATTACCCCGCCCCACCATTGATTGGCAGCTTTCTGCCTATGCACTGTGTACACAGGAAGCTGCCAATCAGTGATGTGGGTGGGGTTATAAAGGGCCTAGCATTCATAGAATTGGTAGATCTGCGGCAGAGAAAATTGAGATTATATCAAAATAACAGCTATCGCTGGTCCCTGGGATCCCTCATCACTCTAAATAGATTACCTGACCCTAGGTATCCCTAGTATTGGGCCCTAAATAGGGAAAGGGTGGGATGAACTCTTTGTCAACCCCACTAAACAATATTGAAAACACAAGGAGGACACACAGGGGGAAAATGCATAAAATACTTATGCACAGATGACTCAGGTAGAAGTTCAGCAAACTACTTTCAGCAACAATACCACAGATGAGTACAAGCCACCTGCTTGCAACCAGAGCTTGACTGAATTGTATAATATCACCAGCACAAGTCCAGGGAAGATGGGAGTATTTAAACCCAAGGGGAAATACCGATGATTAGCAGCTGAACGGAAGAAGAGCTTTGCTGCATCTTAAAGGGAAAATTATGAAAACCCAGCAGATGAGCTACCTACTACACTGAATACTGACAGCAGGAATAATAGAAAGTCATGGAGCCTTTAGGGCAGCCAAACACTGTGACCTTCTATTGCCAGACACCACAGTACTGTCTGTCACCCGTGACAGTGGATTATCTTTGGATCTGCAGAAAAGTCTGCTGCTGGGGCTATTATGTAAAATAAGATTATATTCAGTCTTCCTTTCAGACATTCCATTTGATTGCTCCATTTGTGGGAACACACACAAAATTAGGGTATGTACACACAATGTCTTTTTCAGGTGGATTCCATCTGACAAAGCACCGCAAAACTGATGAAAAAAAAAGGAATGTATAAATGGCATTGCTGTGCAGATGTTCAATCTTTTGCCACTATATTTAAATGCCCCTGGGTTCCCTTAAACAGCTAAAAGAGGTAACATGTTAATTCTGCCAGGAAGCCGCTCGTCACAGTAGTGTAAAATATAGAGAAAAAGACGCCGCAAAAATGACAGCAAAGCTGCTAATGAGGCTGCTTCAGGAATAAGACGACCGACGCTTTCGTGAAGAAGTTTTGTCTCTGTTAGTGGAGCAAGGTCGTTGTGTGAACCATTAACGCAATGTCCAAAACAAATCCATTGCATAACTGATGCAAACCAAAACAGAGGCAGCCCGCAGACTGCTGACAGCTTTGCAATGGATTCATTTTGGACATTAATATTATTTTTCTGATCCGTAAAATGCAACAGACAAATGAAATGTTCAAACGGAGATGTGAAGAAAGCCTAATAAAAAACGGAAATCAACAAAAAAAAACAATCATTTGGCAGGATGCACAGGTCCCTCATGTAACTACATAGCAAAAACTATCTATGTGACATAAACACAGAGGGAATCTGTCACCAGATATTTGCTACCCCATCTGAGAGCAGCATAACTTTCCTTTCGCCGTTCGCTTGGTACTTCCCCATCCCTAGTGTGACAAAAACGCACCAAAAATGCATGCTTTTTTGGTGTGTTTTCTGCCTGAAGGTGCAGACTTGATGCAGAAAATTTCTGCAAAGAAGGGCAGTGAGCCCCATAGGGGTGAATGGACCCCATGACGATCGGGAGGGTGCAAGGTTAGGAAAGGGTTAATGGGCTTGCATGGGATGGGGGATATGTGGGAGTACAGGATTGGTAGAAGGGAGCTGTAAGGGGATTGGGGGGGAGCAAGGATGGGGTGGGGTGTTGTGAGAGGTATAAGAGAGGGGGGTGTACTGATCACCTCCCCTTTCGTCGCTTGATCTTTGTGTCCCACCCGCCCGCCCTGATATATAATTTTATGTATATGTTTCTAAAAAAAAAAAAAAAAGAGATAAAAAAACAAAAAAAAAAAAAAAAGTGAAAAGGTGATGGTTTTTCAAAAAAAAAAAAAAAAAAAAAAATTTAAAAAAAAAAAAAAAAAAAAAAGAGGAATAAAGGTGAATACAAGGTTGAGTTGCTAATCTATTGTTGTCACAGCGGGGTGATAGGTCCGTCTGAGAGGTTGGGAGTACCGACAGTCGGTTGTTTGGTACGAAGTCGCTCAAGGGGAGTGGCTTCGGAGTGGATGGGAACTTGTGGGCGGAGGTCCCGCAGGTTCTGGGTAGGGGTAATTAACGATGGAACGTTGTTACCCCTCACCTCGGGCCGGGTGATCACGGCCGAGGTGGTCCTCTGGGCCGGTTTGGAGGTTACGGCCGGGGGGTTAGGAATGATGGTTTGCCTCTCGGACGGATCTATCGGTGTTTCTGGTTATACGGGTATATATGTATAAGGTTAAGTTGAACAATTGAGTGGCATGTTGGGCCACGAGTTTTGGTATACATATATACGGTAAAATAAAACTGTGGCCATTCCTGCAATAAAGTCGTGGTTCTTGTCTTTATTTAGGTAGATATAGTACGGGGGGTGTTTCTGCAGGATAACCTGCTTATCCCTTATAGATGCGTCATGTGTGCACATAGCCTTAGGCCTCATTCAGACCTTATTAATTTTTCACAAACGCAAAAAAAGTCCTTTATAAATATTTTGGATCAGATTTACATTAGTGTTTCAGTTTTTACCATCGCATCAGTGATTTTCATGTATGTAAAAGAAAATAAATGTATATAATGTATATGTGCCGCCCCCCCCGTGCCAGCAGCCTTCAGGGGTGGTGGTTCGAGGGTCTCCGGACCCGGGGGTCTCGCAGGCACGCCAAATAAAATGGAGGATGTAGATGTATGGGCTAGGCCGTAATAGGTTTGTAACGCCACACACGGTGTGTGGTGAGGTGGGACACCACCGCTGCTGTTACGGGGCACCCAGGGTAAATGTTGTGCAGCAAGATGTTAAACCCTCTGTGGGCAAGGATGGTGGCCCCGGGACCCGATGGCTCTGGTGCAGGGGGAATGACGACCACAGGGGGTGTTGGTGTACTCACTCTGAAGGAAACACACAAGTCTCTGGTAAACCAAGATGGTGGTGGCCGGTGTGGCAACCGGTTGCATTCGTGATCCCCCACCCGGCTGGTGGTCTCTATCCTTGTCCTGCACCTTTTTAGTAGAAAAGACTTCCTTGTATGAAATGTAGGAGTCCGCTCCTACCCTGGTACCTGTCAGTCTGCTTCAGGCCTGACACACAAGCCTGACCTCCACTACTGAACTCTCAAACTGAACTGACGCTTCTCCCGCCCCGGACAGTCTAAACCCCTGGGTGGGTGTGCACCAACCGCCTGGCCATGCCCACTGGTGTGTCTTTCTGTCCCTAAGGGGGTGACTAGGGTTTAATAGTTGGCTGTGTGTTTCCTAGTGTGGGAAAGGTGTAATGCGGGGGCCTAACTGTGACTACCTGGTTTTGCCAGGGCATCACATATATAAATATAAATAAATAAATAATAAATATAGAAATAAATGTTTATATAAATGACCGAGCTGCTCCTACCCATTGTAAAGTTAATGAGTATATCACACGGATGGTACACTGACGCCTCATGTGCGCAGGCTGTATATTTTATGGACCCATAAGCTTATATGGTTAGTTTTGATCCAAGATTTAAAAACTTACATGTCTGCATGATTTTTTGGCGGATAGATGCTTTGCATAAAGACACAGACGTGTGAACAGCTCCATAAATTATAACGGTGAAAATCCTGTATGGAACATGTGCCTGGAAAACGCAGGGAGATCTGTCCTGTAAGGGTCCAATGTTTAATCCCCCGGTACCAGGTAACTTTACATATTATCAGGCACCTACCAAGACATTGGTCAGACGTGCAGGGCTTTCTATGGCGCCAGTATAATCATAGCTTAAGAAAGGGAGTAGATTCCAGCACAAGGCATTTGGTGACACTTTAAGGAAGTGCAAATTGCCTTTTGATTAATAAGCATTGCCTAACTTACCATGCTTTTTCCATTTTATAAAGCGCTGCACATATAGCAACCGCCAGAATGACTGCAGTGAATTAGGAAAATATTTTTCTATTTTAGGTGGGCTGGTTATTATTAGCAGCAGTATTGTAGCAGGCACATTATGTCTGAGAGCAGAGCCACAGATGTATTTAATATTTATGTTGTCCTTAATTTTTTAACAATCAGTCAATGTAATTGGGAAAAATATTCTTCCACTGGATGAAATCATCAAAGCTATATTGTGCTGATGCAATAGTTATAAAATATTCTGGGAATGGAAAAGGGCTAAAAATAATTGGCAATATTCCTCCTTGAAGTCTTTTTCATTGCAAACAATATTCAGTTATGCAGTTTGGTGAAATGTTAATGTCAAGGAACAGGGGCGGACTGGGGTGTCTGGGGCCCACCAGGGGAATTGACTCCAGGGGCCCACCCTACAGCTAAATATAAACACCCATTAGCGTTATCCCCGTTATTGTGTTGCTTTGACTGTATACACAGGCGGCTCCTGCACATCTATATTGTGCACCATAACTGGGATGTACAATTATAGTTGTTTGCAGTAATGGGGTCTTTGGTGAAAACAAGTTATCACCGATCCACAGGGTAGGTTGGTGATAACTTATTGATCGGTGGAACCAGACCAGTGGAAACCGCACCGATAGGAAGATTGGGGAACTTTTTGCAGTGGTAGGTGGAGTGTTTGACCGTAGATCCATTCATCCTCTGTGGGCTGAGGTGTGTGACCGCAGATCCATTCATCCTCTGTGGGGTGAGGTGTGTGACCGCAGATCCATTTATCCTCTGCGGGGTGAGGTGTGTGACCGCAGATCCATTCATTCTCTGTGGGGTGGGATGTGTGACCGCAGCTCCATTCATCCTCTGTGGGGTGGGATGTGTGACCACAGCTCCATTCATCCTCTGTGGGGTGGGATGTGTGACCGCAGATCCATTCATCCTCTGCGGGGTGAGGTGTGTGACCGCAGATCCATTCATCCTCTGTGGGGTGGGGTGTGTGACTCCAGCTCCATTCATCCTCTGTGGGGTGGCATGTGTGACCGCAGCTCCATTCATCCTCTGTGGAGCAGCCAGATAATAACAAGCACAGCGCTCGCAGCCACTGAGGGAATGAATGGATCAGGGGTCGAGTCGGACACGAGATCCAGTGTAATGGGGGATAAAAGTTGCACGATCGGTGCAGGTCCCAGCAATCAGACCCCACTGATGAATAAGTTATCACTTATCCTTAGGCCACGTTCACACTTTCAGTATTTGGTCAGTATCTTACATCAGTATTTGTAGCCAAATCCAGGAGTGGGTGATAAATACAGAAGTGGTGCCCGTGTTTCTATTACACTTTCTCTGATTTTACCACTCCTGGTTTTGGCTTCAAATACTGAGGTAAAAAACTCACTGAATACTCAACATGGGCACGTGGCCTTAGTAAAGGAGATTACTTGTTTTCACTGGAGAACCTCTGTAAGTGCATATTTACTGCAGTGTAATAGTCACAGGACAGGGAGGGGTTAAATGTTTAAGTATTTAATTTCTACTGGAAATAATCTCCCCTTTATAAGAGAGAAAAAGTAACCCCCATACACAACAAAATCCACTATACTAAAACCAATAATACCATATACAAAGGGAAAATACCGCCACACCGTGACCAGACAACATATTACCACCACATAGTGACTGAATACAACCACATACAAGGAGAAATACCATCACACCGTGACCAGACAACATATTACCACTAAACAGTGACCAAATACATCCACATACAAAGGAGAAATACCACCACACTGTGACCAGACCACAAAGTGACCGAATAATACCACATACAAGGGAGAAATACCGTGACACTATGACCAGATAACATACTACCAACACATAGTGATCAAAAGCAACCACATACCAGAGAGTAATACCACCACATCATAATTAGACCACACAGTAACCGAATATTACCACATACAAGGGAGAAATACCGCAACACTATAACCACACCACATAATGACCGACTATAACTACATACAAGAAAGTAATACCGCCACACCATAATCAGACCACATAGTGACCGAATACAACCACATACAAGGGAGAAATACCGTGACACTATTACCACACCACATAATGACCAAATAATACCACACATGAGACAAATATCAGTACAACATGACCAGACGACATATTACTACCACACAAGGACATATAATACTATAATAATGATCATGAATAAAAACTACAATGCTAATAACACTAACATTATCATCAGTGCTATAATGCACATGAGCTCTGTATATAGTGTATAGGTAATACAGTGCTTACCAGTGACATACACAGGAGCTCTGTATACAGTGTACAGTATAGTGAGTGTGTTCATGTTACACACTGACTTACCAGTGACATCTCTAGCTGACTTTATTCATCTTCACATTTTTTCTTCATCCGGCGCTGACCGCCATCACTTCTTCCTGCCATGATGCGACTCTGCAGAAAATAACAGTCACTCCCAGAGTACATTCCTCACTATTTCCCCAATTTCTACACCACGTCAGACTCTTGTTCCCCCATTGGAGACAGTATCCTCAAAATGAACTTATTTCATCAGTAATAATGTCCCCTAATTTGCCGCTACAGTAATTATGCCCCACGTGCCACCATAAACTAATAATGTATGTCCCTCATTCTGGCCCCATATAGTAATTATGGCCCTCATTCTGGCCCCTTTTATTTAATAATATCTGGGGGAACAAGTGGAATCAGAAGGGGCTGTTAATTGCTTCCTGCACAAAATATCCCCCCCACACACTGCTCCTCTCCAAGATAGCCCCACAAAAAGTGACCCTTTCCAAAATGTCCCCCAAAAATTTGCCCTTTCTATAATATCTCCCCCAACTACATCCCTGTATAAATTCCCCCCTCCTCATTATACTATGCTGCCTTCCACAATCTTTGATGCCTCATAATGTCCCCCATTGCCCTATAATGTCCCTATTTCTTTCATAATGTCCCCCACTGCCCTATAGTGTCCCCCACTGCCCTATAGTGTCCCCCACTGCCCTATAGTGTCCCCCACTGCCCTATAATGTCCCCACTGCCCTATAATGTTTCCCACTGCCCTATAATGTTTCCCAGTGCCCTATAATGTTTCCCACTGCCCTATAATGTTTCCCACTGCCCTATAATGTCCCCACTGCCCTATAATGTCCCCACTGCCCTATTATGTTCCCCACTGCATTATAATGTTTCCCACTGCCTTATAATGTACCCCAATGCCCTATTATGTCCCCCACTGCCCTATTAAGTCCCCCACTGCCCCATAATATGCTCCATAAAGTCCACCACTGCTTTTTAATGCCCCTTGTAAAATAACACTGCTCCTCCCCCACCCACAGCCCCTCATATAAAAGTACATCTTCGGCTCCTCTGGAGCGCTTACCTGTGCCTGTGCGTCCCCCTCTTCATCCCTGCAGCTGCGGCCCGGTGATGATAATGTCCGTGCAGGACTGAGGCGCGCTCCTCTGCCTCAGTCCTGTCGCGTCCTCCTCCTCTGCAGCCCCGGCCCCTGTGATGATGTCCCGTTGTGGTGCAGGGCTGAGCAGCGCTGCTCTGCCTCCTGTCACTGATCGCACTGTACAAATGTATGCGTGCCTGAAAGACACGCATACATCTGAATACCGGTGCGGATGGAGGAGTGGCAGATGGGAGAGGGCAGCGGCGGATGGAGGAGTGGCGGAGGATGGGAGAGGGCGCAGCGGATGGGGGAGTGGCGGAGGATGGGAGAGGGCGCAGCGGATGCAGGCGCGGCAGAGGATGGGAGAGGGCGCAGCGGATGCAGGCACAGCGGAGGATGGGAGAGGGCGCAGCGGATGCAGGCACAGCGGAGGATGGGAGAGGGCAGTGGCGGATGGAGGAGCGGCGGAGGATGGGAGAAGGTGCAGCGGATGCAGGAGCGGCGGAGGATGGGAGAAGGCGCAGCAGATGCAGGAGCGGCGGAGGATTGGAGAAGGCGCAGCGGATGCAGGAGCGGCGGAGGATGGGAGAAGGCGCAGCAGATGCAGGAGCGGCGGAGGATGGGAGAAGGCGCAGCAGATGCAGGAGCGTCGGAGGATGGGAGAAGGCGCAGCAGATGCAGGAGCGGCGGAGGATGGGGGAAGGCGCAGCAGATGCAGGAGCGTCGGAGGATGGGAGAAGGCGCAGCAGATGCAGGAGCAGCGGAGGATGGGAGAAGGCGCAGCAGATGCAGGAGTGGCGGAGGATGGGAGAAGGCGCAGCAGATGCAGGAGCGGCGGAGGATGGGAGAAGGCGCAGCAGATGTAGGAGCGGCGGAGGATGGGAGAGGGCACAGCAGATGCAGGAGCGGCGGAGAATGGGAGAGGGCGCAGCGGATGCAGGAGCGGCGGAGGATGGGAGAGTGTGCAGCAGGAGCGGCGGAGGATGGGAGAGGGCACAGCAGCTGCAGGAGCGGCGGAGGATGGGAGAGGGCGCTGCAGATGGGAGAGGGCAGAGGTAGATGGAGGAGCAGCGGAGGATGGGAGAGGGTGCAACGGATGCAGGTGCGGCGGAGAAAGGGGGAAGTGAGATTGGGGATAGCTACCTTACGGGATGGATCTAGGCAGCAGGATCACAGCAGATGGAGGAGGCAGCAGATGGAGGAGGCAGCAGATGAAGAGGATGGGACAGAGTGGGCAGCAGATGAAGAGGATGGGACAGAGTGGGCAGTAGGTCAGGGGGGGGACAGCGGCAGATGGGGGAGAGCGGTGGCGAATGTAGGGGGGGCAGCAGATAGAAGAGGGTGGCGGCTGAAAGGTGGTGGCAGAAAGGGGGCAGTGGCAGCGACGGCAGCAGAAAGGGGGCAGTGGCGGCGGCGGCAGCAGAAAGGGGGCAGTGGCGGCAGAAAGAGGGCAGTGGCGGTGGCGGCGGCAGAAAGAGGGCAGTGGCGGCGGCGGCAGAAAGAGGGCAGAGCCGGCGGCGGCAGAAAGAGGGCAGTGGTGGCGGCAGAAAGAGGGCAGAGGCGGCGGCAGAAAGAGGGCAGAGGCGGCGGTGGCAGAAAGAGGGCAGTGGCGGCGGTGGCAGAAAGAGGGCAGTGGCGGCGGCAGAAAGAGGGCAGTGGCGGCAGCAGAAAGAGGGCAGTGGCGGCGGCAGAAAGAGGGCAGTGGCGGCGGCAGAAAGAGGGCAGAGGCGGCGGCAGAAAGAGGGCAGTGGCGGCGGCGGCGGCAGAAAGAGGGCAGTGGCGGCGGCGGCTATAACTTACTGATGGGGCACGCACAGTGATCGCTTTACTCAGCTGCCTTCCACGGACGGAGTGAAAGTGAGGGGAGCGGTCACCAGCCCCAGATCCACAGTGATTGGAGAGATCGGTCACAAGGCCGGTCTCTCCAATCAGAGCAGGGGGAGGGTGAAACAGAGGTCACCCAGCTCCAGCCAATGATCGGTGCTATAGCTGCACTGATCATGGCTGGATTTCAATGTTTCAGCCATTTTCAACGGCTAAACATTACAGTGGCTGTGATTGGCTGACGAACACCGTTCAGCCAATCACAGCCTCCGTAGGTCCTGGGAGGAGGCAGCACGCCTCCTGAGGTCCCCGAATCTAAGGTTTTTGCAAACCCATAGCAGCCACCGGGGCTCCGGGACCGCAATTTCACAATGACGCACTGGGTACGTCATGGGTCCTTAAGTACCAGGGAACCATGACGTACCCAGTACATCATGGTTACCAACATAAATTAATACAGAGAACCGGATCGCAGGAGCCGTTTATTGCCGGTTCGAGGAACCGGCTGCTATTTTAACAACCGGTTCTCCCGAACCGAACAGAACCGGCTGAATCCCACTCCTGGATGGGATGGTGGAGACGGCTGGAGCACTATCTGGGGACCCCTGGCCTGGGGCTGGCCCCAGGCAGGTGACTGGTAAGGTAAAAAGCCCCCGGTACCCCTCCCCGGGGCCCCTGCTCGCTCCCGTGGGCCCCCGCACCCCTTCCCGGAGCACCTGTTTGCTCTCCTGGGCCCCCGCTCGCTCCCCTGGGCCCCAGCGCCCCCCCCCTGGGGCCCCTGCTTGCTCCCCTGGGCCCCAGCTCGCTCCCCCTCCATCCGTCCTCCGCAGCGTGATGCTGCCAGCACCTGCACAGGAAGGAAGCAGTCATCGCTCTGAGACTGCCTCCTTCTGCAGTGTCGCTGCGCAGAGAAGTCAGAGCAACAGTGACAGCAGGCAAAGCAAAGCGATCGTTCTCCCTGCTTGCCGCTGCAGAGGGAATCGGATTGTCACTAATCATATCGGCAATGTGCCGATATGATTAGTGAAATTACCGGCCGGGGGGGGCCTCTCACACATATCCTAGGGGCCCAGGGGGTATAGGGGGGCGGGGCCTAAGGGGCATGGCCATCAATAGCAGGGGCCCACCGGGGGTTCTCCCGACCTCCTGGTGGGCCAGTCCGCCCCTGTCAAGGAATCTCTTTCTTAAATCAAAGCACATCATAAGTCAAAAAAGCCTTAATTTTAGCATAGTGACTTTAAAGTGACTGCATATTTTCTTTAATGTCTGAATTGCAGTATTCTAGGTCTATAGCGAGGATCCCCAACTTGTGGTCATCTGGACTCCTTAAAGCGCACCAATCACTGGGATTTTCCTATATAGCCTAAAGCCAGTGCAATTCTGGCACTATCAGGCTGATTCTTTACATACCTTTATTGGTCAGCTAGGATGTATAGGTTTTAAAATCCAAGAAAGTAAAGTTTGTAAAATTAGCAGCTTGTTGAGTGACAGCAGCTGTAGATCAGATAATATCTGGGGGGTATTCATAGTTTTCCCCACCCCTGGTTATTTATGCTAATGCTATTATAGAATCGATTTACTTTTTGACTATTATGACCTGTGCTGATGTCATACCCATGTGACCAGAAGTGGTGGGGCCTCAGCCAACAGAGCTCTTACCAGGAATCAACATTTTTCTGTTGGCTGAGGCCCCACCCCTTCTGCTCACATGGGTATGACATCAGCACAGGTCCTAATAGTCAAAAAGTAAATCAATTCTGTAATAGAATTAGCATAAATAACAGGGGGAGGGAATAACTGTTAATACCCACCTCAGCTATTATCTGATCGACAGCTGCTGTCACTCAACAAGCTGTTAATTTTCCAAACTTTACTTGCTTGGATTTTAAAATCTATACATGCTTGCTGACCACTAAAGGTATGTAGAGAATCAGCCTCATAGTGCCAGTATAGCACTGGCTTTAGGCTATGTAGGTGGTTGGTGCGCTTTAAGATCTACTGTGAGATGTGCCTGAATTGTACCATGAGGTTCTCTGCTTTTGTAAATCTTTGTTGGTTAGCTGATCACCACAGATCCCTAACCATCATCTTTTATAATGTAAGGCAGCAGTTTTGTGTTAAATATTTTTTTCTTTGTCTGATATGGCAAGGATTTTACTCATAAGACAACCCATTTAATAAATGAAAAAACCTGAGACTATGCTTTCAATTTCCCTTTATAAATGAGAAGAGACAGCGTCCAAATCCAGGGTGAAAATATAATCCAAAAATGTATTCTCCCATGTAAAAAGGTAACAACGTTTCGATCTATAAAAAGGTTTATCAAGTACCTTTTTATAGGTCGAAAAATTTCAACTTTTTACATGGCAGAATAAATTTTTGGATTATTTTTTCACCATGGATTTGGACACTGCCTCTTCTTATTTATTGGACTTTTCTTCAAGTACGTTCCTTGAAGCCTTTTTGACTTTGTGTCCAAGGAGAAGAATATTGCAGACCATTGTCCCTTTGTATTGGCTCAATTTCCTTTTATGTCAGGAGAAATGCAGTATCACACAGTTGTCATGTAAATCAATTCATTGTAAGTGTAATGAATGGACATATAGGGTCCCCCCCAAAACAGGAAAGGTTCGTTCTTAGCTCTGGCTGATAGATTAGTGTCCGGAATAAAAGGACTCACCTTTATTAATTCAGAATTCTGGATAAACTATATTGTGGCGCCCCTGAGTACATCAGGGTGCCCCAGGGTACTGCATCCTTACTGGGTACTGCATCCAGGGTGCAGGGCCTACCCCCCCATAGTTCCAGGTTCCTAAGAAATCAATGTCACTACCATCAGCACCACAAATCCCAATCAACACCTAACATCATGACCTGTCAGACACACCAGTGGGTTGGTCTAGCTGGAAAAGGGCCACCCATCTAGGGGTCAGGCAGACTGGTGGGAGGGAGGAAGCAAGAGAGTAGTGAGAGCCCTCAAAGAGTGAGGAGCTGGGGTGTTAGCTCCCGGGGAGCTAGACCGAGGTTGGGTCGCAGACGGTTGTCTGGGGCCAGAGGAGTCGGGGACCGGTAGCAGTGACATTGGAAAAGGGTGCAAAGGACATAGTCTAGGAAGACTGTCGGCACCAGCAAGTCCAAAAGAACTGACCGGTACCAAGCATGACAGGGTACAGGACCCTAGGTCAGGAGCCGATTCAACGTCCTGGCAATTAACCTGCAGAGGAAGGGGACCTTCAGGGATCTTCCCACATAGCTCAGAGATTGGGGGCATCAGCACAACGCGGGAGACAGGGTTTTCCAGTCAAAAATCAGCCCACTGAAGTCCCAAGTGCCAGCCCTCAAGAGTACAGCTACACTACACATAGTGAGCGGGGTCCTAACAGCTTCACAAGCAGACAACTAAATTGTGCACAAGGGTAGGCTCCGGAATACCAAGTGACACCGATGGGAGCGGATACCTGGACGAGCTCCCCGCAGTGACTGTGGTACACAGAGACTTTGGTTTACCTGCAGTGTGTGTCTCCTTTATAAACCTCATCCAGCACCAAGACTACCGCAGTGAGTACCCTGATCCCTGCACCCTGAGCTCCCAAATAACTACCAACACCCCTGAGCCCAGGGCCTTCCCTACCTGTGGAGGGACTAACATCAGGCTGCTTAACTCCATCTGCCCCGGTACTCCTTCCAGCAGCAGGGGTACTCCCATTATCGCAACCCACAGGTGGTGTCACAAACTTCTCCCCTGTAAATACCCCCCTTTCACGGATCAAAGTGTTCGCCAAGCCAGGTCCGGGTCACTCGAGCCACCACGATCCTGGATCCGAGCAGCCCGACCAACACCAGGGTGGTACAATATGACATAGGATGTTCCAGTAAAGGACAGAGAGGGAGCTCCTGTGTGAAAACTGATTATAGGAGTGAAGCAGTGTGATGGACACACTCACCTGGTACTGTTGTACATCAGGTACAACGCTGGGGAAATAGCCTTAGGGAAATACAGGGTGTACAACTTGGCGTAAGCAGGGAGCCGATCCTTTCAGCCCACAGGAGTCCTTTCCTCGGCGGCCGCTCACACGATCGATAATCCCACATGGAGATCACAGCCGTCGGACCAGGGCTGAGTTCCAGCTCCTCCTCTGGGATGGACAGTCCTCTGAATACAATGCCGATGACTCACCAGCCCTTCAGGCAAGCATTGATAGATGCAGACAAATCCCAGATAAGCTGCAGCAGCCCCGTGAGCTCCACAAGGAGATACAAGATTCAGAGATAAAGAAAAAAATCGCGGTATGGCTGCGCTGCTAAGGATGAAGATAAGGTGATGGTTTTAAGGATTTTATTACAGATAACTGTGCCACAACGCGTTTCAGGGATGCATATTCCCCCTTCCCATCATCCTTAGCAAAGCAGCCATACCGTGATTTTTTTCTTTATCTCTGAATAGGATGTTCCAGGCCATACAGACCCATAAATAGCTTCTATCATTTGCAAAAGAAAATAAGTGGATTGTACTTATATGTACCATTAAAAGTCTATCCAGGGGTGTTGCTCCAGAGGATGCAGAGAGTCAGCTTCACTTGGGCTTCGGTGCAAGAATTTTCTACTTGGTTCCAGAAGTTTCAAGTTACCCCTTTGAATGTATATATGCATATCCCTTCTAAAGAAAGCTATGAAATGGGGTAGCCCCTGATAGTCTCTGGAGATCATGTCACTGGGACACCAAGAATGTGGGTCCCAAGCCCCCTTTGCAGAGGAATGTGAATGAAGTATTGTTAATGACCAACCTTTCTATTCAATGTCTATGGGACTAAATAGATAGTCAAGTACAACGCTATTGTCATCTGTCTGTCGCGGCTGTCTCTCTGGATTTTGAGATTAGTGACAGATTCAGGACTTGAGAGTTATTGCCATGCTTGACTCTTAATATTAAACGTGCTTTCTTTTCCTTTGGTAGTCGTAGGGTTAATGTCAGTATTCCTTGCAAGCAAGCGGGCTAATACCAGCTCAGGTGTTTCCGGTTTAGGACCACTGCCACTTCATTTAGAGGGTGCCAGTTATTCTCTTTGCCATTTGGTTGCTGGTCCTGGAGGTAGAAGGATCTGCTGAAATGCTGTGTTGAAGTTGCTGTGGTGGCTGCAGTCTCGGTGCTGACTACAGCAGTCTGTTGTTGTGCTTCCCCTGTCTTTCTTCCTTCCCTGGTGTGTTGTTCTAGTGCAGTGGTGGGCTAGCATCCCTCACCTGCCCACTCCATAACTAGGCGCTATTGTAGGGTCTTTTCAGGGCTTCAGGTTCCTGCTTGGCAACAGTGGTGGAGGTGTCCATCTTCCCTCTCACTATTCCTAGGGCTCACCGTTGGTAAAATGTCCCTGGTGTACCCCTTGTTTGTTGTGTTGTAACTCCTGTTGTGTGTTTGGGCTCACGCCAGACCCACCCCTAATCCATGCCTTGACACTGTCCTACAGACATTGAATCGAGCATTAGTATTTATGTGTTAAGATTGCTACAGTCATGCTCCTCAGACTCATTGATCATTGGGGCCCCCAGCATCCTGTCAATAGAATATTTTTTTTGTTTTTTGTGTTCCACCTCATTACATTTATTTTTAGGTTCATTTCAATCAATATTTATTGTACTCACATTAGATTTGCCATTTTTGAGGCATTCACAATGAATTTACCAAGTTCCTCACAAAATTCTAGTTATTCGTATGGCATAAAATAGGAATGTGTTTATGTGCATGCATTGCTGTCTACTGTCTTACGAATACTAATGCTACTCTACATAGGACCATATTTGTACCTACGTCATTGCATTTATGCATTGCGCACAAATTAAAAAAGGAATGCCACAGATGAATTGGTTACCATGAATAGTCGGTATTTGATATTTCATGTGTGACGCGAAAAGGTTCCATTTGGTCTGCCAATGAAAACATAAGGTACCGGGGTCATCATCTAGTCTCATTTCCTCTGTGAATTCCAGCAATGAATACGTCATCTGACAAATTCCAGATGTCGGTAACATAGGATGTTGTATGAGTCCTTAGGCATCAGTGAATTATTTCTGATTGACCGTGTCTTAGTAGCGAGGGCTGTGAGCTGTAATGATTAGAATTACATATAGAAAGTACATTTTACAGTATTCATTTTGCCGCTTGATAAAAAAGTGTAATCGGCTTTTCATGATTTCCTTTTCCCCTGGCTTTATCTTTCTTAAATGTGACCCTATCCTTTTTCCGTAGCAAAAATGGTAATTTTGTAGCCGACATTAATTAAAAAATTTCTAGATAAAATGTTCATGGTTATAATTTAAGAAGGCAGAGTTGGGAATCCAAAATATTAAAAATTTGAACTGTCCAAATGTAAAGATTCTAATGAAAATGTAGCATAATTTTTAATTATTATAACAATAATCCTCCATTTCCCTTTTCTATTCTTTTGTTTTCAGTTTGGTCAAGATTTTTTTCACTTGATAAATATGCTTATGTCAAAATTACTATGGGATAGCAGGAAACCAGGGCTCCCTGACTGGCGCTCAAGCTATGGAGTTCTAAGCTATCCCTAACCTCAAGGATACTACTAATGGTTGAAAGGCCTGAGTCTCCTTCCTGGCCCTGCTCTTAACCAGTCCAAATCTGATACACCCTCCCCTAGGGAGAGAGGGGCAGAAGTGAGATGAAACCCACAGCCCACAGAAATAGACAGATAGGGGAAACCAAAACTGCCACTCAGCACACATACACAAAGATATAAGGGATTAGGAGGAAAACAGGAGCAGGAATGAAGCAACAAGACCATAGGGGTAAACTCCACAACTGCTCCAAACAAAAAGCAGCACTATCACCAGAATGTCTGGGACAGCAAAGCTCACAGACCAGCACAGAAAAACCTATAGTTGGCATGGGTAGACAATTTCATCCAACATAAATAGGACGGGAGTAAATATGATTGGCTTTCCCACCACATGTGATCAAAGGAGGCTCACAAGCAGACTAGCATAGATGAACTCTTGCTAGCCTGCCTACGACTCATAACACAGGTCGATGCCTAAGTCTGCCTGTACTGATTCCAGACTCCAGGGAAACCATTGAGCAGAGTGTCAGAATCTGCAATGTGAACAGAGACCGATGCCACCATGACAGTCAGTAAAGTTTGTGCAAAACTCAGCGTGTCAGCTTAGTAATGAAATCTCCAGTAACACCTAAGTTAAAGGGTTACTATTAATATATTAAGTTATATCCCATCTATTAGATAAGGAATGACTTACAGATCACTAGAGGTACAAACTCTGGAACTCACCATGATCCTGAGATTGGGGCTCTGCAGAACACCATTGTGAAGGGAGTGCTTGATGTCTGCTCCATTCATTGTTCAATGGGACTGCAGAAGAATCCAAGTACAATGCTCAGGTTTCCCCAGAACTTCAGTAGACAAAGAGTGGACTGCAGGTCGCACACGCACATGTTCACTCCATTCACTCTATACCCAAGTTCCAAAGCCCTTATGAATTTGGCATAACATAAAATAAAATTTGGGGAATAACTATATGCAATAGCTTATTGGGTGCTACCTAGAGCATTCACTAAAACTGGGGTAAAAATGCAAAAGGACTACCTGGGACAGGATCATAGAGGATATTAAGGCGTTGTACTAAAACAGACAACCGAAAGTATTTGAGGCATATTTGTGGTGGAGTATCTTCAGTGGTTGGCACAGATTGTCATTAGTACATCTATGGTTCATCTTCAGGAACTTTAGCCATAAAACCTAGAAAATGCATCAAATGCATGAAGCATGAAATTCACCAAGCAAAACTTTGACTATTCTTGGGGGACGGGAGAGTGCACCTATATTTTATTCAGTATGTTGGAGGATATGAAAAGGCTAATTCCCCATTGAGGCTTGCAAAAATTTTCCAGCAAGATGTCTAATATTTTTAATAGTTTCAGACTTTTAGATGAAATGCATACATGTTTGTATTAGACTCTGCTATTCTAAGAAGCTCATCGGGGGCTTGACAGCCAGACAGGAAACACATGTGCCGCTGAGAATTGTATAATGGGAGATGGATGTATCCATGACTGATTCACCTCTTGTCTTAACACAGGAAGAAGCTTGTTACAAGGTACATTAAGATTATTAGTATGGTATAGCATGCGCTGTCTACAAACTTGAAAATTTATAGGAAAAATGGTACAGACATGGACACATTTATTGTAATAATTGCATAATTGAACCATAGTTGTCCAATTTTTGAGCAATAGTATGTATGGTAAGCCTGCTAAATATCAGAGATGCCCAGTTGGTAAATACCATATTAAATAATGACCTATGTTTAGTGATTCTGACATCCTATAAATGCCATAAAACAGAAGAAAAAAAACATAAAATATCCATAAAATAAGCAGACTCAAGATAAATAAAAATAAATCAGCTCCCCCAGATAGGAAAATCCAATAGATGGGACCAAGGAGGCACGGATCCTGCCACTGCCAAACACGACAAAGTCTCCTTGATGTTTAGACTGAAGATATACTTACTCAAAATATAGTTAAAGGGGTATGTCCATCTCCAAGATTCCACATGTAGTAGGTGTAATAATAAGAATATTAGCAAATACCTCCAATAAGAAATGTAGTCTAGTTTTCTTGATAAGCTATGTCCTTTACCTCATGTGCAGGGCATTGCAGTAGCTTAGGTATCCATTATTACGACCATTAGCCTCTAACTTTCCCTATATGCATGGCCGTAACCTTGGATACCTAAGCCACTGTAATGCCCTGCACATAAGGTAAGTGACATTTCAGAAAAACTATACTACATTTCTAATTGGAGGTATTTGCTAATAGTCTTATTATTTACAGTAATAGCAAGAAGGATTTGCGGGGCACTACTTCCACTGAGGACTGTCCACATTAAACAAACAGCGACTAGTTGCAGAAAGCACACACGGTGCTATTAATCTCTGCTGTGACAAGAGAAAACTTCCAGGTCGGACTATACTGAATACAGCTACGGGGTGCTTGTTCCAAAAGCATCAGAGCATGAAACATTAGGCACAGGAAGAAAAAAGGAACAGCACTCACCGGTAATTGCTGTGAAGTATTCAGATTTATTCCATGATCGGAGGATACATGCTTCGGCGTAACAGGGAGGGAATGAGGATGGTTAGCACAAAAAGACTATGGCCGTTTCGCCCCTGTAGGTGGGGCTTCGTAAGACCCGTCGAAGCCCCACCTACAGGGGCGAAACGGCCGTAGTCTTTTTGTGCTAACCATCCTCATTCCCTCCCTGTTACGCCGAAGCATGTATCCTCCGATCATGGAATAAATCTGAATACTTCACAGCAATTACCGGTGAGTGCTGTTCCTTTTTTCTTCCTGTGCCTAAAGTCTTATTATTTACTCCTACTAAATATTGGAGATGGGAATAACAGTTTAACTTCCCTCCCCTTAATAAAGTCATCTCATAAAGAGATCCTCTATGACGGCCTGATCAATTATATCTGCAGAAGGCTCATTAAGGTATTCTTTTCTGCTCCATGTAATGCATATATGAGCGGAGTCAGCCAGAGTGGGAATTATGAGCATACAAACACGTTCCCCTGATGGAACAACCCTTTAATCAGGACTATTCTTACCTTTTTCCCTATTTAATAAACATATTGTAGACAATTTTTAATGTCCTCTAGACAATGATAGATGTTCTTCTTATTTTATAGTTTTCTTTATAGGAAAATTGGAACTCCTAAATCTTTCCAGCTCCCACTTTAAATTACACCTGAAGGAGTTACACCTAGATCCGTCCTGCCCTACTTGTCATGTGCATCTTTCTAATAGAAAAATATAATGATATTCAGTAAATATACAATAATTCAGGATCTACGCAACAGTTAAGATGGCTGCACTTTCCAGAGTCACAAGAGCAAATGAGTAGAAAAATGTAAAAAATAATAATTCTGTACTTGAAAAAGCAAGTTAGGCTAATGATATATTTTCTAATTTACTAATATGAGATCAATTTAAATTTATTCATGGAAAATTGTTTTTTTTTTATTGTTTTATTACAAATCATTATGTGTGTGTCAGTAGTGTGCCTCTATATTTCCATTTTCTAAGTTGATTAGACATTAGAAGTAAATCGTCATGGGGGGCACAGTTCATGCAGCAAGGCTATAAAGCCCAGAGAGTGTCACAGTGTCAGAGGATGTCATTTTGAAGAGGAAATATTGGACAGACTTGATACTAGCCACTCCATCTTGTAGATCACAAAGGATCTCTGGCCTTTACCCTTTAACCCTTCCACAGGGTTCAGAACTCACTCCTGAGTTGCCTCCAAAAATTAGCTTCTGGCTAGAGGAGTGAGCATGAGGCAAGAGTGGTCACACGAGCCGGATCAGTAACTGGGGTGACAACCAGGGGCAGAACCGGGAACAAAAACATATTCGAGAAATAGCCAGTATCAGGTACCAGGATGGCAAAGTAGGGTTAAAGTAGTAGAGATCAGGATCTTGGAGAGTAGATAGAAAGACAAAAATCAGAGTTGCAAATCAAATAAGGATCAAGAACACTAAAAAACGAACACAAGCAGATTAGGGAAATTAAATAAAATAACTAGGAATCCCTAGCAAACTGCTGGGTTATTAAACAGGGTGTGACAATGTGCCAAAGATTACAGCAAGGATCTGAATAACCCTGCTGAGCAGCCGGACAGCCCTGCAAGTCAGTCACTTGTCCGGTAGTAGTGTTTGGCTACTGTACAGTCTATACACCGGACCCTAATCCTTGCACCCAGCTGCTCCTTGCTGGCGCCAGCACAAACTTTCCGGGTCTCACTGACTCTCCCTGCCTCTTCTTATCCCCTGGCTGCATCATTTACTGTTTGTGCCCTATATCTGCAAAATATTCATTCCTTTGTCTACCTCAGGAAATTAATCACCACTTAGCCGAAACGTTGGCAAAACTGATGGTTGACTTTTTTGCAGAATAAGCATACATTATATATCACAATATCCCGTGTGAATTCGTATGTGTGCCAGAAATATTTTTCTACTATGTTAGCATTTTTATATAAACAAAGAAAAAGGAGCTGTTGCGTGCAATTTAGAAAAGTTTATTATAAATAGTAAAAAAGTATATGTATAGACAGGACATTAAGAGCTTAAGCTAGGGAATAAACACTAGGGTCCCGTAAACCACAATTACAATCATAGTGCAGTTATTGTAATGAGATATTAAAACCACAGTAAATAGTGACATAGGTAAGGCACACAATGCAGCTTGTAAAGTACAATTCAGTTGCGGGTGGAAACAGGCTGTAAATTCTTATAACACAATCATGAAAGGATAACATGAGTAGTAATAGCCCTATCCAATACCGTAAAAAAAAAGCCAGATAGTGGCGCTTACCCAATCAAAGGTGGTTCAGGGGAACCAGACCAGGGGGGAACCTCCGACGGCCATTTCGCGGTACAAGACCGCTTCTTCCGGGAGGAGTAAGTGAGTATTTTTTTCTGGGCACCAATCCTATATGATTGCAGCGGAGGTTCTCCATTATTTACTAGAGGCATGATAAACTTGTGAGAGCAAAATGCATTGGAGGAACAACTATCAGTTGAATTTGTTTCTATACAATGCACTAATTTTGATGAATCCTTTAATTGACTAAGAGATCGTAGGCCACTTATAGCCGTGATCTTCCATGGGCTGACCTACTGACCAATGTTTATAACAATCCATATAATATCAAGTTCCATTTTAAAAACCTATCCAGTCATTCTTGTTTATTTTAACTCTTATAGCTATGTAACACACCATGCTCCTTAATCCTAATCTTCAACCTGCAATGTTCTTATGCCACAGGAGCTAGAAATCCTGGTTTGGTTTAAGCAATCTGTACTTTATGTGCTTGTATCAGCTTTGTAAGTTATATTATTCTCATTACTGCATTATTTTAATAGCACATGAAGAACGGGTTAGACATGTGTAATTTAATCACGTGGTTCTCTTGCCAAAACCCATTCTGAAACTTTCTGTCTGTTTCACCGCTGTAACCAGAACAGCCAGGGAATCCCTGCCAAAGGGGGGTTTCTAATTCAGATAGTAAAAGTCTGGGTTAATGTTCATTCTTGTCCTTACCACCTCAACACAGAGGTTAACAATGTGTGCAGTGGACATGGTATAACTCTTTGTCTGTAAAAGTTTAAAATGAACGCAAGGGGAGCAAAGGGGGGGTGAGGGGGACCGGAGTTTTTTGGCAGGACGTCTACATTCTTTCCAGATTAGAACACAGCATCAAGAAGGTTTCCTTCTCCGTATTAACTTTAGACCACATATGAGTTGTGTTAACGTCTTATACTAGTACACTTGATGAGCCCAATATGATGATAATCAAAGAAATGCGGTCACAGCAAATGTTCACAGTTAAACTCGGGGGATATGACAGTGGTTGTTTATTTCTTATTACTAGGAATTTTCTGGCCACAAGAGTGATACTATACACAGAAGACCTCATGTAAACATTTCATGTGTATTCAGAGGGATCCAAAAAGTTATACGGATGTCTTATTCCCGGATGGTTTGATCACCCTTCAAGAGTTTATTTTGTTTTGTTTACAAAGTGGTGACATTTCCCCAAGTAATGGCAGTTTGATTGGCAGTTTGTGATTTATTATACAGGAGAGTGGAGGAAGCCATCGCTGCAGTAGCTGTCTTTCTGCTGTGTGTAAATTCTTAATACATTACTCTCGCAGCTCATCCTTTTTCAACTCTTTCTCACTCCCTCGAGAACATTCCTGAATTCAAGGAGTGTTGGGAAAGATTTTTTTTTTCTTATTCAGCTTGAGTTTGATTTAGACAGTGATCTATTGAACAATATATTTGGTTAAGAAAGTTTCCAATGGCTTTCTGTAATGAACATTTGAGCTGCAAATTAATTAAAGGGAACATGTCAGAAACTCTGCCCCCTTAAAATTATAAATATGATTGTATAGACCTTTTAAAGATTAGCCAATCTATCTCTTTATGACCCCAAATTGCTACTTCAACATCAAGAAATCACATTTTAAAGTTGTGTCTGGATGTGCATTGGAGCGTGATGATGCACTTACAGCTTCCCAGCCTCACATTTTATTTCCTACCTAGCAGCACCCACTGGCTGATTGAAAAATCCTTTGCTCTGATACATGGACTGGACCTGTCAATCAGCCAGGGAAGGGTGCTACTTGGTAGGAAAAACAGTGTAAGGCTGGGCAGCTGTAAGTACATCATCACGTTCCAATGCACTAACAGACACAACTTCAAAATGTGATGTCTCAATACTGGAGAAGCACTTTGTGATCTTAAAGTGGTTGACATTTAAAGGGCTACACAGTCATATAAATGATATTGAAGGGGTCTAATTTCTGAACAGTTTCTTTTAAAGCAAGTTTCTCTTTAATGAAAGCTAATTTTACTAAAGCTGCAAATCCTTTACCATCATATTTGGATAGCCTGCTTTCACGTTGAATTCAAAGCGAAGCAATTCATATGAAAGCATGAAATGTTTCTTTTTCGCAAAGTTCCGATCTTATTTTTATTAAAACGACATACGAGAGAGCAAGTCTTTGAAACATCTTGTCAAAACAGCTAAGTTCTTTCATTTTTGCAGTTTACAGAAGTACCTCATCTTAAAACCTTCTTCCCATTATGGTAGGGTGAGATATGTACTTTAGAAACTAATTCTTACTTGTATCATTTTAGGTTCATCTACTGTCCACAAGAACAGTTATGGGAACTTATTATATCTAATGTTTTGTATGCAAATGGGAGAAGTTCCCATACACATTAAATGAAAGTTGAACAAATCTGCCAATTTTGGTGGGTCTAGACACCAATATGATGTGTATGTGGGCCTTCCAACTCCCCCTAATAGATAATGTGGGAGGAAAGGAGGACTGGGCAGTTGGAATTTCAAGACTCAATACTTTTATTTTCAGTGCAGAGGTGTCTTCCAGTGTCTTTCTCCTGTCTCCTTTGAAATCACATGAACACTCAGGAAAGCCGAATGCTCATGTGTGTGGGGGCGTTGGGAGAGATCGTTCTCAGACAAAAAAATGTTCAGCCAACAGTTATCTCATGTGTGGCAATCTTAAGAGTGTACTGTAGTAAGATGTGCCTAATATATTAAAAGGCACATTACCTATTAATAAATCTGGTGCACCTCTTGCCGTTCATTCAGCAGAAAATCAAATCTATATCAGCTCTCGACTGGATTAACACTAATAAATTATAGTAAATTTGCTTAAAAATGGCCAGACAGGAAAAAAAATAGGTATTATTGGATTAATAACTATAAATAACTGATTAATAGTGATTAATAACTCAGTACAGTTATTAATTAAACATACCCAGGCTGTTCTACCATTATCAGTGATGTACTTCATGGGTCAGCATTGGGCCCTTTTTTAAATGTTTGTTTTCTAGGACTTTTTACCACTCCTGATAGTAAATGTCTGTTTTAGTGAATAAATGCAGATAACTATTCTTCCAGAATTCATCTTAGAAGTCTGCATTTTCCCATTGCTCTGGGGGTTTTTTTTAGTAATGTTCTAATATTTTTACAAAAGGACATTACCATTTGGGAGTGTGTACACAGACCATGTCTCATCACTGATAAGTGTCAGACTTTTTAAGGACACACAATTTTGAGAAGAGGAATTGCAAAAAACAGTTGTTGGTTTATCTATACAATTCTAGGAGCAAAACAGATGCTTCAGGATTGTTATTTCAAGAATTATTCATGGGTATTTACTTAAAGAAATATTTCAGAATAATTGACAGGTCCTTTTTAATGAGCTTGACAGGTCTTAATATGTATAATTTCAATATCTTCAGATGGTGATAAACTGTAATCAGCAGAAGAGGAATATATTTGTTATGCTTGTTTATATACGTAGATGAGAGAGAATTATGAAGAAATTTGAAGAAACGGGTTAGGTTGGAAAACAGGAGATTAAATTAAAGGGAGACTTTCAGTTTCTTGTGAGCCATCCGGAGCCCTGCAAGTGCTTAGGCTCTCCACAACAAACCTTGCCGCATGCCACCCTCTTGGGCTTGTTTATCTGGTCCAGAACTTCAAGTAATTGAGTTATGATATCCTGAGTTATCGAGTGTGCCCTTTTTGTGCATGTGCCACATCCTTGAATTTTACACTTGGAAACAATGTTATTCTAAGGGAGATTATGCATGTGATTATGCAAGGGAGTCAATGGCACATGTGTGAGACTTAGACTGAAGAAAAAAAAAGTGTTGAAGCAGTCGATCAAAAATAAAGGGATTTGTCAGGGATTACAAAGAGTTTGATTTCAATAATACAATGTTTTCACCTAAAGATTTAATGGTGATCAATTGTAAATATTCACTTTAAGTATAAAAATAGTCCAGTTATTTTGTTTTTAGGTCAAAAAAGAAAGCACTATTCATAAACAACTAGCTGCTGGTCAAACAGAACTAAAATCCTGAATTCAGGCAAGTTTTTTTTTAGACTGAATAAGGAACAGTAGAAACACGTCTGAGGTTAGAGTCATGTTTAGAAGGTCAGTCTTGAGCAGTCTGGGTGAGCTGTCAGTTACTTTCAGAGTAAACACTAAGGTGAGTTGTGTAAGTGTGAAAGTAGCAGCTTCCTGGTATGTAGAGGTGAGAATGTACAGGGTATGCCTTGTAAGACTGTGTGATAGGTGAAGAGGTCACATTTTACTCAACAAGGAATATGCAAGTGAGAATTGAGATGTTCTGGACGTTGTGCGTCTTAAGAAAAACACCGCTTCGCTAATTTACAGTCCCCAGTGGTCGGCCGTTTCTCATTAAACTATGGAGATACATAGGAGCTTTATGAATAGAATTTTAAACTATGAAATGTATGAATAAAGCTAAAAAGATGTAAAAGGCTACTCTTTACTATGCCTTAGTAACATAGATGATGGTGAAGCACGACTAATGCCAAATTGAATCTTATTCAAGTGGATTGTGACTTCCCAAGTTTTATGCTGTATAGTTTACAACAAACTCTGTAACATTATGGTCTGAGTTATAGACGTTGCATTCGTGCCCTATCCATTGGGTCTGAGGTGCCTAAAGGCTTTTAGGGATCAGAAGCTTCACTTTATGATCAAAATTTGTGATATTTGGTCAGTGTGTGCTGTGTACCATTTCCTCTGTATTCTCTCTTTTTATGAATATTGTATTTCCGTTGCTTCATATAGTCGATGATACGTGTTGTATTACAAACTTCTATTTGAACGCAATAAAATGTGCTCTTCTCTTATTGTGGGATGATGTGGGGACTTCTGGCTCTCTATAAAGTGATCAGCTGATTTTGGAGTCTGGCTAGATATACATTATGGGAACAAAATATGCATATTAGCTCATATGGAGCATTGCCAATAAGGCTACATACTCAGACCACGCTCTACACTCATGAGAGGCAAAGAATAGTTGTCTGTAGATGACATCTGCCATGGTTGATATCTCTAATCATGTTGCAAGGCATTTTAAATGGTCAGACATTGGCGAACAGCCTTTATATGGGTATTGTTCTCTGTCTCCAGTCCTCAAGGCCCACCAACAAATCATGTTTTCAGTATTAGTATTGCAGGTGATATTAATGCATAGGTAATGAGATTAATGCCTGTGAAATACAGTACTCAGAAAATCCTGAAAACATGATCTGTTGGTGGGCTTTGAAGCCTGTATTAAGATATGGGCGCTTGGTGATGAGCGTTCACTACCATGTAAAGATCTTCCCGACAAAATGCTTGAGTTTGCCATTGACGTCAATTATTCTCGGTACTTGAGTTAAGCCCGTATAAGTGTCCAACCTGCTTGTTTCGAGTTCCGAGCATCCAAGCATGCTAGTGTTCACTCATCACTAATGGGCACACAACTTCTTTGTCTGGAGGGTCCACTCCAAAAATAGCCTGAAAAAGCAATCAAAACAATAAACACATACATTTATGTGTAAAAAACGAATCTCTGTTCACATGTTCCGGCTTCTGAGTGAACAGTTAAACACGGCTGAATTTTTGTGCAAGAGAAGCCTTGCAAAAAAAATGAAGAGAAAATGAAATTTTTATGATTTTTTTTTTCTTTTTTTAGTAGTTTTATAGGAAGAAATAAAATCAGACTTTTTCTTCACCTCTAAAATACAGGTACATTGAAATACACTGGTATGTACAGCTGTATGTCTATGTACCAGTAAAATCTACTTCTGGCTTCACTGCTTGTAATAAAGCTTCAAGTGCACCAAATGCTGATCAATATAGGCTTTGGTTCAGCTTTACCTAATGCCTGCAAAGATAGAGGTAGTGGGCTCAATTCCATAAGAGACCACATCTCAAGAGAAGACTATCGTTAATGTAATGAATGTGAATGTGTGCTGAGAGGTGCATTTCCTGCCCCTGAGGAGAACCTGTGATGGAGTGATGACGACATTGGTAAGAAAACATCGCATGGAGTGAAAAGGGAGTATTTGGAAGTTGGAACAAAGCCTTGATGTGTCGGGACAGTCTCATTGAATCTGGTAATGCTAGAAGGTATGGTATTGCAGTATACAGTGAAAATCAGCCTGTGACTAAGCACCAAAAGAAGAACCAGGTTGACATAGATGGGGGGGCTGCAGCATGCCTCCAGCTGCCATGGTAACCCATTGGTTAAAATTGCTTTTTGTGGACTGATGGGAATCAGTGCATGCAAGCATCAGCAATAACGCTGTTCTAAGAGTTTAATAGCAGCATTTAAATGGTTAATAGCAGCTATCAAAACTCTACTACAGTTGCTGCAATTACATACAGATGTCAACTATGTAACATAGTCAGCATTAACCACATCTGGAGAGACCTTGACTCCTGAGCCCAACCCAGACATGGCCACCCCCGCAATCACATACACATATGTAATATTGTGTTAAGGGGTTAAAAAAAAGCACCAGAAACATGGAGAGAAGTCAAGAAGGTGGTTCCCCTCTGACTTCTCCCTTTATTACATACAGGTTTTTGTCCTACACATAAGTAAGGAAACGCAAGTTAGTCAAGCTGGTAATGGAAAGGTCAACACGGAGCTGTACCTTGTCCCTTCTCCATGTATCTGGCTTATTTTTAAACTATTGAGCAGATTTAAGAAATACATCTTAAAGAAATCTTAGTAACAAACAAATCATTTTATACTTTTCAATAGTTTTGGGATGTTTCATAGCCACTGCTTTTACAGTAAATGAAAACGCTTTGTAAAAAAAAAAAAGGAGCCTGTCTGTGTTTCGTGTTGCCTATGATTCAGGGACTAAAAATCTCCAACTTGGTTCCTCTCTAAATAGGATCACATAGGATCATGAATCTTATCACCTGTCCAAGACGTTTATGTCTTTTTAGCTTGATGAATGCCATAGTAAATGTTCTTTATGGAGCTCTTTGATTTTACAAATGTCTCCATGTCTCCTGTAACATATGATTCCAAACACAGAGCCATATTTTTTCTGCAGGATTTTTCTAATAGCCTTACCATGTTTGTGAAACAAACCGTGAGATTGCTGGGTTGAAAATCCAGTTTTTGTCCTCTGTTATATGAGTCAACTATTTTGAGATCTCTCAGTTGAAACATTTATAAAACTCGAAGTAGAGAATTCCAGTTTTTGGGTCACGGCATGTTGTCCAAAAATACAATTAAAGGTAATCAAGTTGTCGCATGAACACCAAAAGTGAATGTTGTCATTCAAAACTACAACTTGTCACACATAAAAAAATGAAACCTCAATGTTGATGGAAAAATAAAAAAGTTATGGCTCTGGGAAATGGGTAGAGAAAGGAAGAAGCGTAGAAAAGAAAAATAATGTGCTCATAAAAGGGTTAACAATGGAAATCGTAAACACTTGTAATAAGTAGTTTTTACTCTATAACGCAGACATAATGGATTTTCTATATTAGAGGCAAAGATTGATACCATTAAGGCTGACAAATGTTTAAATGTAATCTCCATTGTAACATGAACAAAGTGATGCTGACAACCAGTTATTAACTTCAAAGTCAAATACTCAGTCTTTTCCTACAAGACGACAGTAGTTGATCTTTTATTGACTCTTTTGTTGGAGAGTTATCATGGTGTCAAAATAGAGTTTGAAGAGTCATCTGGAACACATATCGCGCCAATATCAGAAAGAAAGATGTATAGAGAGGAGTACTTAGAAGATGGAATAACTTGATAGAGAGCTTTACATTTAAACCTTTAAAATTACATTTTTAAAGTGGCCCCTCAAGTTGCAGTGTTCATAGGTTCCAGGACATCTATTGGAAGACCCAACCATTGTAGCTTGATACCATAAATGGAATACTAGTAATTAATGGAATACTAATGGAATACTACCGCTATAATAGTTAGTAGAGCACCCAGATGTTAACTCCACAGTAAACAATAAATACTGTATAAAAGTCAGAAATAAGTACTGGAAGTTAGTAAATTACTTTCTATTAGAGATGAACGATTTGATTCACACTGCCCTAGTTCGGTGTCCAGTCTGGTCCTCGGTAGCAGTCGGCCTCCACTTCACTAAGCTACGTTCTTAACCGCACATCCTCAGCGACTCTGTTGCATACTAAGCCCTGTGATGCCGTGACACTAGAGGTGGGCAAATAGTGAAATATTTGTCTTTGAATTATGCTTACCAATTACCGAATACTGTTCCAATATTCTTCACGAATAATGAACCTAACACAAGTCAATGGTGAACCCGAGCATTTTTCTGCGAAATATTCAAGAAAAATACTTGGGATCCCCATTGACTTGCATCAGGTTTGTTATTTGTGACAAATACTGGAATAGTACTAGGTATTTGGTAAGCATAATCCAAACACAAATATTTCACTATTTGCCCATTTCTACATGACACCCTTTGAAGCCTACTGACTAGTCTGCTAAGCATGCCAGGTGGAGACCACCTACTACACAAGAGTGAACTACAGACAAGGGTAGCATGTATCGAATTGCTCATCCCTACTTTCTATGTAGTGGATTTAGTCTTCCTCTGCTGCTGTCCAGCTTATTGTGGCAAAGGTAAAGAGCAGTAGACGATATGTTAGATCATACAGTACTGTAGAAAGGAATGGGATCTTCAAATCACTCATACTTTGGCACTGTATGTTGAATATGGTTTCAAGTTATTATAGCCACACATCTCAGAATATGTTGAGCCAAGAGGAAAAAAAGAAATGAGACATCAGTAAATAGTTTTTTCTTAGGCATGAATGAGAGACCTTTGAACTTCTGTAAAGGGATATTGTAATCTAATTCATGCTGCCCAAACCACGGCAGCATAAATCAGAGACTGGTTGCATGATTGCAGCAAGGTATATACTTGACTGAAACACTTCGGCATTTTAGAGATGATATTCATTAAAAATCCATAACTAGTCGAGCTCTGCCTCTGGCTGGCTCTTCCCAGCAGAGGTGATTAACACATCTCTCCCTAAGGCCTCTTTCACACGTCCATGAAAAACCACGCACGTTTTTCACAGATGTGTCAGAGGTGCGTTTTGCCCTCCGTGACCCGTGTGTATGGGCTACGTGTGTTCTCCATGTGTTATCCGTGATAACACACGGAGAACGGGAACTTTCTACTCACCTGTCCCTGGCGTCGCTGTCCGTGGTGCTAATATTTGGTCTCCGGTCCTGCCGACTCCCCACTGCTGCTGCTTCCGGCCGCAGTGAAGTGAATATTCAATGAGCATAATGAGCGGCGGTCAGCAGCAAGTGACAGCAGCGGCAGAGACTGCAGTGCTGGAGAAGGTGAGTAATGTTTTTTTGTTTTTCTCACAGACACGTCTTGTCTCTGGAGCGTGTCACACGGAACACATCCGTGTGGTCCGTGTGTGTTACGTGTGACACGTTTGCGTTCTGTGTGACGCCCGTGATGCCGGGGAGAAAACGGAGATGTCGGCGTGAGAAACACAAGGACACACTTAAGTATGGAACGGACACACGTTCCGTTCGCAAATACTTACGTGTGTCCGACATCATAGGAATACCTAGGTTTACGTGTGTACGTGTCTCCGGTACGTGAGAAAACTGCCAAACACGTACTGGAGGCACGTGCGTGTGAAGGGGGCCTTAGCGAGAGACCCATTAATCACCTAGAATGGAGCTGGGTGGCTCTGGCATAGTCTCACTTCCGGCTATGGTCCTTTGCCAGTTCTTTAAAGTATTTTTTTTTTTCTGAAATCCTGACGTATATTTTTGCTGAATCTGTGCTATTATTTTTTTAACACTTTTGGTGCTCTCTTAGATTTCTAATGGTTTTTTTATACATTATACCAATTGGATTCTTTATAGGTCTATGATCTGCAACTCATTATTAAATGTTAATAGACAGATTTTCAATTGTTGGGTCATCTGATCAATAATATCTAATATACATGACTCAGGATCTGTACCCACACCAAATTATGTCCACCTGTAAAGCATGGAATGGAAGGCCTTCCCATATGTCTCATATCAACTAAACTGAAAAGTGCACAATGCCGTGTTAATGTCAGCTATCTTTTGCAGATACACTTGGCACGTTCAAGATAAAATTGATGCAAATAATGTGGCCTATACATCTGGAAAACTTAGTCTTCATACTGATTACCCTGCTCTGCAGTATCCTCCAGGGGTAAGTGCGACATTGCTTAAGGAATAATTTGGGGATTGAAAGCATGACGGTATTAAAATTGTGTGGTCGTAACCATGGATACCTAAGCCACTGTAATGTCCTACATGGGGTAAGCAACATAATTAATCAGGAGAACTACAGTGGGTATGGAAAGTATTCAGACCCCTTTAAATTTTTCACTATTTATTTTATTGCAGCCATTTGGTAAATCAAAAAAGTTCATTTTTTTTCTCATTAATGTACACTCTGCACCCCATCTTGACAGAAAAAAAACAGAAATGTAGATATTTTTGCAGATTTATTAAACAAGAAAAACTGAAATATCACATGGTCATAAGTATTCAGATCCTTTGCTCAGACACTCATATTTAAGTAACATGCTGTACATTTCCTTACGAGCCTCCTAGAGATGGTTCTACTCCTTCATTGGAGTCCAGCTGTGTTTAATTAAACTGATAGGACTTGATTTGGAAAGGCACACACATGTCTGTATAAGACCTCAAAGCTCACAGTGCATGTCAGACCAAATGAGAATCATGAGGTCAAAGGAACTGCCAAGAGCTCAGAGACAGACTTGTGGCAAGGCACAGATGTGGCCAAGGTTACAAAAGAATTTCTGCAGTACTCAAAGTTCCTAAGAGCACAGTGGCCTCCATAATCCTTAAATGGAACACGTTTGAGACCACCAGAACTCTTCCTAGACCTGTAAAAAGTAAACCTGTCCAAGGTTAATTACTCCAGAACACCTGTCCAAGGTTAATTACTCCAGAGCACCTGTCCAAGGTGACGCTTGGTCCTACTTTTTTCTCTTCCTAGACCTGGCTGTCCAGCCAAACTGAACAATTGTGGGAGCCTTGGTGAGGGAGATAAAGAAGAACCCCAAGATCACTGTGGCTGAGCTCCAAAGATGCAGTAGGGAGATGGGAGAAAGTTCCACAAAGTCAGCTATCACTGCAGCCCTCCACCAGTGGGGCCTTTACGGCAGAGTGGCCCGACAGAAGCCTCTCCTCAGTGCAAGACATATGAAAGCCCGCATAGAGTTTGCAAAAAGACACATGAAGGACTCCCAGACTATGAGTAATAAGATTCTCTGGTCTGAAGAGATGAAGATAGAACTTTTTGGTGATAATTCGAAGCAGTGTGTGTGAAGAAAACCAGGCACTGCTCATCACCTGTCCAATACAATTTTAGCAATGAAACATGGTGGTGGCAGCATCATGCTATGGGGGTGTTTTCAGCTGCAGGGACAGGACAACTGGTTGCAATTAAAGGAAAGATGAAATGCGGCCAAGTACAGATATATCCTGGAAGGAAATCTCTTCCAGAGTGCTCTGGACTTCAGACTTGGCCAAAGGTTCACCTTCCAACAAGACAATAACCCTAAGCAAACAGCTAAAATAACAAAGGAGTGGCTTCAGAACAACTATGTGACCATTCTTGACAGGCTCAGCCAGAGCCCTAACCTAAACCCAATTGAGCATCTCTGGAGAGCCCTCACCCAACATTCACCATCCAACCTGACAGAACTGGAGATGATCTGCAAGATAGAATGACAGAGGATCCCCAAATCCAGGTGTGAAAAACTTGTTGCATCATTCCCAAGAAGACTCATGGCTGTGCTAGCTCAAAAGAGTGCTTCTACTCAATACTGAGCAAAGAGGCCGAATACTTATGACCATGTGATATTTCAGTTTTTCTTGTTTAATAAATTTGTAAACATTTCTATATTTCTGTTTTTTTTCGGTCAAGATGGGGTGCAGAGTGTACATTTATGAGAAAAAATGAACTTTTTTGAATTTACCAAATGGCTGCAATGAAACAAAGTAAAACATTTAAAAGGGTCTGAATACTTTCTGCACCCACTGTATACTACATTTCTAGTTGGAGGTATTTGCTAATATTATTATTACACTTACATATTGTGATAGGATCTTGGAGATGGGAATACATCTTTAAGGAAGTACTCCAAGTGAAACTGAAATAACAAAAAGACATCTATGTATTATGTATTGCCCCCATGTTGAGAGTATAAGGGTGTAGTATATAACACATTGATGTCTTTTTTATTATTTCAGAATTTCAGTGTCATTCACAATCATCTTAGTCTCTAATGTACTAAAAGGCAAAACATCAAAAATTGAAAAAAAAAACCATTTAACAAAGCAGCATGATTTAAACTGGAGGATATTTTTGATGATACATTCCTTTTAAAATACAATACAATATTCAGATTCTTTTTTTATGTTATCTAGAAATGAGCATTGGAACTCCTCAGGGATGGAGCTCTAGGAGTAGTAGTCTCATCTAGACCCTAATCCTTGAGGAGAATTTGTTTTAAATAGAAAATTCTAGGTGTGTCGCTGATTTTACCTTGAGGCCCAGAATTTTCCATTACAGTTCTAGCAGCCCTCTTGATATAGACTGATCCCTGGTTTTAACACAATAAAGAGCTCTACTGATATAGCAATAGACAATGTCATTTGGAAGTGATTTTGAAGCCAAGCACTTATCGCCGGGGTCTATTTCTAATGGCATGATGATTCAAAATATGCCTAGAAAACTATATCAATGAATCCTATCTATCAAATGATACATTAAAGCAAAGATTACAAACAACAAAGTGCTTGTATACATGTTCTGCATGGAAGGAAAGTGTGACCCTCAAGAAACCGCAGTCTAATGCTGTCTCCAGAATCTCCAGAACAACTTGACAAGTTATGTTTTTTTAGCAGAGGGACCTTATAGCAAGATGAACATTATTTTGCTAAATGTAAAATTTACAAGACGTCTGTGTTATGTTACACAGAGACTCTCTAATTTTACATTTATTGAAACAAATCTTTCACGGAACTTGTTTCAACTGAGTTGTATCTCACTTCTTATAATGTTAGCAAGTTGCCTTTATCAACTAATCTGAGCCCAGATTTCATTCTGCTAAGAAGAATCCCTAGTTAATAGAAGAGATCCTTGATGACGGAATGAGCAAAAAAGGGTTTATTGATGAAAGGATGACTAAAAAGAGTTCACTGATGAAGGGATGACTAAAAAGGGTTCATTAAAGAAGGAATGACCAAAAAAAGGCTTCATTTATGAAGGGATCATCAACAAGGATTCATTGATGAAGGGATGATCAAAGAGGGTTCATTGATGAAGGGATGACCAACAAGGGTTTATTGACAAAGGAATGACAAAAAAAAGGTTAATTAATGAAGGGTCACCGAAAAGGTTCATTGATGAAGGGATAACCAAAAAAAGTTCATTGAAGAAAGGATGATCAAAACAGGCTTCATTTATGAAGGGATGACCAACAAGGGGTTTATTGATGAAGGGATGGCCAACAAGGTTTCCTTGATGAACGGATGACCAACAAGGGTTCATTGATGAAGAGATGGCCAAAAAAGGTTCAGTGATGAAGGGATGACCAAAAAGGGTTATTTTAAGAAGGGATGACCAGCAAGGGTTTGTAACACCCCTGAGGTATCAGGTGCCACAAAATGTAACCTGTGGAAACCCAAAACCCGGAATATCCATGCAAGTCAACACACCAGCACCCTCAGGCCACATACATAATCCCAATTCCAGACTGGGAGACTGCCTAGCAACAGGTAAAAGGGATGGGCACTTATTGGCTAATTGCCACCCAATCTGTAGGGAGAGACCCAGCAAGGGGAGGGGCCAGTGGTCAGTTGAGAAGTTGGCGGGAGGAAGTGTAAAGGAGAATTAGAAGTGTAGTAGAGCCGAGAGAGTTGGAAGTGGAGGAGTGAGGAGTGAAGTAGAGAAGGAAAGGTGTAAAGACCTAAAGTAAGAACAGGACGCTGTAGAGCAGACAAGGACTGTGGAGTAAGGAACCAGGACTCCAGGAACCGTGAGTTACCTGTCGAAGTATAATACTCAAGGGACCGGAACCAAGATTCACAGGACTCAGCACAAGGTGGGGTGCAGACCCTAGGACAGCGGGATACTTTATGGTCAACTGTTAAATCTGCCAGGTGAGGGGCTCTCCAGGGTCCCTCACCAACCAAAGAGTTTGAAGCATCAGCAGCAAAGAGGGGACCTGGGACAAGGGACAGAAGTCCACCCATTAAATATTCCAGGCTGCCTGCAATAAGACCAAGACTGAAATGGAGGGGCTCCCCCAGAAGCTCTAAGCCACAGGAGTCCAATACAAATGAGTGTGCACAGAGGACAGCTACCCCAGGTCACAACTGGCACGGAGAACAAGGGGAGCGGGAACACCTGAAAGCGGCACCAGCGTGTCCAGGTACCAAGCCACAAGTAAAAAAGGGCAAGTTGAAACTGCAATACCGGTGTGGACTGTTTCCTTCTCGCCTCCATACACATACATTGACTGTCCCCTACTATTGCCCCCTCATCATCCACTGCTGGGGCCTAGCCGTGCTTGTGGAGGGCCCAAAACACCTAAGCAGCAGTACTCCACCAGCCCCAGCAGGACCCTGCAGCGGCGGCTTCAAACACCTGGCTGCAAACCGCAAGTGGCGTAGTCGAAAACGCTTTTATTTTATTTTATTTTATTTGTCTTCATTTTTCACCCCTTTTTTATCGGACTGACCCCCAGGGTCACGGAACCGGACATCGGCCGCAACCACGACTGTCTCCCCCCCCTGCGCACCACACGCCCGGGACCGAGTACCCCACAGCCCTGGGGCGTCACACCCCCATTTATGAAAGGATGACCAACAAAGATTGATTGATTGATTAATTAATGAAGGGATGACCAAAAAGGGTTCATTGATGAAGGGATGACCAAAAAGGGTTAATTTAAGAAGGGATGACCAAAAAGGGTTCCTCACTGAAGAGATGACAAAAGAAGGTTCCTTAATGAAGGGATGATCAAGAAAGTTTCCTTGATGAAGGGATGACCAAAAAGGGTTCATTGATGAAGGGATAACCATGCCTATTTCTTGGACCTGTCTATTTCTTGGTCAATCAAATAGGTACAAGGCACTCTCAAGGGTTAATTTTCATATAATTGTAATGTAATTCCTAATACGGTATATGAAAATGGAGTTTCTAAACTGGAAAACATGTTAACATTGAAACTTAGATACATAAGGTTTTATATTCTTACTATAAATCAGAGTTCTTGAAGCATCAGGGGGGAATGTTTGAATGGAGATTTCTTAAAATCACAAGTTCTTGAAAGCTCATTTAGTCCCTTAGACTAATAAAGCACATACCATTTAATGTGAATATTGTAAAACTTCAAAGAGAAAACCTAGATAGAAAACCGTGTACATGAGAACAGATGTGTTTGTGAGGTCACATCCACGTGTATGCCAAGGATTACATACACCCATAGGATTACAGAATTCTGTCCAGCCCCAGCATTTCGTGCAAACAAAACCTTATATATTCGCTTGGACTGTTAATCTGTACATGACGTCACCTGAGAACGTTACATCTGTGATTTATGTTATTTCAATTAACTTTGCAATCACTGGAGCTGTATTGTTTGTATTCAATAAAGTCTACAAAGAGTTTAGTATAAACATGGAGGGCTATCATGTCAGCACATGTGCATCACTAAACAGTGATTGTTCACGGCAACTGGGAAAGATTCAGAAAATCATCTTTAATAAGCTATTGTGTCCTTGCATAAGCTCATACTATAAGGTAGCAGGGCGCAGATGTTCAGCTTTTGTCTATAGGATTGTGTAATTACCATAGAAATGTCTAAAATGTGTGTCTTGGATACCATTGCTTAATGTGGCTGGAAGCATTTAGAACAGCACTCTTTGATTTTGGATTATTAAGGGCCATTTACAAATATGGTGCAATGTTTATTAGAGGGTAAAAAAGATCGGCTAAGCTCAGGTCATTTTTCTTTTTGGTGCTTTCTCTCACCCTTGTTTCCTAAAGTGTGAATATGGCACATGGAAAGTGCTGACTATCATAAAACGTCTCAAAAATAAGACTTGTCAAGGACATGTGACAATATTTGTGTCCTGATGTCTGTCAGCCTTGCTATGGGGGGGTACCTGAGGGACGTACACACATCTTATACACTGAAAGGAGGAAATTCCCATGAGGGCATTCTGATGTACCTGTGGCATGGGGCACGGGGCAGGCAGCGGTTGTAATCGTGGTTGCAGGGGACGACAGGCCGCAACACAGCCTGTTGTTAACCCCTCGCCTCCCTGTCGACGCACCATACACAGGAGAACTTCGTAACCGTTCAGGTGACACCACTTTCTCACTTTCACTAATTAAAGTTCCGACGACGTTTCTTCTCTCAAACGCTTAAACTTTATTTTTCTTCAATTTCTGGATTGCTTTGGTCCGCGTTTCATCTCCACCGGTACTCTTCCCACAGGGGTTCCTCCTACTCCTTCTTCTCAAACACAATTTAGCAGCAGTCCATATCCTGGTCACCTGGGCTCTATCTGACACCTCTAGGCCTCTCATTTCTTCACTATACTTCACACTGGCACTGACCGGTTCATTAAGTCTGTTGAGCCACTTCACCCTACAGGGGACGCTAACATGAACGAAAGACCGCAACCGACAGGGCTCTCCCATCTGTGCCCAGGCCATACAGCCATACTCTACTCCCTGAGGGCTCAATGACCTTCAGTTAGTGAGGAAGTAGTTGAGTATTATGAGCCAGGTAATACAGACGCCAGGCCCCCAGCCATCAGACTAAACCCCTCTTCCTGGGGGCGCAGTTAGACAATCCGGAAGGGATCCCATGTTCCATGGCCGCAGGGGTGACCCTTAGGGTCAGAATCTTCAGATTGGGGTAATAGCACTGTTTCTCATCTGGGACTTTCCTATCTCCTTCCCATTGTCTCTCCCTTATATATCCTCTACTCTCCTCCTCCTACTACTCTATCCCTGCCCCTTCCAGGTGCCAGGACAAACGTGCTGCTACACTACCACCTGGTGGCGGTTTTACACAATACATTTTACATTTTATAATTGTTACACAGACCATCAGTGTGCTGGCTACAAATGCAGGGGTGGGCCTAACCCTAACCCCCCTACATATCCATGCGACAGACAAATGCCAAAGAGGAGCAGCACATGTACAGCCTCTAACCATGGAGCCACACAAATGGGCGGAATTCTATAAAGTTAATGACAATTGATAAAAAGGAATCAATCGTTCAACATATGCAATATTTTGGAATGACTACACTTCTCAACATTGATATAACAACACCAAGAAGGAAACATTATGGAATTAAGGAAATCACAGAATCAATAGCGATATTAAGCAGTGATATGGCCATTTCTCCAAGATGTCCCGGTAGCCATTTTTTAACCAGTCAACATCGGGCCATACGTTGCATCTGCTACTGTGAACAGCCTGCATGGCCTAAACGTGTTACCATGGCCTGCAGCATCTCTGGACTTGTCTCAAGTCAAGCACACCTGGAAAGAAGGGAACTGTATAGTACTATTCTAAGTGCTGTAGGGTAAGGACAAGCCAATTCCAGGTAGAATGAATTTTATATTGAACTACGTGTTTCAAGAACAATCTGTCCCTTTCAATAGGTTCACACTTGATAAAGGGAACGGACCATCCTTGAAACGCGTAGTTCAATATAAGTTTTCATTCTAACTGGATCTGGCTTGTCCCCTTCTTACGGTGCCTGGATGATACCATTCTTTTCTCTTTACATGTATGATCTGACTGCACAATGTGCATTGTGTGCCTGTGGTCGGTTCAGCAGCACCCCGGCAGGTAGTTCATGCTTAATCCAGTGCTGTGCGTGTTTAGCACAACCACTCTAGGTGAGCACCTCTTACACCCCTCTAACCCATTTTTTATTATCAATACACATGTTAAGCTCTTTTTGGTGTCATTTTTTTTATTAAGCACATCTGGAATGTCATTGGAAGGCAATTGCACAGGAGCTGCCAGCAGCGGATTTTGATGGTTTACCCAAGTGCATTCAGCATGGCAGCACATTCCTGAGACAATCATTGATAACTTTATTGATAGCAGCCAAGGCTGTAAGTGCGGAGAGTTCTGTGTGTGACATTCATATTCAATACTTTATAATTCAAGATGTTTTGTAAATTTTGTTTGCTCCCTATCCAATTCTCCTGCTTTCACACATTACTCCCAAGTGCTGTCTCAGCACTTCTCCCTTGCTCTGCCTTTTTCTTATGGTCACAGCTCTCTTCTCATTCCCTGCTCTGGGACAGCTGAGAGAAGACTATGCTAAAGTTGACTCAAGGAACGTGGATAAAAAGGACAGGTTAGGAGTCAGATGAACTGCAGATAAGATGCCTGTGGCCCTGATAATATCTATTCAATTTGTGAAATGGCCAGGCCCCATACTGCATTGCTGCCCAGCACTGCTTCCTTGATATCCTCTCTGAATCTAAAGACATTTTCTTTATTGTTTAACCCCTTAACGACCTTTGACGTACTGAGTACGTCATGGTGACATGGTGCTAAACGACCCATGACATACTCAGTACGTCATGGCGAAATCGCGGTCCCGGAGCCTCGGGGAGTGAAATTTGTTTAATTAAACGGTAGATTCGGGAAGGAGGGGACCTCTGCCTGACCTCAGGAGGGGTGGTGCTTCCTCCCCGAACCTACAGAGGCTGTGATTGGCTGACAAACGCCGCTCAGCCAATTACAGTCACTGTAATGTGTCAGCCATTGAAAATGGCTGACACATTGAAATCCAGCCATAATCAGTGCTGCTGTAGCACTGATGACTGGCTGGAGCTGGGTGAACTTTGTTTCACCCGCCCCCAGTTCTGATTGGAGAGACCGGCCTTGTGACCGATCTCTCCCAATCACTGTGGATCTTGTGCCGGTGACCTGTATGTGACCGCTACCCTCAGCTTCACTCCGTCCATGAAAGCTGATGAGAGCGGTCGCTGTAGGTGCCCATCGGTAAGTTATAGCCCCCCCGATCCACCGTTGCTGCCCGCCGATCCACCGCTGCTGCCCGCCGATCCACCGCTGCTGCCCGCCGATCCACCGCTGCTGCCCGCCGATCCACCGCTACTGCCCGCCGATCCACTGCTGCTCCCCGCCACGCCGCTGTTCCCGCCGCTGTCCCTGCCCGCCACGCCGCTGTTCCCGCCGCTGTCCCTGCCCGCCACGCCGCTGTTCCCGCCGCTGTCCCTGTCCGCCACGCCGCTGTTCCCACCGCTGTCCCTGCCCGCCACGCCGCTGTTCCTGCCGCTGTCCCTGCCCGCCACGCCGCTATTCCCGCCGCTGTCCCTGCCCGCCACGCCGCTATTCCCACCGCTGTCCCTGCCCGCCACATCGCTGTTCCCGCCGCTGTCCCTGCCCGCCACGCCGTTGTTCCCGCCGCTGTCCCTGCCCGCCACGCCGCTATTCCCGCCACTGTCCCTGCCCGCCACGCCGCTATTCCCGCCACTGTCCCTGCCCACCACGCCGCTTTACATGCCGCTGTCCCCGCCGCCACCGTCCCCTTTCAGTCGCACCCACCTATTTCAGCCGCCGCTGCACCCGATCGGCCGCCGCCTCCATCGGCTGCCACTGCACCTAATCGGCTGCCGCCTTCCATGTGCTGCCTCCCCTCCCCCCCTCCATGTGCTGCCTCCCCTCCATGTGCTGCCTCCCCTCCATGTGCTGCCTCCCCTCCATGTGCTGCCTCCCCCCTCCCTCCATGTGCTGCCTCCTCTCCCCCCTCCCTCCATGTGCTGCCTCCCCTCCCCCCTCCCTCCATGTGCTGCCTCCCCTCCCCCCTCCCTCCATGTGCTGCCTCCCCTCCCCCCTCCCTCCATGTGCTGCCTCCCCTCCCCCCTCCCTCCATGTGCTGCCTCCCCCCCCTCCCTCCATGTGCTGCCTCCCCCCCCTCCCTCCATGTGCTGCCTCCCCCCCTCCCTCCATGTGCTGCCTCCCCCCCCCCTCCCTCCATGTGCCTCCCCCCCCTCCCTCCATGTGCTGCCCCCCCCCCTCCCTCCCTCCATGTGCTGCCTTCCCCCCCTCCATGTGCCATCGCTCTCTCCCATCAGACTCTGCCCCCCTCCCTGATCTGCTGCCTGCTCTCTCCCATCCTTTTCACCCTCCTTCATCTGCTGCCTTTTCTGTCTGCTGTGATCCTTCTGCCTAGATCCATCCTGTAAGGTAGCTATCCCCAATCTCACCTCCCACCCCCCCATCCTCCGCCGCTCCTCCATCCGCTGCGCCCTTTCCCATCCTCCATCCGCTGCGCCTTTTCTCATCTGCCGCTCCTCCATCCGCTTCGCCTTTTCTCATCTGCCGCTCCTCCATCCGCTGCGCCTTTTCTCATCTGCCGCTCCTCCATCCGCTGCGCCTTTTCTCATCTGCCGCTCCTCCATCCGCTGCGCCTTTTCTCATCTGCCGCTCCTCCATCCGCTGCGCCTTTTCTCATCTGCCGCTCCTCCATCCGCTGCGCCTTTTCCCATCCTCTGCCGCTCCTCCATCCGCTGCGCCTTTTCCCATCCTCTGCCGCTCCTCCATCCGCTGCGCCTTTTCCCATCCTCTGCCGCTCCTCCATCCGCTGCGCCTTTTCCCAGCCACCATCCGCTGCGCCCTTTCTCATCTGCCGCCCCTCCATCCGCTGCCGCGCCCTCTTGCATCGCATTATCCAGCGCAGTTGCTCGCTTCCAGACTGCAGTGGATGATGCGATGCGAGACTCGTGCATTGCTCTCACGTTTGGCACTGGTCTTAGTGGCAGGCGCTCATTTTTTTTTTTTTTTTACTGATGTCTGTATTTTTTATTTCGCCAAACTAATCTTTTTTGTATGGGGGGGTCTAGTTTCCAAAATGGGATCACATGTGGGGGAGCTCCATTGTTTAGGCACCTCAGGGGGTCTCCAAATGAAACATGGCGTCTGCTAATAATTCCAATCAATTTTACTGTGAAATGGCGCTCCTTCTCTTCTGAGCCCCGCCGTACGCCCAAACAATTGATTTCCACCACATATGAGGTATCGTCGTACTCAGGAGAAATTGCACAATACATTTTATGGTGCATTTTTTCCTGATACCCTTGTGGAAAAAAAAGCTACCTGTTTGAAAAAACAATTTTGTGGTAAAAAAAAGAATAAAATATTTTCACGGCTGAACATTACAAACGTTTGTGAAGCCTCCAGGGGTTCAAAGTGCTCACTAAACAGCTAGATAAATTCCATGAGGGGTCTAGTTTCCAAAATGGGGTCAATTGTGGGGGAGCTCCATTGTTTAGGCACTTCAGGGGAGTCTCCAAACGCAACATGGCGTCCGCTAATAATTCCAACCAATTTTGCTGTGAAATGGCGCTCCTTGCCTTCCGAGTCCTGCCTTGCGCCCAAACATTTGATTTCCACCACATATGGGGTATCTGCGTACTCAGGAGAAAATGCACAATACATTTTATGGTGCATTTTTTCCTGATACCCTTGTGATAAAAAAAGCTACCTGGTTGAAGCAACAGTTTTGTGGTAAAAAATTTTTTTTTTCTTTTCACGGCTCAACGTTATAAACTTCTGTGAAGCCCCCAGGGGTTCAAAGTGCACATCAAACATCTAGAAAAAATATTTGAGGGCTCTAGTTTCCAAAATGGGGTCACTTATGGGGGAGCTCCATTGTTTAGGCACCTCGGGGAGTCTTCAAACCCGACATGGCGTCCGCTAATGAGTGCAGCTAATTTTGCACTCAAAAATTCAAATGGCGCTCCTTGCCTTCCGAGTCCTGCTGTGTGCCCAAACATTTGATTACCACCACATATGGGGTATCTGCGTACTCGGGAGAAAATGCACAATACATTTTATGGTGCATTTTTTCCTGATACCCTTGTGATAAAAAAAGCTACCTGGTTGAAGCAACAGTTTTGTGGTAAAAAAATTTTTTTTTCTTTTCACGGCTCAACGTTATAAACTTCTGTGAAGCCCCCAGGGGTTCAAAGTGCACATCAAACATCTAGAAAAAATATTTGAGGGCTCTAGTTTCCAAAATGGGGTCATTTGTGGGGGAGCTCTATTGTTTAGGCACCTCAGGGAGTCTTCAAACCCGACATGGTGTCCGCTAATGAGTGCAGCTAATTTTGCACTCAAAAATTCAAATGGCGTTCCTTGCATTCTGAGTCCTGCTGTGTGCCCAAACATTTGATTACCACCACATATGGGGTATCTGCGTACTCAGGGGAAAATGCACGATACATTTTATGATGCATTTTTCCTGATACCCTTGTGAAAATACTAATTTTTATGGCTAAAGTAACATTTTTGTGTTAAAAAAGTAAAATTTTCATTTTTTCGTCTACATTGCCTTGGTTGCTGTGAAGCTCCTAAAGGGTTAATAAACTTCTTGGATGTGGTTTTGAGCAGAGTGAGGGGTGCAGATTTTAGAATTGGGTCACTTTTGGGTATTTTCTGTCGCCTAGGTTTCTCAAATCACTCCAAATGTGATGTGGTACCTAAAAAATTTTTTTTTGTAAATTTTGTTGGAAAAATGAGAAATTGGTGATGAACTTTGAACCCTTCTAACTTCCTAACGGAAATTTTTTTTTTTTTCAAAAATTGCGCTGGTGTAAAGTAGACATGTGGGAAATGTTATTTAGTAACTTTTTTGTGTGACATATCTCTCAGATTTATGGGCATAAAATTTCAAATTTTGAAAATTGCAAAATTTTCAAAATTTTCGCCAAATTTCCGAAATTTTCACAAATAAACGCAAAACATATCGGCCTAAATTTACCACTGACATGAAGTACAATATGTCATGAAAAAACAATCTCAGAATCGCCAGGATCCGTTGAAGTGTTCCAGAGTTATAACCTGTCAAAGTGACACTGGTCAAAATTGCAAAAAATGGCCGGGTCTTTAAGGTGAAAACAGGCTGGGGGCTGAAGGGGTTAAACAAATCCTACTACATGTTATTATAAAGATAAAATATCATTGTCAATGGTCCTTTCCTAGAACTTAAACTTACCTGAACTTAAGCCTTTATCATTGCCTAACGGGAACCTGACATCAGAAAATTGCCTATTGCCAATTCCGAGCTTATTTCTTCTATAGCCTTCAGTCTCTTTGATTGTTCACTCCAGCCCAGTGAACCGTCGTCTATGAAAGCCATAGTAGACACTTGCATGACCCAGGCTCAGATGGACTCTCTCATGAACAGTGAGACGATATACTATGCAGTATGTACAGTATGTATACACCTAAGCCTCACAAAGCTCACTGCGCATGAGAGAGACATTCTTAGCTTGATCATGTAAGTGTCTGTGCTGGGTTTCAAAGACGTTGGTGCACACTGATTTGCCAACCATCCAGAAATTACAGGACAGTCCGTAAAAATGTGTCCATAAAAATTATTGTCTAAGCCATCCAGGTTGGAAGCATCAATCAAAGAGAAAGGAGGCTTTTTCAGACCATTACTTGGTGACTCAGCCGGAGTAGTGTACTGCCCAGATGACTCAGGGTCATGGCTGTCTACTCTCGAAGGGTACGTTTTTTACTTTATGACTATAGCAAAACCACTACACACATAGTTTAACTAATAACATCATTGTAATCATCATATATTTCCTTGCAGGAGCCTGAGAACAATTGAAGAGGACATTTTCTGATGTTGAGTTCCTTTTAACTATGTTTTGTCAAAAAGTGTCAGACTTCCTCAGTGAACAATATAAACTTTAGTAATAGGAAGGGAAAAGTCTTTAAAATATTGAATTAACCCCATACATAATGTAATGTGTCTGCCTGTGTATAATACTCTTGACTTAATTGTACAATTTTCATCCATCAGGTCCAATTTCTTCACTGCCTAAAGCAAGCTGAATCTGGAGGTGAGAGTGAAGTGGTAGACGGGTTCCATGTGTGCGACAAACTGAGAAAGCAGAACCGAGAAGCGTTCAACATCCTCACATCCACACAGATCGACTTCACAGACACTGGGGTTGATTTTTGTGACTTCTCCCTTCAGTCCAAACAACGGATTATAGAGTAAGATCTTCTGAATGGAGTTAAAATTTGCAATGTATGCAATTATAACTGCAGGGAGATAATTAGAAAGGAAAAGACTGCCCCCTTGTGGCATATCGCACGGCAAAAGGATTTGTATAGCAGATCTTTTTTTATTTGTATTGATGCTAAATTTAAAGACCTGTCAGCAGGTCAAAAGTGACCAGTTTTTGCTCTTATTCGATTCCTGTTGCTTCTCTGAGTATCCCGATTTTTGTTCATTTAAAATCCACCATGCAGTTACAAAGATATGGGCATTTTATTTAGTACTACAGTACCGTACATTTTATGCTCTTTACTGAAAGCAGTCTAAAACATGCCTCCTGGGATCCTGGGAGCAACACCCAGGTCCTCTTTTAGAGAGGGAGTATATGAATATGAATATGCTATGTTCTACCAGATAGGGGCATTACAGTGGGCTTCCAGGCTATGGAGCAGTTGCTGCTTTGACCATAGCGCTGCCTCCTTTCTCCATTAGCGTTGCTATTTCCTCCCTTCAAAGTCACAGTATCCTTGAAACGTTTAGTTGTGGTACTGAAATCCCGCGCCTGTGCACCACAATTGCCGGCGTTCCATTGTAGTGTTCTGTCCTTCTATGGGCGTTGGCTTTCTGCTTCTTCTGCGCAGAGAAAAATGAGCCAGCATGATATGAAATTGGCATGCATCATATAAAAAGTGCAAATTCACAGATTTATTCCAACTGTACTATAATAAAAAAATGAGATTTTTAGCAAATAATTGATCAATTCTTTGAGCCACCCCTGCCAACGTCACAGCAAATCTCAATAGGGAGGTCCCAACCTATATTATGTATTTTATTCCTCCTGTTGGTAGCTGTTCACATTCAGCTGCCTTATCATTTCCACGGGCATTGCTAATTAAGCACCATACTTGGATCTGGTCCGCCTTTATCAATGGTTGCTGTCTGGCACTGGGAGGGTCAGTTCTGATATAGTCCTGGTATGTATTGAGCTTGCTCCACATGCTGAGACCTGGGCTGGCCTCTATCCATAATTGCCTCTTTTTCAACATAGAAGCGGTTATATATTCAGGTTACAGGTATGTGTGCTCCATGATGGTTCTGCTTTTAACTTTATCTAGGAGGCCGTATGGCACATGAAATACAGAATATAGTGTAGGACCCCCCTATTGAGATTTGCCGTGACGTTGGCAGGGGTGGCTCAAAGAATTGATCAATTATTTGCTAAAAATCTCATTTATATTACAGTACAGTTAAAATAAATCTGTGAATTTGCCCTTTTTATATGATGCATGCCATTTTCAGATCGTGCTGGCTCCCCTCTCTTCTTCTGCGCAGGCATGAGATCACTGGAGCGGAATTTGAAGTAACTCTCCAGCTCCTGCGCAGAAGAAACATGAAGGCATCGCCTATAGAATGGTGGAACACTACAGTGGAACGTCCTTAATTATGGTACGCTGATGCAGTATGACAGGATCACAACTAGACGTCACAGAGATACAGTGACCACTTCTGGGAGGCAACAGCTATGCTAATGAAGTGTGGAGCCAAAGTAATCTTACGAGCAGCATCCACCCCATTTACATAGAGGGATTAAAGTTGATCAACACTCTACTACCTGTATGCCCATATTAACAGGTTAGATACATCAAGTGGGGTGAAAGATCCCCTTTAATGCCAGTGATACAGAGCCTGGGCCATTACAGATATTCACCAAGCTGATAAAAGGTACAGAAAGCTTTATGAGACTACAGTTGGAAAATTCTGCATTTGTTTTCCAGAGAACATAACAGGTAAGAATGGGAAAATTGGGACTTGGGATATGAAAAGTGGCTATTGTTGAACAATCCTTACTTGTTAGACGTGCAATTATATGAAGTTGAACTCCAGAAAACATTGGTAAGCTGTCAAAAAATCTAATGCTAAAGGCCCGATACTTCAAGTTGTAAAACCTTGAAGTGTCACAACATTTTTGTCTAATTCAAAGTTGCACAAAAATTTGAAGACTTTTGCTTCATTTTTCTTTAGACCAGCACCGGACAGTTCTGCCTAACTGGATGGAATTAGGTTGGGGCGAATGATGTGAGACTCCCTGGCAAATGTATCAAAATTTAACGCTACTTTAGTGGCATAAATTATGCCAGAAATATACACTGTCTCATGAATGGAGCAAACTTTATGGCGGATGTGCATGGCAATTGGAAGATGCGCCTATTTCATTAAGAGGTGCATGCTTCTCCAACAGTGTGTTTATTATGTTCAGTGTGTACAATGTCAGGCTTACTGAATCGTGACCTAAATTTCCTTGTAGTGCCGTCGCAGGGTAACTTATCCACTACACAGATTCATATTGTTGTCTTTGCACACAACAAGTGAGAAATGCTCTTGGCTGCTGCTCTCTGTTCTGGTCTTCATCTTGTATCCAGAGTAAAGACCTCCCTGTATTAGTTCAGTATTCTCTAATAGGGTTCATGAAAATGGGCTCTCTGAAATAGAGTACCCTTTTAAAATCAACAACCAGAGTAGAAAAGGATGGGCTACCAAAGAACTGGACACTGAAGCACAGATGATAAATGGTTTGGACATCAGCATGCTTCCTAACATGAATCTCTGTTTGCGGAAGGCATTTGTAGATCTTCAACAAACCTATGCAGAATCAGCTAAAAAAAGCTTTTCAGAAACATACATTTTAGTGATGCTTGAAGAAGCCTTGCGCATTGTTTGGTCCTTTTTAATGGACAGGATACTTGGAAGTAGAGATGAGCGAACCTGAAAAGTAAAGTTTGGTGTTCTTTGCAAACATGGACTTTACAAAAAAAAATAGTGTTCGAGTCTAGGTGCTTTACGTATGAAAATTACTTTCTAGAGCATCGTTGTGCTGAGGTACGCTCAGTGCTTGGACTAGTGCGACTGCTTGCAGGTTTTGAATGGCTCACACTGCGGGTAACAACAGCATGATCAGATGTAAAAATGGAAAAACCCTGTCCATCTGCCCCCAGAAGTGTTTTGTATAGTGTATCCAAAATTCAGCTGAAGCCGCCAAACCGAACTTCAACGGGTCTACTCATCTCTACTTGGGAGGTTTAAATTTGGGCTAACGATGCTAAACAGCAGAGTTTCGAACAGTAAATTATTAGAAACCTGAAATTGGGTTCTGAACCCTTGAACTTCAGAACTTGTGCCATTGAATACACTAAAATTGGAAAAACAGGGTACATTTTTCCTTTGATGCCAAATAAGTTTTTTCTGCTACTAGATAAAAGATAAAACGGGTTGACAATCTTGAAAGAAAGTAGAAAATCTTGACAATTATTTATCTTTTCAAAGATTTCCAAAGCTGGGAAAACCGATAATATATGCTATATATCTAAACGTGAAGAAATTGTGCAGAAAGTATGCTGTATCTAGGGCAGAATATGTGGACATATATCAAGCAAAATTCTCTAAAACTGAAGTAATGAACACATTAATCGAGATTATGAAGTAGAAACACAAGACGCTTGTCAGTAACCACAACTGGTCTACTTTTCTATTTAGACTAAAGATTGTTAATTACAGCTAATTAAAGGCACATGTGACATTTAGCACTTTAAATCTGGGACAGAACCGTGACCTGCCTTGGGACATACTGGCTAAAATACAATTGTCTAAGCTTTCATGAACGTCAGTGATTTGATTTAATCAGTGCTACATTATTCAATTACGTTCATGGCAGTGTTCACTAAAAAATCTTTTGTTGTGTTTAGAAAGCACTGGGACTAAATATAAAGTCAGGTTTCATTATTTATTATGCATTGATGCAATGTCTAGGCCCTGTCTTGTGATTTTACTATCCAGTCAAGTATATACTTGTTTTGTTGTGGTTGGACGAAAACTCATGTCCATCGTTAACCAAAGTTTGAATGTTTAAAGTGTTTTGATGGCTTGGTTATGAGTAACCAAGTCATAAACCAGTCATAATATGATCTCAAGTTTTTCAGTCCCTTCCATCGACTCCTTAGTTTCGGAAGAAAGTTGCCTTATACTAGGATCTACTTTAGAGTCAAGATTTATTCTTTTCTGGTTGGTGACACTACAATAAAATGACAAGACTAGAAAACTAGACAATCACTAGTGATTGGGTGAGGGAAGTAGATATGGGTTTTACTTCCAAATTACAAAAGAGAGGGATTTTTTTGTACGCAAATTCTCTATGATGGAGACTACCATAAAGTAGTATTTTGTCTACTTTTTGTGGCTTTAAGTCAATATGGGAAGAATCATTGCAAAATGATGCTTGACCTTGTTTTTATCTTCTCTATGACAGGGCTTTTACACCTCCATAGTCTCAGTGATCACTCCATTAGTTACACCACTCTAGGACTTGTAGTACAGATCAATTCCAAACCCTTTTTTGAAGTGACTTTTAGAGGTGGGTCCCAAGCAAATGATCTCCTTTATGATGTCCAGTTGCTATTATAGATAGAAAGACTAACTACGAGGAAACTTGTTTTTTTTTTCCTGGCCAGTTTGGTTATATGCCATACAAACTGTCAAGGCCACAGCAACCAGAGATTCTCTGTGGAATGACGTAGAATGAAGTGATATCACTGCCGCACTGAAATAAAAAAGAGAAACCAGGGAACTGGGATTTTGGGACATGAGCATTGTGTAATATTTAAACCTTATAGAGATCTATGCTTTGGACAATCTTTACTTTCCTGAAAGGTACCTTGACAAAAAAGTGGTCACAAAGCATCTCCTTTTAAGATCCCAATAATCAATTTTAATCTGTAGGAAAAATCAGCATTAAGTATAAATTTTCCATATATGCCATCACAGGGAAAATTAAGCATTATAGAACACACATATAAATTGTTGGGCTATTTGCTTAATAAAGGTCAATCAAAAAGAGATAAAGATCCTAAACATTGGAACTGTATATCAATTCAAAATTCATTAAATCGGGTATATGAAAATGAGGTTCCTGAATTAGAAAATCCCCTTAAATGTATTCTAGACAATAACGTTTCTGCTCTATTACAGGTTGGATCCTAATGGTGACCTTTTACGAATTAATTTCAACAATGCAACCAGGGACTCAGTTCTTAATATACCAGTTGAGAAAGTTCAGCCATTTTACTCTGCTTTGAAGGAGTTTGTGGATTTGATGAATGAGGCAGAAAATACTTTTTTTTACAAAATGAAACCAGGTTAGTAAAATTGTTCATATTTTATTCAGTGAAATGTCCTTAAGTCTGTTGAAAAAAATTAAAAGCAATAGAGAAAGGACGGCACCTCATGTAAAACATTCCAACAGATTTATGTACAAAGGGGAAGTACCCAACAAAGAGGTGTGCAGTGCCCACATTTTATGTGATGATTTTTTTTTTTTTTTAATCAGATCAAATTTTTATTGCATTTTAAACACTTTCATTACACTGTTCCAGGAGTTACCTCACACAAACATCCCAGCCCTAAACCCCCCACCCTCCCCGGTCGACAGTCGAACCTGCTTACCCCTCACGTCTCTTTTTTCCTTCAGAATAAAACATTCTTCTCATATACCAGCATCCATTAGCTCTCATATACATCTTATAACCCCAACAGCCTATCTTTCAGTAGCTCAAATGATGCCAGTCCTGGAAAGTCTAACCACCTGTTCCATATCTTTTCATATTGTAACATTCTACCTCGATAAAGATAGATTCTCTTTTCCATAAGAATAATTAAGTTAACTTTTTGAACAGATTCCTTACAGGCCGGGCCGGTGCCTTTTCTGACAACCAGTGCGAGGCAATAAGTTTCCTGGCCATAGCTTCTTCTACTGTACACTTAGGACATTTGGAGTCTGCCCTCATTACCGCTTTATACATCCACACAGGGGTTTTGTAAACTCTATATATAACATATGTAGGTGACAGCCTATTCATCTCACAGAGAGATACTTTAGTAATGTATTGCAGGAAGGAATCCCATTTGTCCTCTCCAATCTCTCCCAGATCCTCCATCCACTTCGTATAAGGCCCAATTGGGTGCCTCCCAAGAAACATGGACAGGAGCTTCCAATGCACCATTGATATACAGCCTGCAGTACTCGTCTGTGTTCCTATTATATTGATTACACTGTCTGGCTGTATAACAATCAGCACTGTTCTATTTTGTGATTCAAATGCATGGCGCGCAGTTGAAGAAACTTGTAAAACATACCGTGCCCCAATGGGTAATCTTTTAGCAACCCCTCGAACGTTTTGAACATGTTTCTCTCCACCACTTGGGAGAGGTACCAGATTCCAATTCTCCTCTATTGCACAAATTCTTTAAGGGATAGAAATTCAGGAACATTGAGATTGTCCCATATAGGAGCGTATTTCGTAAAACCCGTAACCTGCCTCAGCTGCTTAATTTGTCCCTACAATCTATCAATAAGCCGTGCGGTAGGGTATTGGGTAGAGTTCAAGCGAAGCTTTCCCACCACAAGACTGGCCAACAAGGGACCTCACCCAACCACAAACTGTATAATCCTCCCCGCCAAGATCTCAAGGCCCATAGTCCCCCACTATGTACTGGCCCTAAGCTGCTAAGAAGTAAAGCTAAGGATTAGGTAATGCCAACCTCCCTTCATATTTCGGCCTCTGTAGAGATTCCAGCTTTATCTGTAGGTGCTTCTTCCCCCAAATTAAGTCTCGAAAGATAGAATTTGTTTTGTGAATCCAGTTTTGCGGCAGCCATATTAAGGCATTGTGGAGTACATATAACAACTGAGGCATTAGTATCATTTTGCTTAAATTGACTCTCCCCACCACCGTGAGGTATAATTTGCACCAGGCCAGAGCCTTCTGCTTGAACCTAAGTAGGAGAGGGGCAAGATTAAGATGCTCATAGTCCATCAACTTAGTTGAAATCATTATTCCAGATATTTGAACTTCAGACACCACCTGCATCTGGGCACCAGTCACCACCATATTAGAGGACACGACATCCAGTGGCATCAGAACTGACTTGTCCCACTTTATAGTGAGTCCTGAATATTCTTCCAAAGCTGGAAATGACCCACATTACATTTTCCAAGGACTGCCTTGAATCTCCCAAAAACAACAGAAGGTCGTCCACATACAGGGCCACTTTCTCTTCCAAACTCCCATACCAAATGTCGCGCCTGTTCAGCTCTGCTACATCGTACTTTATATACAATACATTCTTATATACATTTTGTAATACAATACCACTTTTACGTAGGAGTGGATATGGCTCACCTACCTCCTACACAGGTAATAGTAAGCTGCCCTTTTTTTTTACTATGATATCTGCGATCTCTTGTCTAAGGGGTGCTTCACACACAGCGAGATTGCTGCTGAGATCGCTGCTGAGTCATGGTTTTTGTGACGCAGCAGTGACCTCATTAGCGATCTCGCTGTGTGTGACACTGAGCAGCGATCTGGCCCCTGCTGTGAGATCGCTGCTCGTTACACACAGTGCTGGTTCGTTTTTTTATTGTTGCTCTCCCACTGTGATGCACAGATCACTGTGTGTGACAGCGAGAGAGCGACGAAATGAAGCGAGCACAGAGCAGGAGCCGGCGTCTGGCAGCTGCGGTAAGCTGTAACCAAGGTAAACATCAGGTAACCAAGGTGGTTACCCGATATTTACCTTCGGTACCAGCCTCCGCTGCTCTCACACTGCCAGTGCAGGCTCCCTGCTCTCTGCACATGTAGCTGCAGTACACATCGGGTAATTAACCCGATGTGTACTGTAGCTAAGAGTGCAGGGAGCCAGCGCTAAGCAGTGTGCGCGGCTCCCTGCTCTCTGCACATGTAGCTGCAGTACGCATCAGATAATTAACCCGATGTGTACTGTAGCTAGGAGAGCAGGGAGCCAGTGCTAAGCAGTGTGTGCGGCTCCCTGCTCTCTGCACATGTAGCTGCAGTACACATCGGGTAATTAACCCGATGTGTACTGTAGCTAGGAGAGCAGGGAGCCAGCGCTAAGCAGTGTGCGCGGCTCCCTGCTCTCTGCACATGTAGAGACGTTATGATCGCTGCTGCGTCGCTGTGTTTGACAGCTAAGCAGCGATCATAACAGCAACATACATGGTCGCTGTTACGTTACAGAAAATGGTGACGTAACAGCAACGTCATTGTTGCTGTCGCTAAGGGTGAACCCAGCGTTATTGCAGAGAAATCTGTGTTTATCTGATATGTAAATGAGCTGTTCCAGGCTATGGGCCAGATCCTGATCTGTATGAGGTTCTTCCTCCAGTGATTATATTAAATAGAAGAAGGTATTACCAGTGTCATGTGTGATGGCCACTCTCTGCTCTCCTGATCTCACTGCAGAGCTGTGTGTGATTATAACTGACACATCAGCAGGTTCCTCTCAGTGTGATGTGTGATGGCCACTCTCTCCTCTCCTGATCTCACTGCAGAGCTGTGTGTGATTATAACTGACACATCTGCAGATTCCTTTCAGTGTGATGTGTGATGGCCGCTCTCTCCTCTCCTGATCTCACTGCAGAGCTGTGTGTGATTATAACTGATACATCTGCAGATTCCTTTCAGTGTGATATGTGATGGATGGTTGCTCTCTCCTCTCCTGATCTCACTGCAGAGCTGTGTGTGATTGTAACTGACACATCTGCAGATTTCTTTCACTGTGATGTGTGATGGCCGCTCTCTCCCCACCTGATCTCACTGCAGAGCTGTGTGTGATTATAACTGACACATCTGCAGATTCCTTTCAGTGTGATGTGTGATGGTTGCTCTCTCCTCTCCTGATCTCACTGCAGAGCTGTGTGTGATTATAACTGACACATCTGCAGATTCCTTTCAGTGTGATGTGTGATGGTTGCTCTCTCCTCTCCAGATCTCACTGCAGAGCTGTGTGCGATTATAACTGACATCAGCAGGTTCCTCTCAGTGTGATGTGTGATGGCCGCTCTCTCCTCTCCTGATCTCACTGCAGAGCTGTGTGTGATTATAACTGACAGCAGGTTCCTCTCAGTGTGATGTGTGATGGCCGCTCTCTGCTCTCCTGATCTCACTGCACAGCTGTGTGTGATTATAACTGACACATCTGCAGGCTTCTCTCAGTGTGATGTGTGATGGCCGCTCTCTCCTCTCCTGATCTCACTGCAGAGCTGTGTGTGATTATAACTGACACATCAGCAGGTTCCTCTCAGTGTGATGTGTGATGGCCACTCTCTCCTCTCCTGATCTCACTGCAGAGCTGTGTGTGATTATAACTGACAGCAGGTTCCTCTCAGTGTCATGTGTGATGGCCGCTCTCTCCTCTCCTGATCTCACTGCAGAGCTGTGTGTGATTATAACTGACACATCAGCAGGTTCCTCTCAGTGTGATGTGTGATGGCCGCTCTCTCCTCTCCTGATCTCACTGCAGAGCTGTGTGTGATTATAACTGACAGCAGGTTCCTCTCAGTGTGATGTGTGATGGCCGCTCTCTGCTCTCCTGATCTCACTGCAGAGCTGTGTGTGATTATAACTGACACATCAGCAGGTTCCTCTCAGTGTCATGTGTGATGGCCGCTCTCTCCTCTCCTGACCTCACTGCAGAGCTGTGTGTGATTATAACTAACACATCAGCAGGTTCCTCTCAGTGTGATGTGTGATGGCCGCTCTCTCCTCTCCTGATCTCACTGCAGAGCTGTGTGTGATTATAACTGACAGCAGGTTCCTCTCAGTGTGATGTGTGATGGCCGCTCTCTGCTCTCCTGATCTCACTGCACAGCTGTGTGTGATTATAACTGACAGCAGGTTCCTCTCAGTGTGATGTGTGATGGCCGCTCTCTGCTCTCCTGATCTCACTGCGCAGCTGTGTGTGATTATGACTGACTCAACTGCTGGTTCCTCTCAGCCTCCAGCTCACCTACATGCTCTATGACCTACATGTGCATGGCTTAAAATGGGTGATCCTACTGACAGATTACCTTTAAAAGTAAAACCAAATACAACCCCAATTCCAATAAAGTTGTGACTCTGTGTAAAATGTAAAGAAAACAAGATTACAGTGATTGGGAAATCTTGTATAGCCAAATTTTATTCAGAACTGAACATAGTACAGATATCAGAAGTTTAAAAATTGACTTTTTTCTATTTTATAAAAAAAACCAACTAATTTACAAATGATGGCAGCAACAAATTTTAAAAACGTTTGGTCCTTGCCATGTCTGCCATTATGTAGCATCTCCATTTGTTTAAACAACAGTATGTAAACATCTGGAAAGTGAGGGGGCCAATTGCCAGAGTTTTGAGAGAGGAACATTGTCCCAATTTATCTGATATAGGATTCTAGTTGCTCCTCAGTCCAGGGTCTTTTCCCAGATTTTGTTTTCATAATGCGCCAAATGGTAATAGGTCTGTACTGCAGGTGGCCGGTTCATCACATCAACTCCTCTTCTGGGAATGTTTTTTTAGAAAAAAAAACAAACAAATTCATATGTAAATGTATAAAGTTGTTATGTGAAAGTTTGGTACAGTGGATCAACAATTAGGATCTGGATGGACTTATAGGGCAGACTAGATCACATATTTTAGTTGTACATATCTCTTATATCCTTTTACCATCCCTCAACTGAACTTGACGGACATCCTTTTCTTAAACCTTAATAGGTAATATGGTAAAGAAACATACACATAAATTAATTTCATAAAAAGGCCTGGAGTGTGACATGTTATCTGCAGAGTAGAGATGGATGTTGTCTAATGTTAGAACTGTCTGTAGAGTATAGGGTAGCACGTAGGAATAGACTGCCAACTACATCGGAAAATTAATATCTTGGCATCACAGCCAGTTTCAGCCTTTTTGACAAATCTTTTTTTTCACTTTCTTATTGTGGGGAATGAGTTGTATTTGTCATTGCCATCATTTTGAGATACATATAAATTATTAACACATTTTTCTTAACCTTTTATAGGAAAGAATATAAACTAAACAGCCATATTGCTACTTTTTTGCAAACTAAATTTTACAGTTTTTGCCGAGCTGCACAAATGAAGTGATAACTTTATTCTGTAGGTCAATGCAGTTATGAAGATGCCACATTTCTATAGTTATACTTATGCTTTATTGCTTCATTTGAAGTTTTATCCTGATGAAGGAGTTTGTTCAGCTCTTAAACTCATACAGTCATATGAAAATGTTTGGGCACCCCTGTTAATGTTAACCTTTTTTCTTTATAACAAATTGGGTTTTTGCAACAGCTATTTCAGTTTCATATATCTAATAACTGATGGACTGAGTAATATTTCTGGATTGAAATGAGGTTTATTGTACTAACAGAAAATGTGCAATCCAAATTTAAACAAAATTTGACCGGTGCAAAAGTATGGGCACCCTTATCAATTTCTTGATTTGAACACTCCTAACTACTTTTTACTGACTTACTAAAGCACTAAATTAGTTTTGTAACCTCATTGAGCTTTGAACTTCATAAGCAGGTGTATCCAATCATGAGAAAAGGTATTTAAGGTGGCCACTTGCAAGTAGTTCTCCTATTTGAATCTCCTATGAAGAGTGGCATCATGGCCTCCTCAAAACAACTCTCAAATGATCTGAAAACAAAGATTATTCAACATAGTTGTTCAGGGGAAGGATACAAAAAGTTGTCTCAGAGATTTAAACTGTCAGTTTCCACTGTGAGGAACATAGTAAGGAAATGGAAGAACACAGGTACAGTTCTTGTTAAGCCCAGAAGTGGCAGGCCAAGAAAAATATCAGAAAGGCAGAGAAGAAGAATGGTGAGAACAGTCAAGGACAATCCACAGACCACCTCCAAAGGCCTGCAGCATCATCACCATTTTTCTTTCAGCTCCTGGGGTATAATGGGGAGATTATCTGAGCCCCTTGTGATATGACTCTAGGTGACTGTAATATACTTTTGGGGTATACCACCCTGTAACATATGTGGTTGTAAATAACTCTTATGGATCACTACCTTGCATAAAAATAATTTATTAGGAATAGAAGTCTATACATCTTGTACAGTGCTAGTATCATGAATAGGAATTCCTGGTTATAGATCAGTAAATTGATACCTTCTTGATCTAAGGAAAACAATACAGGGGGGAGTATTACCATTTGGGAACTCATATATATTGTACTGTGCAAGCACCACTATAGGGCTTTCCATCCCATCCCTATATCAGGGTCAGGTAGAGGGAGAGCCGACGTGGAACGGGGGCGCCCCGGTAACTTATGGTGTCATACCCTCCGTTGTTAGGTAAGGATACACTACACTTATAGGGCTATATTAGTTTCCCTTCCCTTTCCTAAAGGGAGTGTGTATATAAAACTCCTTGGTTATTTACAAGGATAACGTGATCCATTCTCATTTATATGTTTGTGTGTCTGTTTGTGGGTACATTTTAATGAATATTAATAAAAATTGTACATTTTAAAATAGGGTTGAGATTACATGTTAGTCCCTTTTTGAGCACTCTACCCATCTATTTAACTCGGTTAGTTCTGAGGTATACAAAAGCACATTTGGACAAGCCAGTTACATTTTGGAAGAAGGTCCTGTGGACTGATGAAACAAAGACTGAGTTGTTTGGTCAAACAAAAAGGCGTTATGCATGGAGGCAAAAAAAACACGGCATTCCAAGAAAAGCACTTGCTACCCACAGTAAAATTTGGTGGAGGTTCCATCATGCTTTGGGGCTGTGTGGCCAATGCCGGCACCGGGAATCTTGTTAAAGTTGAGGGTCGCATGGATTCAACTTAGTATCAGCAGATTCTTGACAATAATGTGCAAGAATCAGTGACGATGTTGAAGTTACGCAAGAGATGGATATTTCAGCAAGACAATGATCCAAAACACCGCTCCAAATCTACTCAGGCATTCATGCAGAGGAACAATTACAATGTTCTGGAATGGCCATCCCAGTCCCCAGACCTGAATATCATTGAACATCTGTGGGATGATTTGAAGCGGTTGTCCATGCTCGGCGACCATCAAACTTAACTGAACTGGAATTGTTTTGTAAACAGGAATGGTCAAATATACCTTTATCCAGGATCCAGGAACTCATTAAAAGCGACAGGAAGCGACTAGAGGCTGTTATTTTTGCAAAAGGAGGATCTACAAAATATTAATATCACTTGTATGATGAGGTGCCCATACTTTTGCACCGGTCAAATTTTGTTTAAATGCGGATTGCACATTTTCTGTTAGTACAATAAACCTCATTTCAATCCAGAAATATTACTCAGTCCATCAGTTATTAGAGATATGAAACTGAAATAGCTGTTGCAAAAACCCAAATTATTATAAAGAAAAAAGGTTAACATTAATAGGGGTGCCCAAACTTTTCATATGACTGTAGATTAATAAAAATTCTCTTTTATTCAACACCATCATACCCACTGGACATCTTGGAACAGATTTATCCGTATATCCACTTCTACGTTTGTAATAACATTATTTAGCATTTACTAAGATTTAATCTGTCCTACATAGCAGACAGTTTATTCCAATGTACTACCTATACCTTCCACACATTCGCTCTGAGTCATATGGGCTGTTCACGTTCCAAATGCATACTTGGCTACTTGTTTTCCTATATATAGGTCCTGTCAGCCATGTGTTGTAACATGATTTCTTTTTCCTGAGGAAGGAGACGGAGATGTCTCTGAAAGGCGTAGAAATGTAAAATAAAAGGAAATCTTTTTAATCTACAGCATCTGTGGTTTTTAGCGCGGCATTAAACCCGTTCCTACTTTACTTGTATATATCAAAATTCCACACATTCACATGAGATCAAACATTAAACACCGATGTCTTCAATGAAAAAGAGGTAGCCAGAGAAGATTACTTACTAGTGCATCAGTGAGTGTGACATATGCCCAATATAGCCAATTAGCATATCTCAGCATGGATGGTACTCTACAAAGGAATAAGGGTGGCATATATACTGTATTCTAAATATGATTCTAAAAATTGTTAGCGATGAAGAGATGATTGAAGGACTAACTTTACATTAAAAAGCTATTATCCTAAATTATAGTCAACAATAATGGGGAGGAATTTTTAGAAAACCCCATCTTGAGCACAAGAGGACTTACTGGTCCCTAACTTCACAGCATCAGATCATACAATACAGTAAAAACTCTAATAATCCAACAGCTGCCCCACTTAAATTAGAACTGGTATAAATATCTGATTCAGTGTGCCAGTAAGGCTGCTTTCACACTACGTCTTTTTAACATGCGTCCTGAACGGTTTTTTGCTGCAAAAGCGGATCCTGCTTTTACAGCAAAAAATGCATGCAAACGCATGTGTTACTTTGCAGGATCCTGTCACTGGATGTTTAGGGGCGGGCATTGGAGTCATGTGATCGGGAGTGAAGGGAACTAAACGTGCCAGACTGGGAGCCGGCATCTGACAGCTGCGAGGCTCGTAACCAAGGTAAACATCGGGTATACTTGCTTGGATACCCGATATTTACTTTGGTCACGAGCGTCTGCAGCTGCTAGGAGCCGGCTCCCTGCACACGTTACCAACGTAAACATCGGGTAACTAAGATAAGTGGTTACCCGATGTTTACCTTGGTTACGAGTGTCCGCAGCTCTCAGGTGGGAGAGAGAGAGAGGAGAGAGAGGGAGGGGGAGAGAGACAGAGAGGTAGGAGAGAGATAGACTGATCACGGAGGCTGGCTTCTGGGCATGCTCAGTAGAGCAAGCAGGATCCTGCCTATCAGCATGCCAGCGTTCACATGCGTTTGCGTGCAGTATAGTCAGGATCCAGCAATTTGCAGAAGTTGGACGCAGCTCAAAAACGCTACAAGTAGCGTTTTTGAAAGATGTTAAAAAACTGCAAGTCGCTGGATCCTCACTATAACACACACAAACGCAGGTGAACGCATGTTAACGCGAGTCCATTGCAAATGCATTGAAATGAAAACGCATTTGCACTGGATCCGTTTCTGCGTTAAAAAAACGTTCAGGACGCATGTTAAATAAACGTAGTGTGAAAGCAGCCTAAGTAGAACATTTGCTTTTGGCACTGAAGGAATAACACCAATGGCGCTGACTGACATAATTCATCCAGTGATGTCATCATCAGTATTGTAACATCAATACAACATCAACCATTATTTTATCATCAACGAAAATTTTTTTACCTGTCATTTAGGCTAAGGCAAATACAGGGATGTGCGGACCCTTTGAAAGAGTTAAAATAAGACCCCATTCTGGCACTGGTTAACGTTACCATTTGAGCCAAGAGGACTTGGGGCTTGTTTTCTCACATCTACTTTCCATGATTCTTTGAAAAAGTTCCCTATAATTTGTTTGAAGGACCCATAAAAAAGGGAGAATGCATGATAGAAATTTTTACAATCACCTATGTACTTTGTTTCTTTAATGAAATGTGTCTGTTTTCAGGTCAAATTGTGACATTTGATAACTGGCGGATCTTGCATGGACGGAAAAGCTACGAATCAAGAGCAGAAATTTCCCGCCATCTTGAGGGCTCCTATCTGGATTGGGATGTGGTGATGTCCAGACTGAGAGCACTGAAGAGCAAGTTGCAGAATTCGAGTTGATTTTTGTCCTTATCATACACAACAACATATTTGTTATATAGCTTTTATCTATACGATTATATATCGAGAACATCCGAATGTTGAAAAAAATGGAAGGATTCTTTATTCGCCAATACAAGCCATGATTCAGATTTCTCTATGAACACTTTCTAAAGCAGGTTATATAGTCATATGTTATTTCTGACGAGTGGTAATAAATTATTTTAACAATTGAGTTTATCTTCAAGATATAATGTTTATATAGGTATTATGATGTTTGGTAAGCTGTTCACTACTCCACTAAATTTGGTAACTACTCCATATATGTCTGATATTATTAAAGCCTCATTCAGTCGTCAGTGATTATTCTAGTATGAAAAAAGAACTGATAAATCTGACACAATGACCAAAATAATGATGAATCTCAGCCAAGGTTTCATCTTTTTTTTTTTGTTGCATCCAAGTAGTTTTCTCTTTTGAAAGAAACAGGAAAAACAGACAGCAGAAGATAGCATCTAAATGCTCTCTAACTTTTCTTACATCCATTATTATTTTTATTTACCAGCCTTCAGCTCAATTTTGAGCCATAGTGACTTAATGGATGAATGATCTCCAAGAGGATCGATCATGTGCAAGCATAGATAGGTCCACCAGGGTCTTCTCCACCATTATCTTGATACTATCACGCCATCGGTTGGCTGGCCTTCCTCTTCGCCTTGTTCTTTCTATTCTTCCAACCATGATGTCCTTCTCCAGTGATTGCTCTCTTCGTATGATGTATCCAATGTAGGCAAATCGTAGCTTGGTGATCCTTGCTTCTAGTGACATGACTGGCTTGATTAGTTAAAAAATGGATTTGTTTGTTCTCTTTGCCATCCAAGGTAATGATAACCTCCTCCTCCAGCACCACATTTCAAAGGCACCAATTCCTTTTCTATCTTATTTATCGTGCAGGTTTTGAATCCATATGTTAGCACAGAAAAGACCAGACTATGTACAAGTCATGTCTTTGTCACCAGTGAAATGTTCCTAAATTTGAAGACTTTGCCCAGGGACTTAATTGTTGATTTACCCATAGCTATTCTTCTACTGACTTCTGGTGTCGTCACTGCATCTTGAGTGATCATTGATCAGAGTAGGTTGAAGTCCTTTACAAATTCCAGTTCATCACTGTCAATCTCAAATGTGTCCTGGTTGTACTTGTCAGTAGTCAATGTCTTTGTATTCTTTGTATTGAGTAGCAGTCCCATATTGGAACTTTCCATCATGACACTCTGTAATAAATCCCATAGACTTGCATGTAGGAGTTTAATCTTTGAGTTGGATCAATATTGAGTCATCAAAACACAAACATGTGAACAGCCCCATAGACTATAATGGGTGGAAATGCTATCCCAGAAAAAGCACAGATAAAACTTGTATGTGAAAAATTTACATCAGAATGAATCCTAGGGTCAGACAAAATATGGTATTCTGACTACATTTCTTTGACTCAAAGAGCAAATTTATCACTTACAGTGTAAAAAAAAATTACATTTGCCCAAAAAAGACCAATCAGGTCAATGTAAACTGAGAGCTAGAACCTAATTGGCTTCTATGGATAACACCTCCATTTTCTACCTCATTCAGTTTTGCTAAATCTCCCTCAGTTTGTAAAAAAATAAAATATAGATGGATCTACAAGTGAGCAAATTCTTTATTGGATGCAAACTAATGTAAACATGTCAACAGATCTCTGAGAAGAAGTATATAACTACAGGTAATGAGAGGATATTGCCTGCTCCAGCCACAAGATGACTCCAGGCCACATTACATTTAAGGCCCAGGAACTCCAGGCAAAGACTCGTCAAGGCGTGGCTGCATGGCAAATTTTGCCAAAATGCAGGATGGATTTAGAATAGGGATAAGTCATTGTTTTGTCAGAGCCTAAAGAGTGGATGAAAATGAGGAATAAAAATTAAAGATGAACAGATCGATTCACTGAGGATTGACTAAGTTAAATTTGCAGGTTCCTGCAAATTTGAACAATCTGCAATTTGATACTCGATGAACGGTCAAGACTCACTGTGTCAAAACAATTAGTGGTTTTTCAGCATAATTCGTTGCAAATTATAGATTGCGATTGAATTTTGGGGAAAAATACTATTATCTACATATATAATTGCCTTATTCTGTCTGTCTGTCTGTATGTCTTACTCCAAAATTATGTCGTTACAGTGACAACTGTCGCATTGGCCGCACTACTCGGCGGTGCCCTGCCCCCTCACAGATTGGCCGCTCGATCAGGCCCCGCCCCCTCACACATTGGACGCTCAGCCTGGCCCCGACCCCCGCACGCATTCCCCGAACCGACATGGAGCCCCCACTCCCAGGTGAGTGCTGCACCCCTGGGAGCCCACACCAGTGTACGCCGGCAACCCCAGCAACACAAGGGCATGTGTCGGCTGGGTTGCCGGCGTACGCTGGTAACCATGCTACACATGGGGAAATATTGTGTACCATGGTTACCAGCCTATGCTGACTCCCTGCCCATTCAGATCATTGGTCTCCCGCTGTCAAACACGCCGATGCGTGCTGCACAGCAGGAGACCAACAAACAAAAAGTGAACCAGCACTGTCGCTTTTAATACTTACATGATGTGTACCATGCTTACTAGCTTACCCCGTCTCATGGCACACATGTCCCGTAGCCGGCTACGCTGGTAACCATGATACACATCCGGTAACTATGGAAACCGCTTTGCATAGTTGCCCGCTTGGCCACACCCCCCACACACTCTGCCCGCTCGGCCACGCCCCCCACGCACTCTGCCCGCTCGGCCACACTCTCCACCTAGACACCTCCCCTCCAGGACTACTCCACCTATTATACTCCTCTCTCCCCAGGACTACTCCTCCTATTATCCTCCTCTTCCCCAGGACTACTCATTCTATTATCCTCCTCTCCCCCAGGACTACTCCTCCTATTATTCTCCTTTCTCCCCAGGACTACTCCTCCTATTATTCTCCTCACCCCCAAGGACTACTCCTCCTATTATCCTCCTCTCTCCCCAGGACTACTCCTATTATTCTCCTCACCCCCCAGGACTACTGCTCCTATTATTCTCCTCTCCCCCCAGGACTACTCCTCCTATTATACTCCTCACCCCCCAGGACTACTCCTCCTATTATACTCCTCTCTCCCCAGGACTACTCCTGCTATTATCTTCCTCTTCCCCCAGGACTACTCCTCCTATTATACTCCTCACCTCCAGGACTACTCCTCTTCCTATTATCCTACTCTCTCCCCAGGACTACTCCTCCTATTATCCTCCTCTTCCCCCAGGATTCCTCCTCCTATTATACTCCTCTCCCACAGGACTACTCCTCCTATTATACTCCTCTCCCCCCAGGACTACTCCACCTATTATACTCCTCTCCAGGACTACTCCTCCTATTATACTCCTCACCTCCAGGACTACTCCTCCTATTATACTCCTCTCCCCCCAGGACTACTCCACCTATTAGACACCTCCCCTCCAGGACTACTCCACCTATTAGACACCTCCCCTCCAGGACTACTCCTCCTATTATACTCCTTTCCCCCCAGGACTACTCCTCCTATTATACTCCTCTCTCCCCAGGACTACTCCTCCTATTATACTCCTCTCTCCCCAGGACTACTCCTTCTATTATAATCCTCTCCCTCCAGGACTACTCTTCCTATTATCCTCCTCTCCCCCCAGGACTACTCCTCCTATTATACTCCTCTCCCTCCAGGACTACTCTTCCTATTATCCTCCTCTCCCCCCAGGACTACTCCTCCTATTATCCTCCTCTCTCCCCAGGACTACTCCTCCTATTATTCTCTTCTCCCCCCAGGACTACTCCTCCTATTATACTCCTCTCCCTCCAGGACTACTCTTCCTATTATCCTCCTCTCCCCCCAGGACTACTCCTCCTATTATTCTCCTCTCCCGCCAGGACTACTACTCCTATTATTCTCCTCTCCCCCAGGACTACTCCTGCTACTAGACTCCTCTCCCCCCCAGGACTACTCCTATTATCCTCCTCTCTCCCCAGGACTACTCCTCCTATTATCCTCCTCTCCCCCCAGGACTACTCCTCCTATTATACTCCTCTCCCTCCAGGACTACTCCTCCAACACACTCACACACACTGCACAAAACATACTTCCCCCAAAACACACACACACCCACACAAACTGCGCAACACACACAGCACCACACACACACACACACACACCCACACAACGCTGCAGGCACACAGCGCTCCACAAACAACACAACACACACAACGCAACACACACAGCACCACACACACACAACGCTGCAGACACACAGCGCTCTACAAACAACGCAACACACACAACGCAACACACACAGCACCACACACAGACACACAACGCTGCAGACACATAGCGCTCCACAAACAATGCAACACACACAACGCAACACACAAACAACACCGCTCTCACACCCCCCCACACCCAGACAACACCCAGAACATTTAGAGCGCCCTACACAAACACTTGGCAACTAAACACAACTACATTTATATATATATATACATATATATATATATAACAAAAATCATACATTAACTACACAATAAATTCTAGAATACCCGATGCGTTAGAATTGGGTCACCTTCTAGTACTATATAACCCTGCAAATTCAACTTTCAAAAGATCTCATCAGGAATAACAATCTTTAAAGTAAAACTAGGTGATATAAACTATCATCATTTTATCTTAAGCCGTTCTAGTGATTTCAATTGTTGCAGAAGCAAATGCTGACTCCACAACCTTACTATTGCATATACATATATGTCACGCTCTCCGGGTCCCCTGCTCTGCTCCCCGGCTCACCTGCCACGCTCCCCGGCTTCCCTGCTTCTCTCCCCGTTCTCCAGCCTCCATTGCCTGCGGTCTCCAGGCGGCCCGGTCCCCGCTCCCGGCGCCTGTCGGCTACTCAGCCCCAGCCCGGCTCTCCTGCTTCCTGCTCACCACTCCCTGCCCTGGCTTCTGGCACCCGGGCCTCGCGCATGCGCATTAGGGCGCGCGCGCGGTCATTGACCCTTTCTTAAAGGGCCAGCGTCCACTGACAGGAAATTGAACACACAGGTACAGGGTATAAAGGGGTTTAGTGTCCAAGTGGGCGGGGCCTGTTCTTCGTGTTTCCTAAGCTAGGAGTCAGGTCTCCTTGTGTCTCTGTGCCATACTTACCTATCTCTCTTCTAGAGCCGCTCCTGCCTCGCCATCCGGTCCTGCCGATTCCCGAACGCTGACTATCTGCCATCCCGTCAGTCCGTTCCATCTCTGATCCCTGTGGTGACCCGTCCTCTCGCTCCATCGGTTCCGGACTCTGCCTGACAACATCTCGGCCTCCGAACCTGAGCTCCGTCACCCGGACTACCATCAGTGACTCCGTGGTCCCAGGGACTTCTCCATTCCACTCTTGTGCACGGACTGTCCTGCTACCCGTAGTGCTCCGGCTACCGGACCCCTTGCCTTCATCAAGGAGTTCAGCCCAGTGGATCCACCTCCTGGGTCTGCCCGTCCACCTGGCCCTAACAATATACAAAAGAAAGGTGCACACACAAAGTTATTCAATATGAATTAGAATCTTTATTGCGATATAATTTCAATACAAAAACAAACAAAAAACTTACTAAAATACAGGGAAAGTAAGAGCAGATAAAGCAGCAGCATGTAGAATGCGAGCAGTATAATAAAAGATAAAGTATATCACATACACTGGAGATCAAAATTAGAGTACGACACACAATTTCATAAATGTTGAAGTCATTGTGTAGTCCTATGTGATTATATCCTAACATGAGTAAACTCGCAGTACTTTAAGCTTATTTCATAAGCTGAATTTATTCCAAAGCTCATAATAAAAATGAAAATGAGATAAATGAAAAAGAACACTGATCAACATTAGAGAACACTTTCAGATACCTGCATGTTATTGGTGTTAATCTGGCTCCTGGGGCTAATTTTCTTATCTGACAAACCCTATGTAACTGGCAGCGTAACTTTCCAGTTTGCACTGACTTTGCAAAAATGGTGTGCCGTTCCAAATTGACTGAAACCCTCTGGCAGCAGGTTATCCTGATGAAGGCCAAAGGGGTGACCCTATCAGCCATAGCAAGAGAAGTTGGCTGTTCCAAGTCTGTGATTTTGAGAATATTGCATCTTTACAACATCACAAGCTCTTTCAAGTCCCCCAAGAAAGCCGGCCACCCTCGAAAGACAAATGCAAGAGAGGACAGCATAATGCAGAAAATCTCAATGAGTACATGGGTAGTCATTTTAACACTGCAGCTGGAATTGTTCAGCAATTCAGCACAGAACAGGGTAAGGATATGTATTGTCATACGGTGTCATGACGTTTAAGAGTATTTGGACTGAAAGATAACTCTGCAGTGACCAAACCTCTCATTAGGAGAAAGAATCAAAAGGAGCATATTGTGTGGACAGAGGAAAAGTAGTCCACAGTTCATTTATGTGATAGAAGCAAGTTTTTATTTATTTGCGTCTGATGGGAAACATTATGTTCGTCGACAAACTGGAGAAAGACTGAACCCAAAGTGTGTTAAGAAGTCAGTGAAAGGTGCTAGAGGAGGTGTCATGGTTTGGGGAATGTTTTCTACAGCAGGAGTTGAACCTCTCATACAGCTACATAGCAGAGTCAATGCAAGTGTGTATCACAACCTTCTTCAACAACACGTGGTTCCTTACTTTTTTCATCACTCTATCAGCCAGCAATTTTCATGCAGGACAATGCCCCCTGTAACACAGCAAAATGGGTAAAGCAGTTCCTTGAAACAGAAAACATTGAAACAATGAATTGGCCTGCCCAGAGTCTTGTTCTAAACCCAGTGGAAAATCCTTGGTGACAAAGTAATGTCCAAGAAACCCACAACAGTCAAAGAACTGTGGAAAAAAACTGGAAGAAGAGTTGACCAAAGTCACACCAGAGCAGTGTGAGAGAATAGTGATGCTCTGTGGCTTCAAATGTGCTAAAGTCATTCAAAGCAAAGGCCTGTACTCTTCCTACTGATTGGTGACTGTTGTTACCTTCTGAAACTTTACTTATAATCTTTCTTTGTGATTAAGTCATTGTTGTTCTCTAATTACAAACATCAAGTTTTGGGCAACATTAAGGTTTTATTTTGATAAACTTTGGATCTTTTGTAAAACACTGTTCTAGTGGCATGGTGTACCACTCACAAGAAAACCTTCAAATGTGATCAATGGAGCTTACATTATTTCTGAAAAAAACAAGTGATCATACATTGTTCTCTAATTTTGATCTCCAGTGTACATCAGGGAAAAAGCTGGGTACTTTGCCAACATTAAGTAAAAGTCATGTAAAAAGACTCCTGCCACTAAATAATAAATTGCCCTAACCCCCTGACTCCCAATACTAAGTACAAATTAAGCATATAACAAACAGTGAAAGTAGCAAGGCAACATTAGATGTACAAAATGACACCAAGTAAAAGCTGCACCCAATGCTGATGTCACTTGACTCTTTTCCTTGAGCACAAAAATCATGTAGCAATAAAGGTTATAATCTCTTTGAATAATTTTACACCATGTTTGGAGTCCAAAAGGCACTGCATATCACCCCAAACACACCATACCAACAGTGAAGTTTGGAGGTGGAAACATCATGGTGTGGGGTTGTTTTTCAGCATATGGCACTGGCAATGTGGGTTGGGTATGTTGTTACCGACATCTCATGAGAAATTCACCTTTACAAATATATTTACTTAGAATACTGATAGCATGTTCAATTCTCATTTCACCTGATGTAAGTAAACAGCTCACCTAAAGACAGCAGCTTTCCGGGTACCAGCTGTATGCCGCCAACACCATGGAGTGATATCCACAGTCGGTGCTAGCACAAGACACAGATGGGTGGCTTCTAAGATGCTGTTTTCAATCAGCTACATCTATATTGTGTGAACAATTATTAGGTGTATATTTTGACTACATCATTATTATATAGATTTTCGAACTCCAATGTGTATAAACATGAATGCTTATTGGATGATGCAGATCATGTCATGAGTATTTATGTAGTGAGGGAGGATGTGTACTAAGGAGATAGTCGACCTATATTAGTGTGTGCACAATTATTAGCTTGTTTTCCTCAGGCAAAATGGATCAAAAAGGGGATTTAACTGACTAAAAAGTCTAAAAATGTTAAACGTCTTACAGAGGGATGCAGCACTCTTGATATTGCTAAGATATTGGAGTGAGATCACAGAGCCATTAAAAGTGTTGCTGCCAATAGTCAACAGGGTCGCAAAAAAACGCGTTGAGAAAAAAAGACGTACATTAACTGCCAAAGATGTGAGACGAATGAAACCTGAAGCAACCAGGAGGCCATTATCATGAAGTACTGTCATATTCCAGAGCTGCAGCCTCCCTGGAGGTCCAGAGTTCCAGTTCTTTGAAAACAGTCTTTTACTGAATAGCCAACTTCATGAAAACTATGTACAGTAGATAGTGAGTACATAACGTTTCGTACGTTTTCTCCGCTTTAACACAGAGCATTTCTATACACAGTTTATTTCTTTCCCTGGCTTCACATATTCCTGCCTCTATCAGTCTCGTTCCTTCACCACAACTCAGCTTAGCACAACAGTCCAACCCACGGTTCCACCTCCTATCTTGCTCTCAAAAGAACTGCTTTGCCAATACGGCCAAACTTAGCTTCAAGCTTTCTGATGCTTTGGAACTCAGTTTGCCTCACGCTCTTTGGTCCATTCTGCCCTATCACCTCTCAGAGTTGTAAACTCGGGGCTGTACTGCTCATCATTCTGTCCCAGGACCCATCTCTAGTCGCTCTCTGTACTTTGGTCAATTCTCTCTCTGGGTACTCTGGATCATGCTATCTTTTTTGTTTCCTCCTAAATCAGGGACATGCGGCTCTTCTCACTAGTCTGGCCTTAGGTCCATCACTACTGCACACATTATCCTATCTGCCCTCCTGACAATGTTGCAGGGGTAGCATGGGGCAGTTGGAACTCTGACTGCTGAGCAACCCTGCAGTATCAGTCCCTGCCCCAGCCACCTCTACAATGCAAGGGATCAGTTTTCGGGACGTGTGGTGCACGGTACTCACACGTAGGCCAGAAGCCTCTGCTGTCTCCATCTCCTTGGCCATTTCTAAGCTACTGGTTGCAGCTGGCTTCCAATCCTCGGCTTCGCTAGCTATCGCACAAAATTCAGCGGACACCAAACACTTATCTTCAAGTAGATTTTTACTCAACATTCCTGTTTCATCATATATCTTCAAAGTATATGAGGCATAACATCTTCCAGCAACAATGTTCATGGCACAGTGTACATTCATATTGTTCCTGCTTACTACCTGGGCTATTCCTGCTTGCTGCCTGAGGAATTCCCAGCTCAGTCTCTCTGCAGCTTTGGGTCCCATGACTCTCTTACCTGGCAACTTCTGGTTTCACTTCCCCTGTACAGAAAGGGTCTTTAAGGTGCTCATCTAAGACCAGCTCTGAGCCTTAAGTTCCAGAAGTCCAAACGTTTTCACAACCAGGATTTTCGAGGTCCTACCTGCCAGAAGCAGACACACCTGGCCCGACAAGCAAGTTTTATCTTTCTCTCCTTCCCAGGCCCAACAAGCCTCTCTCTGCATCTACTCCATCACTGACTGACTTTCTAAGATGGCTTCTGCCTGCAGCCTCTGCTATAGCTATACCCACACATTAACTATGTCAGCCTATAAGAATACCCGAAATACACTAACTGACCACTGGAGGGCGATATTACCTTGTAAAACAATCTAAAGCCTTATCTGACATTAAGGCCTAAATACAGTTAGGTCCAGAAATATTTGGACAGTGACACAAGTTGTGTTATTTTAGCTGTTTACAAAAACATGTTCAGAAATACAATTATATATATAATATGGGCTGAAAGTGCACACTCCCAGCTGCAATATGAGAGTTTTCACATCCAAATCGGAGAAAGGGTTTAGGAATCATAGCTCTGTAATGCATAGCCTCCTCTTTTTCATGGGACCAAAAGTAATTGGACAAGGGACTCTAAGGGCTGCAATTAACTCTGAAGGCGTCTCCCTCGTTAACCTGTAATCAATGAAGTAGTTAAAAGGTCTGGGGTTGATTACAGGTGTGTAGTTTTGCATTTGGAAGCTGTTGCTGTGACCAGACAACATGCGGTCTAAGGAACTCTCAATTGAGGTGAAGCAGAACATCCTGAGGCTGAAAAAAAGAAAAAATCCATCAGAGAGATAGCAGACATGCTTGGAGGAGCAAAATCAACAGTCGGGTACATTCTGAGAAAAAAGGAATTGACTGGTGAGCTTGGGAACTCAAAAAGGCCTGGGCGTCAACGGATGACAACAGTGGTGGATGATCGCCGCATACTTTCTTTGGTGAAGAAGAACCCATTCACAACATCAACTGAAGTCCAGAACATTCTCAGTGAAGTAGGTGTATCTGTCTCTAAGTCAACAGTAAAGAGAAGACTCCATGAAAGTAAATACAAAGGGTTCACATCTAGATGCAAACAATTCATCAATTTCAAAAATAGACAGGCCAGAGTTAAATTTGCTGAAAAACACCTCATGATGCCAGCTCAGCTCTGGAAAAGTATTCTATGGACAGATGAGACAAAGATCAACCTGTACCAGAATGATGGGAAGAAAAAAGTTTGGAGAAGAAAGGGAACGGCACATGATCCAAGGCACACCACATCCTCTGTAAAACATGGTGGAGGCAACGTGATGGCATGGGCATGCATGGCTTTCAATGGCACTGGGTCACTTGTGTTTATTGATGACATAACAGCAGACAAGAGTAGCCGGATGAATTCTGAAGTGTACCGGGATATACTTTCAGCCCAGATTCAGCCAAATGCCGCAAAGTTGATTGGACGGCGCTTCATAGTACAGATGGACAATGACCCCAAGCATACAGCCAAAGCTACCCAGGAGTTCATGAGTGCAAAAAAGTGGAACATTCTGCAATGGCCAAGTCAATCACCAGATCTTAACCCAATTGAGCATGCATTTCACTTGCTCAAATCCAGACTTAAGACGGAAAGACCCACAAACAAGCAAGACCTGAAGGCTGCGGCTGTAAAGGCCTGGCAAAGCATTAAGAAGGAGGAAACCCAGCGTTTGGTGATGTCCATGGGTTCCAGACTTAAGGCAGTGATTGCCTCCAAAGGATTCGCAACAAAATATTGAAAATAAAAATATTTTGTTTGGGTTTGGTTTATTTGTCCAATTACTTTTGACCTCCTAAAATGTGGAGTGTTTGTAAAGAAATGTGTACAATTCCTACAATTTCTATCAGATATTTTTGTTCAAACCTTCAAATTAAACGTTACAATCTGCACTTGAATTCTGTTGTAGAGGTTTCATTTCAAATCCAATGTGGTGGCATGCAGAGCCCAACTCGCGAAAATTGTGTCACTGTCCAAATATTTCTGGACCTAACTGTAACATACTTCCTTATCTTTCTATGCAAACATTACTGCCTCTTCTACATTAATACATACATTCTTATGCTCTATAATCTTATCATTTTATGCAAGATATTAACATAATCAGCGCTGTTGGTGTATTGGTGTAGGAGCTTGTGGTACCGACCACCCCATTACAACAGGAAACAGTCACTGTCCCCTCAGTATAGCCTCTCCCACTCTTGGCTAGGCCCAAACATTAACTCCATCTTACCCTACTATTAAACGAAATACACTTTTACATTATTACTATATGTTACAACAATTCACATTACAATAACACATGTCTTCAAGGGGAGAAATGTAAGCAGTATGTACATCTTCTTACAAGTGGGCCAAGAAATATCTGAAGACTAATTTTTTAAAGGTTTTGTGGACTGATGAGTTAAGAGTGACTCTTGAAGGACCAGATGGATGGACCTTGGCTGGATCAGTAATGGGCACAGACCTCCACTTTAATAGATAATAAAACAAGCGCACTATGAGAAGCACCCGTGGAATCCTTTTTAACGTTTATAATATTAGAATTGCTCACCTGTGTTGGTTGTGCGCCCCCGCACAACTTCAGTGTCAGCTTATCAGACTGGAGTTCCTCCGAACAGATCCTGTGTCCAGGCTTCAGGAGTCCAGATTTAGGGTATCAATGTCGGCTACTGATTTCCACCGGCACCATGGAATTCAGGTTTTTGTTCCTCAATCCTCCAGCTTACCAGCTGGGTTTTTTGATATGTCAGCAGGTCCTTTGCAGCTATTACCGATTCCCAATAGGGAGGGGGTATATGGATAATTCTTTCGGTCTATATATAGCGCAATAAGGATATTTGCTGGTGATAGTTATTTAAACTTTATTAATTAGGCACTCCTATTATTACAACGCGTTTCAGCAGAATTGCTTTCATCAGGTGAATATACAGGTGATACTGCTCCTATTTTACCTGATGAAAGCAATTCTGCTGAAACGCGTTGTAATAATAGGAGTGCCTAATTAATAAAGTTTAAATAACTATCACCAGCAAATATCCTTATTGCGCTATATATAGACCGAAAGAATTTTCCACAGACCTCCACTTTGACTCAGACATCCGCAATATGGAGATGGGTAACTGCTATGGGTTGGTATTATTAATGATGAGTGTTTGGAAGCATTTTGGGTTGAAGATGGACTCAAAATCAACTTCCACACCTACTGCCAGTCTTTAGAAAATGCTTTCTACATACAGTAGTACAGGAAGAAATCTGCCCCTTTCAAGAAAACCCTGATTTTTAAGGAAATATCTACTGCTAAGCTGCCAGTAAAAGCCTTAAAGATGACATAATAATATCATGGCCCCTTCCTCACCTGAACTAAACCCTATTGAGAACAGGGCTCTTAAACAGAAGATTTAGGCCTCATTCACACATCAGAATTTTTCATCTGTATTTCATCAGTATTTGTATGCCAAAACCAGGGGTGTCTCCAAAACACAGAACAGGTGTCAATCTTTCAGTTATAATTTTCTATATAAGTTCCACTCAAGCATTAACATACAAACATGATGCAAAAAATTCCACGTGAATGAGGTGTTAGGCCACGTGCACATGTGCCGCCCCCATGTCAGCAGCCGGGCTGCTCAGATCTGGATCCGCGGTGGCTCGAGGGGTGTCCGGACCCAGAGGTCGTGCAGCCACTCAAATGAAGGGGGGATTTACAAGGTATTGTGTTTAGAGTTCATGACGCCACCCGTGGTATGTGGTAATGTGGAGTACCACCGCTGCTATTGGGAGTACCTGGGGGCGATGGAGTGGGGCAGCCAGATGTTAGAACCCTCCACGGGTAGGGGGAATGCCCCGGGACTTAGTGATGGGAGCCGGGGAGTGACGTTGGGTGCAAAGGGGTTCACTTTTTGTACTCACTCAATCCAGTAACTGACACTGACAACTGGATAAACCAAAGTTCTGGATACCACTGCCGCTGAGGGGAGCTAGTTCGGGTCACGTCCCCAATGGTGCTGCCTGGTGATCCGTGACCTTCCTCCTGGCACTTAGCTCACTTCTCTGTTGGTCCCGGTAGTGTAAAACTAGTCGGGTCCCGCTCCCCAGTGTGGCTAACTATGGGAGCTTGCTCTCAGGGTTCACGCTTGGGATTTCCTGGACCGTTTTAGTGAAAAGTCCTATCCCCCTCGTTGCGCTAGTACCCCGATTTTGAAGCGGGTGGAGAGCTGATCCTGAAGGCTCGGTTCTCGTCGGGTCAATTGTCATGTTGCCTGAAGCTACTCCCTGACCTAGGGTGCACGTAACCCGTCGTGCCCTGGTCCCACCCGGTGATGGTACAAGGCCACCGTCTGCCACCTACTTACTGGCTACTGATTACTTCCAAGGAGCCCGAATCCTGACCTCCTCTCCCCTTCACTCTCCAACTCCCACTTCTACTCTCCTTCAACTCTAACTTCAACTCTCTGACACTCCTGACCTCCTCAATCAACCCCCCAAGTGGGAAACCCTATTCCACTCAGGGCGTCCACTGGTGTGTCTGGTGGGTGTGGTGCAGGACTTTTATTGGCTGATGTAGGCAACACCATATAGCTGGGGACCCATAACCAAGGAGGAGGTGGATATTGCACAGAAGGGCAGATTGCACAATATCCTGTAACGACCTGATAGACCAGGGCGTCACATTCCCCCTTGGTTAAACGTAGCTCATTCTCGAACATCAGAGGTTTATTTATTTTTTTTTAAGTGTAAAAGTAGAATGGAAAACATTTTTTTTATTTACAACATACCTCCCTCATTAGGGAGGCTCAATACTTGAATGTTACATAATTTTTAGAGTTCATCGTTTCAACGATGGAACACTACCGGTTTCAGTAGTAGCGTAGGCTCAACCTGTTCCGTTGCAGCCTCTTTCTGCAACAGTCCAGTCCAAATGTCCCAGATCCCATTAACCCGCCACCCAAACAACCTGACCGGCTGCATAGCTATGGTGGGTCCATGACCAGGTTAAGGTCCCAGGTGTTGTAATAGACGACTCTGGTGGGCACAGGAGGTGCAATTATTTACAGGAACACAAGTTTGTGTTGGTCACAACCAGTCCTGTGACCATGATCCATATTTATCACTATAAAAGGTTGATGCATAATTAAACGAAGTCCATGCACCGGGGTACACACTATAACAAATCTTCTCGATAATCTGGTAACTTCTTCTGTTCATTTAAACCTTGTTAATTAAGCGCTTATCTTTTACATTTTCTATATGGAAAATAATAAACTTTAAAAAATAACAAACGAAAACACAGATACCTAACGTACCATAAGGACATTATACATTTTAAACCACCGGGTCCCGTAGCCATGCTTTTTTGCGGCTACGCACCACAGACACCAGCACAAACCCTTCTTCAAACATGACATGCTTAGTCACCTCCAAGGCATACCAGCCTCGCTCTCCACAATGCCGGGTGTAGGTGACCATATCTTCCGGCTCTAAATTCCGCTCGGGATGTCCCCTGGGGAGGTGCTGTGTGACATCCCGTCGGGACACGAACACCCCAGTTGTTATCTCCATCTGTAACTTCTGGTGATGTCAATCCCAGTAGGGGGCGTCAGTGTCCGAGCTCGGCTCCCTAGCTAGCTCTGGCTTTAGGTGAACTCTGGCGGCCCCAACAGCCGTTGGGATGCCACGCAGAGGTGGAACCAGCAGCTCTTCAGGCTCCACCTCCGCTATATCGGAGAGATGTACCGACTGCTCCGCAGCCGGGGTTGCAGAGTCCAGATGCTCCACCTCTAAGGATGGGCCTGGTGATGAGGCCGCGTCTGGTCTGGCTGGTGTCGGGGTAACCGCTGTCGTGACAGGGTCAAGGGACGGAACCGGGGGTTCTGCAGCTGTAGCTTCATATGCAGGCGCTGAAGGTTACGCTGCCGTGGTGGGAGCAGGCAGCTCAGCGTGGGAGCGGCGGAGTGCTCGCTGGAAGCGGGGGCGGTCTGGATCCCTCAGCCGCATCGGCCGGATTAGGGCAATCAGTAGGGACTGGGTAACCGCTTACCCTCTCTTCATGTGGGATCTCAATCTCACGGGCTCGCACTGCCATCGCCAGGCTCCTCATCTCATCTCATCTCTTCCCTCCAGTAGTCCAGTATAAACAGGAATTGAGTCTGCATTCTCCAGCACAGCTGCTCCGTCTCTTCCTCAATCCAGGTCACGGTACCGGGAACAGCACATTCCGGTGACCAGCTCCGCTTCGCCATCTTGCCTCTGCGCTGTCCAGGAACATTATGGCAGAGTCCTGGCATCCCTGCTTCTCTTCCGCTGCTGCTACATGCCGTCATGCCCCCTCGGTTTTCACTCAGCACTCTTCTCGATGCTGTGGCCCTCTGGGAACTTCTGGTTCCGGGCTCACTCTCAGGACGAAGGGCGGGGCTCCAGTTTCGCTCGCTTTCGTGGAGAAGACGGCGTCTTGGCACCAAAAGATGGAGGAAAATGGCGAAATTGGCGGGAAACGGTATCTTGACTCGTGGTTTCGGTCTTCAAGGCGCACGTCACCCAGGTAAGTGGGTCCTGGTCATATCCTGTTCGTGACGCCAGGAATTTGAGGTGTGCCGGGCTGCACGGATCCAGATCCGCGATGGCTCGAGGGGTGTCCGGACCCGGGGGTCGTGCGGCCACTCAAATGAAGGGGGTATTTACAGGGGATTGTGTTTAGAGTTTGTGATGCCACCCGTGGTATGTGGTAATGTGGATTACCACCGCTGCTATTGGGAGTACCCGGGGGTGATGGAGTGGGGCAGCCAGATGTTACAACCCTCCACGGGTAGGGGGAATGGCCCGGAACTCGGTGATGGGAGCCGGGGAGTGACGTTGAGTGCAAAGGGGGTCACTTTCGTACTCACTCAGTCCAGTAACTGGCACCGACAACTGGATAAACCAAAGTTCTGGATACCGCTGCCGCTGAGGGGAGCTAGTTCGGGTCCCGTCCCCAGTGGTGCTGCCTGGTGATCCATGACCTTCCTCCTGGCACTCAGCTCACGTCTCTGTTGGTCCCAGTAGTGTAAAACTAGTCGGGTCTCGCTCCCCAGTGTGGCTAACTGTGGGAACTTTCTCTCAGGGTTCATGCTTGGGATTTCCTGGACCGTTTTAGTGGAAAGTCCTATCCCCCTCGTTGCACTAGTACCTCGATTTTGGAGCCGGTGGAGAGCGGATCTTGAAGGCTCAGTTCTCGTCGGATCAATTGTCAGGTTGCCTGAAGCTACTCCCTGACCTAGGGTCCACGTACCCCGTCATGCCCTGGTCCCAACCCAGTGATGGTACAAGGCCACTGGCTGTCCTCACCTTGTCACAATCCCCTGCGACCAGGGGTCCAGCTCCTACTAGGCCCAGACCACCATCTGCCACCTAGTTACTTCCAAGGAGCCCGGCTCCTGACCTCCTCTCTCCTTCACTCTCCAACTCCCACTTCTACTCTCCTTCAACTCTAACTTCAACTCTCTGACACTCCTGACCTCCTCAACCAACCCCTCAAGTGGGCGACCCTATTCCACTCAGGCCATCCACTGGTATGTCTGGTGGGTGTGGTGCAGAGTGTACCTAGGACTTTAATTGGCTGATGTAGGCAACACCATGTAGCTGGGGACCCATAACCAAGGAGGAGGTGGATATTGCACAGAAGGGCATATTGCACAATACCCAGTGACGACCTTATAGTCCAGGGTGTCACACACACATTGAGTATTTTGTGAGTTTTTTACCTCAGTGTTTGTAAGCTAAATCCAGGAGTGGAACTGTGCCACCCCAGCAGCAATCAAAATGCTCGGATCTGGGGTTGCTGTGGCTCGAGGGTCTCCGGACCCGGGGGCTTACGGCCACTTCAAATGTAATGGGATATTTACAGGGGATGAATGTTTGTGACCCCACCTGCAGGTTGCGGTAAAGGGGAGTACCGCCGCTGCCAATGGGAGTACTGGGGCAGATGGTGTGGGGCAGCCAGATGTCAGTACCTCCGCAGTTAGGGAAGGCCCCGGATAGTGGATATTTGGTGAACGGGTGGCTTGGCCTTGGGAAGCAGAGTGCAGGGGTCAGATTACTCACTGCGGTAGTCGTGGTGCTGCATCAGGTGGAATAAGCAGACACTCACACAGATGGTAAACCAAAGTCTCTAGGCACCACAGTCTCTACGGGGGGAGCCCGTCCAGGTCCCGCTCCCACCATTTTCACTTGGTATGTCCAGAGCCCTGCCTCCGTGCACAAATTGATTGACAGTTGTGTCCCCTTGGCTTGAAGCTTTCGGGGCCCTGCTACCCGTGTGTATGGTAGCTGTGCTCTTGGTGGCTGGCACTTGGGATTTCAGTGGGTTGTGTATTTTGGAGAACCTATCCCCCACATTGTGCTGATGCCTGCAATCTCTGAGCTCTTGGGGAAAGTTCATAAAGAGACTATCCTCCATAGGTAAATTCCCAAGGCGCTTGAAGCTCTTCCCAGATCTAGGGTCCTGTACCTCTCCGTGCTCAGTACCGGTAAGGTGGCTGGGCTTTCTGGTGCCAACAGTCCTCCTAGACAGCGTCTGTTACACTCCTGTCCAGTATTCTTAACATCGGTACCCGACTCCTGTGGTCCCGGACCACCGTTTGCGTCCCAACTTGCCGCCTCCCTGGGAGCTCCAACTCCCTGCTCCTCACTCTCTGAGGCCTACAACTGAACTTCCTATCTCCCCTCCCATCAGTCTGCCTGACCCCTAGGTGGGTGGCCATGCTCTAACTTGACCAACCCACTGGTGTGTCTGTCCAGCCCTGGTGTGAGGTGTGGTTGGGATTTGTAGTGCGGATGTCAGTGACACTGTTGATGGGAACCTGGAACCACGGGGGATGGGCCTTGCACCCTAGGGTACAGGATGCAGTTCCCTGCAGCACCCTGATGTAGTCAGAGACGCTACAGAACAATCAGAGTAAAAGTATAATAGACACAAGAGTGGGTGAAAAATACAGAAGTGGTGAATGTGTTTCAGTCTTACAAATTGTGATGTAAAAAAAAAATTGTAAGGTTCAAAGTATAGCGATTCAAAAATAATTTTGAAAAAGTTTCCTTTGCACACCATGTCAGAAAATAAATCCCAAACTGCTATTTTTTGTTTATTCTGGATTTTTCTTTACTTAGCACAGCATTCATGAACCGTGTGGGCCATTTTGAAGAATTATGTAGCATAAGAAAGTCAAGCTCACTGACCACCAGGTGCTCGGATCACACATCCAATGTCCAACAGCTGGAGGAAGGAAACATCAAGCACCAATAATCCAGTAAGATCCTTGTTTGGCTTTAGATAAGTATTTGCCCAAAATGCGTTGGTTACTGTATGTGTGTCTTAGTTTGTTTCATCAGTTGTAGATTATTCAATAAGGCCAAACAAGGATTCAATTCTTTCCTTCATGCTAGATGTTTCATTTTAAGAATTATGCACAAAAATGGCAATAAATAGTACAAGACAAATAATAGAAGTGACTTGAAGAAATGCAAATGAAGGATCAGAGCCATGGCTTTTAAAATATGTATAAATAGTAATGGGCAGACTCGGACTGTAAAAGTCTAGATCCGCGAGAGTTCAAAAGTATCCAAGCATCGGACCCGGACCCAGAGTTCTTAGGGATCCAGCAACTTGGATAATTAAAAAAAAATAAAATAAAGGAATAATAAAGGAAACAAGGAAAAAGCAGGCGCATTATACATACATGTGTCCCGCACGGCTGTAACACTACATCTGAGGCACTCATGCTACTTCCTGGACTGCTCATTATCCTTCATGCAAATGCACTGCTTCCCCCACCCACTGGAATTCCCAGCGTCTGTGATTGGTAGCAGTCAGACCGTGCCCCCAACTTGCGTGACAGCGTGTCTGACTGCTTTCAATCACAGATGATCTGTGCAGACATGTAGTGTAAAAGTACCAAAAAAACTACATAATTCTGGTACCACTGTGAACATACTGACCCGATGAATAAAGCTGTCTTAACATTTATACTGCACAAAACTTAAAAATAAAAATTATTCCTGAATTACTAGGGTTTTTTTTCAATATCCTCCCAAAAATCTGAATAAAAAGTGATCTAAATATAACCTCAAAGTAGTAGGTGTGAAAAAGGGAGTTCAATCTGTAAAAAATAGGCCCTCGCTCTGGTCCATCATCTGTCAACAGAATTATGGGGGGGGGGGGTTTCCACATTACAGTTAGCACAAAGGATCTGGAAAAGTGACAAGGCTCCCAAAACTAAAGGCCCCGTTACATGCAACGACGATATATCGCCGGGGTCACGGATTCCGTGACACACATCTGGCATCGTTAGCGTCGTTGTTGCGTGTGACACCAACAAAGGGCCGTTAACGATCAAAAATACTTACCTTATCGTTGATCGTTGACATGTCGTTCATTTTCAAAAAATCGTTGATTGTTGAGGACGCAGGTTGTTCGTCGTTCCCGAGGCAGTGCACATCGCTACGTGTGACACCCCGGGAACGATGAACTACAGCTTACCTGCGGCTACCAGCAATGAGGAAGGAAGGAGGTGGGCGGGATGTTACGGCCGCTCATCTCTGCCCCTCTGCTTCTATTGGGCGGCCGCTTAGTGGCACCGCAGTGACGCCGCACGAACCGCCCACTTAGAAAGGAGGCGGTTCGCTGGCAACAGCGCCGTTGCTAGGCAGGTAAGTATGTGTGATGGCTCCAAACGATATTGTGTGCCACAGGCAGCAAATCGCCCGTCAGGCACAAACGACGGGTGCCATCGCTAGCGATGTCACTCCGTGTAAAGCCCCCTTTATCCTGCAAAATTCTCACTCCCAAAGCCAAACGCCTGTCCCTTCTACGTCATGAAGCCTAATTAAAAATTTATTAGATGCATTCCTCCCAAATCAGAAGCTGGGCACAATAATTGGGCACAAACTGGCATATTTGCACTTGTCACTATGCAACAACTGCTGTGCACAAATTTCTGGAAACACCTATGGTGACAAAATTGTCAGCACATCTATAGATGAATGGGAATAAATTAAAAAATTGGGTCACATTAATTTTTGTTCTGGCACCTTGGGGGCTCTGAAAATAGTGCCGCTAAACTATTACAGCATAACGCACTGCCATGTGCTCAAACAGAAGCCTATCACCACATAAGAGGTATTGCTGCTCTCAGGAGAAATTGTGTATCAAACTGTGTGGTCCATTCTTTCTTGTTATACCTTGTGAAAAGTAAAAATTTGGAGCTAAAACTACATTCTTTTGGGGAAAAAAAAAATCAAATTTTAATTTTCATGTCCCAATGTTAAAAAACTAGATAAAAAAAAACATATGGAATATGTGAATGTCTTGGGAAGTGTAGTTTCCGAAATGTAGTCACTTTATTTTTGCTGTTTTTGCATGTCAGGAACTCTAAAATGTGATTATCCTGATATTTCCTATGGCAATGGAAAATGTGGGGTTAAATTGACTATAAGGCTATGTGCGCACGTTGCGTTCTTCTGTTACAAATATTCTGCAGCGTTTTGTCACTGCATGGGCGTTACAAAACGCAGCCGAAAAGCTGCATTTTGGATGTATTTTGAATGCAGAATGGATGCGGAATTCATGCATTCTGGATGCTTGCTCTGCCATAGATAGAGTGGGAAAAGCATCCAAAACACACAAAAGAAGTGACATGTTGCTTTTTAGAATGCATTAATTTTGTCAAAAATTTGGCATGCAAAACGCTGCGTTTTAAAACGCAACGTGCACATGGAATTTGCTACATTCTCATAGACTATGCTGGGGAAGCAGAACGCATGCGTTTATGCTGCAGATTAAAACGTTGCGTAAACGCATGAAAAAAATGCAACGTGCGCACACAGCCTTAGTGTAATGGAATTCAACTTAATGGAATGTTTGTATTTATTTCATTGTATCAATTACTTTGACATAACAGGTTCCCTATAATTTTGGCTACATTGCTATTTTAGATTTTGACCACTAGATGGCAGCAGTTATTCATGTTATTTCCTATGGAGGGCACACCATTGTTTGTAAATGGCTAACAATACCCATTCCATCAAAGCTGAAGCCATAGAGGGATTCTGAACAGAAGGGCAGCGTTGTGTAGAGAGAATGATTTCTAAATAGATTTAGCACATAATAAGTTATGATTAAAAATTAAGCTACATTGTGTCTCCTATCCCTGAGCTAATCTGTTCCGTGCACTATAGGTTACAAGTAACATGCATGAAAAATATAAAATGTGAGTGAGCCGTCATATATATCAGAAAAAAATGGTAACCTTTTGTGTACAAATATAAGAAACTAAATCTACAATATGTGTGATATTTCTTTTAATGGCGCACCCAGCACGGAGGCTGATCACTCCACTGCTATCCAGCCAATAATGGAATAAATGATCGCACTCATTTATGTTTACTTCCAGCTGCCACTAGAGGGAGCCCTATAAGTGCTGATTTATACATTCCAATACATGCAATAGTAGCTATACAAATCCATACATAGTGAGCGCCACCTAGTGATAGCTACAGGAGGTAGTCCAGTTTTGTCATTGGTCGTAAAGATTTCTTCATTAATTTGCTGTTTTAATATTTTTATTTTGGTTTTACTTAGTACAGTGTATTAATAAAAACCTCACCAACTGGAAGCCATCAATAAGCTGCTGTTGACAGATCTGTTTTTCTTACCACATGTCTGTTTGGTCCACATAGCTAATGTCAGCAGTGGAGCCTCACTGATGATGCATGCCGTCACCTACCACAACGTGTCAACACTATGTTTTCGCTGAGTGTTGCTTTACATTAATGTGACAACAGCTAATAGAAGCAGCAAATTAGCAAGTAACAGCTGCTGGTAATACATGTAACACCTTGGATCAGTAATCAGCATCAAAGTGCAGGAGAAGGAGATGACAGCAATCTACATAAAAGCTGAGAGAAGAATGTTACCTTCAATCTGAAATCAATGCATTTAAGGGGAATCATGCACTAGATTTTTGGTACCCCCCGAGAGCATAATGTACGAGCAGTGACCCTGATTCCAGTGATCTGTCACTTATAGGGCTACTTGATGTAGGTTTGATAAAAATAATTATTTTATCTGCTGCAGATCCACCAGTTCTCTAAATGCTGAGCTAGGCATAACTCTGCCCACACCACTGATTGGCAACTTTTTGTGCTTACAGTGCATAGACAGAAAGCTGCTGTCATGATGCATGCCTGGCTCAGCCTACGCTGAGCCATTGCTGGTATCTTATCTCAGAGTTACAGGTCATGGGAGATGTTAATTTCATACTGCCTCATTCCGGAAGACAGGCTGCTATATCCTGGCGCTGCTCCTCCGGAACAGCACCAGTAATAATTCCTGCTCTGCAGTGTGCGTGCCTGGCTCCCGTGAGTTAACCTGATCTGTCCTGCTTCCCTGCTACTTAGTCCTGACCCGCGCCCTCCTCTGTTGTTAGTCCATCATTTCCTGACTCCCGGTTCCTGTCTGTAGTTGTCCCAGTCCTATCTGTCTGACCCCAGTCCTGACCTGTGTATCCTCCACCACTGTTTCGTTACTTTGATTCTCCAGCTTCTGACCTGTATCCTTGTTTGCAACCTCAGCTCCATCTCTCCCTTCTGTTGTATACGTGACTTCCCGACTCCTGACCCCTAGCAATCACCTGACTACGATTTTTTTCCTCCTGTACTATTGATGAGACCTCCTGTTGCAGACCTGGCTTGCTGACCACTCTATCACTCTCTTGTTTGCTAACTGTACTTTGGAGATCTTTCTCTAATCTGTCTCAGTGCCTCCACAAGCGAGTGTGACAGCTGCCAATCAGTGGTAGGAGCGTGTATGGCAGCAGTTTACTACTGCTCTACTGATAATTTCCTTCTGATAAAACTGTAATTTTATCAAAGCTACAGCAAGCAGACCAGTAAGTGACACATTGATGACATCAGGGTCTCTACCTCTATATCATGCAACTCTCAGATTAGGTAGCAAAAATCTAGTAATATATTCATTGTAAACTAACAGCTAATTAATTGTTGTCACCTTACTCTCTATCATATTTGGGCATTGCTCACAGCAGTATCAGAGGCTGCACTACAGATTATGTCTTGTATTGTAAAAATATGATGCCTGAAGGGATACTCTTCCAGCTAAGAGATGCAGCAGAACCTAAAGGACTCCTTTATGTTGATGGGGTCTGCAGTAATCCATCATGCAAAAGATCTGAGACTATACCGTGATTTCCATTATTGATGTAGACAATGCAAATGTGACAGAGCCTTCCATACTCCTGACACGGCATCTTCAAATCTGATATGAGAAAACTGATTGCACTTCCTAAAGCTGGTGTCACACACAGCGACAACGACAACGACGTCGCTGCTACGTCACCATTTTCTGTGACGTTGCAGCAACGTCCCGTCACTGTCGCTGTGTGTGACATCCAGCAATGACCTGGCCCCTGCTGTGAGGTCGCCGGTCGTTGCTGAATGTCCAGCTTCATTTTTTGGTCGTCACTCTCCCGCTGTGACACACACATCGCTGTGTGTGACAGCGAGAGAGCGACGAAATGAAGCAAGCAGGAGCCGGCACTGGCAGCTGCGGTAAGCTGTAACCAGCGTAAACATCGGGTAACCAAGGGAAGACCTTTCCCTGGTTACCCGATGTTTACCTTCGTTACCAGCCTCCGCCCTTGCTGCCAGTGCCGGCTCCTGTACTGTGACATGTAGCTGCAGCACACATCGGGTTAATTAACCCGATGTATACTGTAGCAAGGAGAGCAAGGAGCCAGCGCTAAGCAGTGCGCGCGGCTCCCTGCTCTCTGCACTGACAGGTAGCTGCAGCACACATCGGGTTAATTAACCCGATGTGTACTGTACCTAGGAGAGCAAGGAGCCAGCGCTAAGCGCGGCTCCCTGCTCTCTGCACATGTAGCACAGCGACGTTATGATCGCTGCTTCTGCTGTGTTTGACAGCTAAGCAGCGATCATAACAGCGACTTACAAGGTCGCTGTTACGTCACCGAAAATGGTGACGTAACAGCGACGTCGTTGTCGCTGTCGCTTAGTGTGAACCCAGCTTAAGTCCTAACAGACAAGATGCAAACTGAACTTCCTAAATATTCTAACATATAAACAGCTGCACTCAGAAAGGCTAAGACATGCAAACATTGAATACAGAAATTTAGGCATGCATTACTGCTAAGGAAATAAATGATAAAACTGAGACACTAAGAGCATAAAAATGGCCAGTTTTATGTGAGCCCAGAAGCCAGCATTAAGGCGTATCTCATTTTGCTGGATCCCTACCTACTATTGCCTCAATGACTGTAGGCTGAAAAAGCCTACAATATTATGGGCGGAGTGAACCTCTCGCATCAGATGTCATACGCTAGTGTGACTCCAGCCTAAGTATTATAAAATGATTTTTACATTCTGCACAGTGGCCTGGGCTCTTATATACAGCATGTTAGAATGCAGTACGTAAAAGCTCACTAGTGGTGGCCGCAGCTTATAGGTCCCAAATCTGCTGACAGGATCCCTTTAAACTGAGTAAGAAGGAAATTATTCAAACTTTTATATTTTACTTTGCATATTTTTTATAAAAAAATTTATTTTATCTTAGTTTTAGTCCCCCAAGTGAACTTGAACTTGATGGGAATATAACAATGGCAACCTTCAGAAAGCCTCTGGCTGCCATGCCAATCCATCAGAACCCCATGGTTGCATTGGCAATTGGGGCCAAAAGGAATCAGTATTATCAAATTATTCAATTGAACTAAGCAGTGATTGACAGCAGCATTTAATAAACTGTAGCAATTGGAACTAACTCTGAGCACTGCTATATAACACATGGCACGGACCAGCTCCTGAGCCTGTTCTATATACAGTATATGTACAGTACATGTAAGTAAGGTACCTAAAAGTAAAAAGTTTTTAAAAATGTAAAAATAATAAAAAGATATTAAAATGTGAACCACCACTCTATTCCACAGTTAACATTAAAGAAATAAAAAAAAACATATATTTGGTATCAATGTGTTCAGAAGTAATGTCAGATCTATGAAAATTTAAAATAATTTGACCCAATCTGTAAAAATTGTAAAGAAAAGGAAAATAAAAATGCCAGTGTGGCACCCTGGATAAGCCAGGTAGCCACAGACAAAACACACACACACCCCCACCCCCCAGACAGTTACATTAGTCAGACAAAAACCCTTGTTGCCTTCCTCCAGGGTCTGATGTCCACACCAGGTGGGGCGGAGCCAGGCAGTTGGCCCCACCCACCGAGGAGTTCACAGGCCTGGAGGCGGGAAGAGGAGTAGTTGAGTCTAGGAGGTGAAAGTGACAGGTCACGTACTGCGGGTGTCTGGGTTGGAGCCCAGGCACTGACAGCAAGGTTGGCAGACGGTAGTGGCCGTCTGCAGGGGTGACGGATCTCCACAGAGCCATAAGGACCGGGGTCGGGCGTCGGCCCGCCGGTACCGGACCGGGGAATGGAGTGAAGTTAAGCACACAGGCAGGGCCATCGGACCCTGACCAGGCTTGGAGCCGCCGACAATAGTCAAATCCGAGTGTGAAAGGAACCCCAGGGGTTTCCTAGCTACCAAAATCCCATCAGAAGGCAACCGTCCGCACCGTGAGGATATACAGCCACCGCCACAGGCTAGAAATCCAAGGGCCAGCGCCTGCGGGCAAAACGGGCTCCTCCGGCACCTATACGCCGGGGAGCGGACTACCGTTGGGAAGCCAGCAGAGTCAACACAGTACACAAAGGTGCAGGGAAAGACAGCCACCATCAGCTGTCCGGGGAGAGACACTGCAGCCGGCACCGGGACCCATCCATCCAGCCGACTTTGTGCATTTGTTGCGGAGTGAGTACACCAGTGCCATCCGGCACCGCGCTGTCCCTGCGACCCTGCACCTCACCAACCCTGCCTCCCCATCACACTACCAGGCCCTGGGACCACCCACCCCTACCCACAGAGGGGGAAAACAACATTCCAGCTGCTCCCTACCATCGCTCCCGGGATCCCCGTCACCAGCAGCGGTGGTGCCCATCTTCACCACAACCCGTGGGTGGCATCATGGACTAAATCCCCAAGCAAACCACCCCTTCTTCACTCACGGGCAAGGAGCGCCGCTCGAGTCCCCGGATCCGGCCCACCGCTCGAGCCACCGAGCAGCAGCAGCAGCGCCGGAACCGAGCGTTAGCGAGCGCAGCACCCCGCCGCCCATGACACCAGGATTGCGTGTTTTTGATTTTCATAAATCAAAAAAAAAATGCATTAACAAGCAATCAAAGTGTGACGCCCTGGACTAGCCAGGTAGTAACAGATAGGTCCTTGCATAACACCCGTCCCCCTAAAAAGGTAACAGCAGCCAGCCACACTAAAACCTAGTCACCTCCCTCAGAGCTTGATGGTCACACCAGGGGGCGGAGCCAGGCGGTTGGCCACTCCCACCGAGGAGTCCAGAGGGCCTGAGGCAGGAGAAACAGTAGTCAGTTCAAGTTCACAGTCAGTCAGATCAGTCTGTAGTGTCGAGGAGTGAAGGAGTGTGCAGCAGGTCTGTGGTTACAGGTCTGCAGCGGAAACTGACAGGTGCCAGTGTCGTTGCCCTGGTACCTTGACTAGGAGGCAGGCGGTGACCTGGCCTGCAGGAGCTGGGAAGACGGCCAGGTGGAACCGCAAGCGACCAGGACAGGGTAGTGGCCCGCCGGTACCGAACCGGGGAACCGACTGGAAACCGGAGCACAAGGGGGGTACTCAGACCCAGCACGAGGCCCAGAAGCCACTGGACCACGTCGAATTCACTGATTGACATCTGGACCTTAGGTCCTTTCCCATTCCAAGACCCGAAAGAAGGCAACAGCCCACCGAGGGGGATAGAAATCCACCACACAGGCAGAGAGATCCCACGGGCCAGCGCCTGTGGGCAAACGGACTCCATCAGTACATACACAGCCGGGGAGCGGACTCCTGCTGCTAAGGCACAGGCAGTCTACACAAACATAAAGAGGTGCAGGAGAAAGGCCAAGACCACCAACCCGGGTGGGGGACAAGACGCAGCCGGCTGCGGGCACCGACCACCATCAACTTTGTTCATCAGAGACTTGAGTGTGACAGTAATCATGAGTACAACAGTGCTATCCGGCCGCGCACCGCCCTGCACCGCCCAACTGTCACTCTCCCCAAGCGGGCCTCGAGGCCACCATCCTTGCCCACGGAGGGGTTAACATCTTGCTGCACTACCATCTCCCCCGGGTGCCCCCGTAACTGCAGCGGTGGTGTCTACACCTTCACCACGTCCCGTGGGTAGCGTCACGAACTCAAACACGGCTCCGGCCGTACACCTACCTAACCACCCCCATCGAGATCGCCAGCATCCCCTTGCAGAGCGACATGACCCCCGGGTCCGGAGGCGCTCGAGCCACCCACCAAACGAGCTGGGACCCGAGCGGCACGGCTACAGCCGAGCGCGGGGCGGTACAAAAGTGTCATACCTAATCCAAAATAGTACCAATAAAATCATCAGGTCAATACACAAGAAACATGCCCTCAAACAGCTCCACTTACCAGAAAAGAAAAAATCCAAAAAACAATTGTGGAATTACATTTTTGGGTTATTTTTTTGAAATTTTACTTCACTTGGAATTTTTTTTACCATTTTCCAGTAAACCATATGATAAAATGGATGGTGTCATTCAAAAGTCCAACTAATGCCACAAACAATTAAGCCATCGTGTGACTTTGTCAGAAGGAAAGTAAAAAAAAGTCACGGGTCTTGGAAGAAGGGAATGGAAAAATGAAAGCATAAAAATGAAAAATTGCCCGGTTCTTAAAGGGTGAAGGCATTCAGGATGTTTATTTCTGTCTTCTTCCTCTAGGAAAAAGTTCAAAGCAAAATCCATATTTTCTGTGTTATTTTTATTATGGTGAATTAGAGGAAAGATTAAGGTGACAGATTCTGTGATAAGTTTGTTTACCTTAGCTAAATTTTCGCTCCAAACATTAGTGTGTTTCGTCCCCATTGTGAGAAGGTGTTTGTCTTCTAATGGCTTTATAATTAGTTCAAAGGAAATGGTGGCAAACATTAACTGATGATAAGATTGGCGCAATACACCAACCAAAACAATGGTGACATTCATCCTCACACAAAAGCAAATATGCTGATAATTTCTTTTGACTGAGCTGATAATTCATTTGGCAAAATGGAAGTCTCAGTTCTTTGTCCTGAACATCAGGGTCATAAATACTTCTTTCATGAGCCACAGCTTTCACATTATAGGGACACCAATTATTTCCCATTTAGAGCAAGAACATGAACTTCAAACCCTTTATCCATAATATGTCAAAGCATTAGATACATTTCTTTACCTAAAAATTAATTGACAGACATCAAGGGTGGTCAAGATGGGTAGTACTCATGGACATCAAAGCTGAGAAAAATTCGGGTGAGATTATTCCATTTCTGTATTTTTGGCACCTTGTATTTTTGCATTTGCACTTTATTGTCATTTTATTGTTATTTTATCGATAATTAGTAAAAGTTAAGTTTTAGTTCCTGCTATTGTTACCATAGCCTGCCCTAGCCTGCCCTAGTGAAGTGTAAAAAAATAATAAATTCAAAAATAGCATAGGGTCCTCTGTTTATAGATACCCAGTGCAAATAAAGCATACAGCTACAGGCTGCAGCCCCCAGCCTTGCGTGATTCTTGGCTGTGTATCAATATAAGTGGGACCCCATGAGGCTTTTTTTTAATTATTTATATAAATAATTTAAAAAAATGACATACAGCCCCCCCAAATTTGATACCCAGCCAAAAAAAAGCCGACAACTTGGGGCTCATATTTTCAGCCTTGAGAGGCCCATGGTTATTGGGCCCTCCCCAGCCTAAAAATAGCGGCCAGCAGTAGCCCAGAATTGTTGCATCCATTAGATGCAACAATTCCAGCGCTTTACAAGGCTCATCCCCATTGCCCTGGTGAGGTAGCAATCGGGGTAATATACAGGGTTAATGACAACTGTGATTTGTCTAATAATCACAGCTGTCATCAAGCCTTGGATTAGTATTGGGTTGTGGTCTATGAGACCTGCCCATTAGTAATTCTGGAAGTCAAAAGAAATAAATACAAACAGAGAAAATCCTTTATTTAAAAGAAAGACACCCTTTTTTACCAGTTTATTAACCCCAAAAGCACCACTGCAGGTCTGACATAATCCACACAAGGTCCCACAATGATACTGGCTCTTCTACATCTGAGGTCGCAGAGAGCAGTCACATTAGAAAGCATAATGAGTAATGAGCGTAATGAGTCGCACTGAGCAGGCACACTTTCTAATGTGACCGCTCAGTGCGACTGTCAGGGACAAACTGACTGAGCCGCAGCTATGAGCAGTGATGTCACTCAGTTCACCTGAGGTCACAGCTAGGGGTTCCCATGGTATACAGCTGTGAGCTCAGATGAACTGACCTCAGGTGATCTCATTGAACTCAGTGACCTAACCTCAGGTGAAGTCATTGAACTCAATGCTGGATTACTATTACTAGATTAAGCAATGTGTGCACATATTGAGTATTTGGTTGCAGACATTCCTGCACCAAATCTTCATCTCCTGGAAAAAAAACACATTAAAACCACATCACGTTTACATGATTTGTTTGACAAAAGATGCAGATTTGGAGCAGGAGTTTGGTCTATAAATTTAAGCACCAAATCTGCATCTACTGGCTTAAAAAATGCAGTTTAGGTGTGGTTTTCTGCCAAGAGATACAGATTTAGTGCAGAAATGTCTGCACCAGATTTATGCACCAAATTTGCATCTCCTGGAAGAAAACTGCATCAAAAAGGTGTCAAAACAGCATTTTTTGGGGCGATATTCTGCCAGGAGATGTAGATATTGTGGTGGAATTTATACACCAAATTTTGCACCAAATCTGCATCTCCTGGCGAAAAACGCATCAAAACTGCATAACATTTAGATTTTTGCCAGAAGATGCAAATTTAGTGCAGGAATTTAGTGCATAAATTTCAGCACCAAATCTGCATCTTCTGTAAAAAAAAAAAATGCACTTTAGATGTGGTTTTCTGCCAGGGGAGGTAGATTTGATGCAGAAATGTGTGCACCAGATTTCTGCACCAAATTTATATCTCCTAGCAGAAAACCGCACCGAAATGGTGTGAAAACTGCACCGAAATGGTGTGAAAACTGCATTTCCTGGCAGAAAATTGCACAAAAATGCAGATATTCTGCTGGAATTTACAAACCAAATTCCAGCACCAAATCTACATCTTCTGCCAAAAAAACGAATCCAAACTGCACCGCGTTTAGATGTGTTTTTCGCCAGAAGATAATTATTTGTCTGTGGAAGAGAGCACATAGGGTCTTACCAGGTATAAGATTTCGCAAATATGGTGCCAGAGGCACACTCACCTCTTAAAGTTGTGTCAGGCACACCTCCTTGGTGCACATATATCAAAAACTGGTCAGCAGCAGCCGTAAAGCGAGGGATAAAACAATATGGATAAAAGAAATCCAGGTTTAATGCTGCACTAGAAACCACATGAATCCAAGAGTATGTGATGAAATCCTTTTTTCTTTATTTCTGCAGGTCAATGCGTTTCAAAGACATATCCGTCTTCTTCATCAGGACAAAAGAACAGTAAAGCAACGTCCACAGAACAGGGGTAATATATTGATATATTACTCCTGTTCTGTGGACGTTGTTATACTGTTCTTTTGTCCTGATGAAGACGGATATGTCTTTGAAACGCGTTGACCTGCAGAAATAAAGAAAAAGGATTTCATCACATACCCCTAGATTCATGTGATTTCTAGCGCAGCATTAAACCCGGATTTTTTTTTGTCCAAATTGTTTTTCGCCAGAAGATGCAGATTTGTTGCAGGAATTCCAGTGCCAAATCTGCATCTCTTGGCAAAAAGTAATGTAGTTTTCTGCCAGGAGATGCAGGTCTCATTGAACTAAATGAGTTTCCCTGAGGGGAGGTCACTGAGTTCCTTGAGATCACATGAGGTAACTTTACATGTGGGTATCGGTGGGGTACCTCCAGCTGTGTCCACAGGTAAACTGAATGACATCACCGCTCACAGCTGCGTCTCAGTCAGTGTATTCTTGAAGCCACAGCGGGTGGTCATGTTCTCTAATGTGCCATGCTGAGACTTCAGTATGTAGCAGAGATGGCTTGTCATAGGACTTCATATGGATTTTGTCAGATCTGCAAGGGTTTTGTGGGGTTAGTAAAGGGGCAAAGAGTGAGTGTACTGTATATCTTATTTAAAATAAAGGATTTTTTAGTGTTTTTGTTCTGTTTCTTTTCAATTTCTCATAGACTCATCCCCAATACTAATCCAGGGCTTGATGACAGCTGACAAATCAACACTGTCATTAATCTCTTATATTACCCGGATTTCCACCGCACCAGGGCAATCGGGATAAGCAGGGTAAAGTCCCGAAATTGTTGTATCTAATGGATGCAACAATTCTGGGCAGCTACGGGCTGGTATTTTTAGGCTGGGGGGGGGGCAATATCCATTGCTATCCTGATAATGCTATCTCTACCTGTCTGCTTTACCACGGCCGATATAAAAAATTGGGGGGCACCGTACACCTTTTTTTAATTAATCATTTATTTTTATATCCAGCCACAGTACGGCCCACAGGTCAGGGCTACAGTCTGTAGGTGCTGTTTTACCCGCCCTGGCTATCAAAATAGGGCAGGAGCACACATATTTTTTTTTATTATTTATTTATTGTTACACTACTATACAGCAAACTAACTACAACCAATAACAGACATGAACAGATGGTGGGGGATGTATAGCAGTCTGCACCCAATCAAAGACAATGGCACAGAGGGTGGGTGGGGGAAGCAGTGAATATTGATGTACCTTAATTAGCGGGCCAAATAAAGAGTTTGTTGCAGTGTGTTTCTCCAGGAAACACGGTATGTATAACTATCCTGCTCTTACTACCATTTCATTTCCATTTACAGCCCCCTGGCTCCTACATCAGCCCGTTTTACAGCCCTGAATGTCTTGACCCTAATGACTTGTATAGGATTCTTTGTTTGGGGTCAAGTTAGGATGTCAAGTTCAAATTTTTGTTTAGTTTGTGCAGAATGAGCGAACCCGAATATCCATGAATTCACTCATCATTACTTCTGATCCTTCCCTTTACACCTTGCACTAGCTACCTGTATCTTGATCCCCTAGTATCCCCTAGTGTGCAGTTGACTGCTAGGTAGCTACCTTTCTCATATGTACAGATATGCCCACCAAGAATTCTTGTCTAACAACTCAGGTACAATCCCAGACCAATGTGTGATCAAGTCCAAAGTCTTTGATTAGGGTCATGGCACCATTAGTAATACCATGTTAGCTTATTTGCAAAATACTAATTATTTGAACTGAATTTGACTAGCATTTTTTGGTCTCTCCAAGCACTGGAAGTTGACTAAACCATTTCCCTTTGCAAGAAGAGGACTACTACAAACTCTGCTAGGGCCACAAACTCTCTTGAACAACAGCCTCACCCAGACTTTCCAGCCTATATGGCTCACTCTTTCTTATAAAAGCTTCAAGACTCCATGATATTGGTCTGACTCCTCAGACTTCTGTTATTCTTTGCTTTTCACTCAGCCCTCTGGCATGCTCCCTGATGGAAGAGTAAACTAGACCTAAAAGGGAACCAATCACCAGAATTTTCGTATATAACCTAAAGCCAGTGCTACACTGGCACTATCAGGCTGATTCTCCACATACCTTTAGTGGTCAGCTTGGATGTTTAGGTTTTGAAATCCAATAAAGTAAAGTTTATAAAATCAGCAGCTTCTTGAGTGACAGCAGCTGAGGATCAGATAATATCTGGGGGGTATTCATAGTTATCCCCTCCCCTGTTAGAATTAGCATAAGTATTACACAAACAATTCACTTTTTCTCTTGCAGGACCTGTGTGAGGTCATACCCATGTGACCAGAAGAGGCGTGGCCTCAGCCAACAAAGCTAATACCACGAAGCATCATTTTTTCTGTTGGCTGAAGCCCCGCCCCTTCTGGTCACATGGCTCTGACTTCATCAAAGGTCCTGCTAGTGAAAAATTACATCGATTGTAGAATACTTATGCTAAGGCTAACCTGGGAAGGGGATAATTATGAATACCCCCATCAGATATTATCTGATCCTCAGCTGCTGTCACTCAAGAAGCTGATGATTTTATAACCTTTACTTTCTTGGATTTCAAAACCTAAACATCTGAGCTGACCACTACAGGTATGTATAGAATCAGCCTGATAGTGCCAGTATAGCACTGGCTTTAGGTTATATATGAAAATCCTGGTGATTGGTTCCCTTTAAGCTCTCTTTTCAGCTGATCTCTCTACCACACATTACTGTGGACATGATTAACTTGATATGGAAAACTGTTCAAGAAAAGATCTTCATAGTCTTCACCGGTGATTTGAATACAAAGAAAATATGTTTAGAACATGTTTAGTGATAGGTGAATTAGCAGATATCCATGATCAGTGGGACTAACCAGATTTTTTAAAAAACTAGGTTCCGGCCCGAAATTGATTCTGGATATCTGTCCGGATGCCGGTCCCCATATAAGTATATGAATACCAGAATCTGGGACTTAAAAATGGTGGTAGAAGGCATAGGAGGATTAGAACAGGTGCGCTATACTTACCGAGTCTCTGGTATGGCTGTAACTTCTTTCGGGTCTCTCACTCTTTTTACGGGGGCCGCTCATTTACTTTCATGCATATTCACTGCTTTCCCCGCCCACCGGCAGTTCTGGCATCTGTGATTGGTTGCAGTCAGACGTGCTCCAGCCTGTGTGACAGCATCTGACTGCAACCAATGGGTCTATATCATGATATAAAATAAATAACAAATAAACAAATAAATTTGCATAGAGTCCCCTGGTATTATCATCGTGAGACCTCGTATGGATTACACCGACTCTTCTAGGGTCCTTCGGGAGTTAATAAAGGGGTGAAAGAGGGAGTGTGTATTTAATTTTATTTAAAATAAAGGATGTTTTTCAGTGTTTGTGTTTTATTTCTTTTCTCTTACAGGATTAGTAATGGGGGGCCTACCCAGTATTAGATCATGCAGACAGGGTGTGAGCAGCCTATTCTTACAACACATCTGGTATCTCTAATATTAGATCAGATATACAGGGTGGACAGCAGTGTGAGCAGTCTTATCTTACCTCAGTACACTTGGTATCTCCAGTATTAGATCATAAAGAAAGGTTGGACAGCAGTGTGAGCATCTTCTTACACCTGGTATCTCCAAATATTAGATCAGATAGATAGGGTGAACATCAGTGTGAGCAGCCTCTTCTCATCTCAGTACCCTTGGTATATTTAGTATTAGATCAAAAAGAAAGGGTGGACAGTGGTATGAGCAGCTTCTTCTTACCTCAGCACTCTTGGTATCTCCAACATTAGATAATACAGACAGGATGAACAGCAGTATGAGCAACCTCTTGTTACCTCAGCACTCCTAGTATCTCCAGTATAAGATCATATATACAGGTTGGATTACTGTGTGAATAGCCACCTTATATCCCAGAACTCCTGGTATCTCCAGTATAAGATCAGATAGACAGGATGGACAGCAGTGTGAGCTGCCACTTCTTAACTCAGCACTCCTGGCATCTCCAGTATAATATCAGATATACAGGGTGGACTACAGTGTGAGCAGCCTCTTCATATCCTAGTACGCCTGGTATCTCCAGTGTTAGATCAGATAGACATAGTGGGCAGCAGTGTGAGCAACCTCCGCTTCCCTGTTGTCTCCAATATTATATCAAAATATCCAAAGCTGGGTCATCTTTTTACACATAAAGAGAATTGGGAGGAATCTCTTTCTGTACGAGCTGTCAGGCATCTGTGCTATGATTCTCAAATACTCAAATAGGTTTCTGTGAGATCTTGACTGTTGTAACAAGAAAGGAGCCATTTTAATACCATAGTGATTGTCTACTTAGACATAATATTTGAGATTTGATAATTGGGTATTTTAGAATATATAATGACATTTGCTTTAGATCTTTATTTTAAACCCTTTGAAAAATTCCCTTGGCAAGCACATATTACTTCAAAGTTTCATTAACTAATTACGAATTTCTTGATTTTCCTTATCTTCCTGGTCACCAGGTTACATATGTAGAGCTCAACAGTCATGCTCACCTCTTACCGTCTACTGGCCTCTACACATTGAACACTTAAAGGCCTGCAACACACATCCGTGCCTCCGGTACGTATTTGGTACGTTTTTGCACGTACCGGAGACACGGAGACCAATGTTACTCTATGGAAGATGGCACACACACGTAAAATCACACGGAACGTGTGTCCATGTCGTAAGTACGTGTGTGCGGTTTTCTACACGGACGACATGTCTGTTTTGGCCAGCAGCATGCAGGCACGGACCCGCTTTAGTCTATGGGTCAGTGCCCACACAGACCGCACACGGAGTATGTCCGTGTTCAGCACGTATATTCCGTGTCCATTTTTAATAAAAAAATCTGAAACACTTGTTACCAATCTATTAGGTCAATTGTAGGCCATTAATTCTGGCGCCAAACATACATTTCCTGTCTCATTTGCACGCCAGACGGCAGCTGGGCACCTGTCCTCTCACTGCAGGGGAACTTTGAGCTCAGAGAACACCACAGGTACTGAGCATGGCACCCAGAATCGAAACAGAGAGGCTGATTGGGGAAGTGGAGAGGCATCCTGAGCTGTGGGACACACGTGTTGATGGATACCAGGACAGGTTGATGGTGGAACGAGCATGGATGTCTGTGGCTGAAATAGTCTACCCCAGGAATGGATGGTCTCAATGCACCCCTGGAAGGAAAAATAGATATGGTGAGTACAGATATTTTCATTACTTATGTCTTTACCTACATGTGCACATGCTGTAGGCAGAATCTAGCCATAATTGCATACTTTGTTTGGCATATATTAATGGGCCTGACTCATTTTGAGCTACACTGGAGACTCACAAACAGGATAGTGTTGTTACATGGGCTTTTAAACTATTCCTTGTTGTTTTGTAGTAATGTCATCCTGTGTATATGGGCTGCAAAGCACTTCATGCATGTACAAAAGGCATTTCAGACTGTTAAAGCATCATTCAAATCATTCAACCATGTGTTATTTTATATATATATATATATATATATATATATATATATATATATATATATATATAGGCTTTTTAAAATGTGCTGCTAAGTGTCTATCCATTAATCTTATTTTGTTTTTTTTCATGCATTACCCTTGTTGCCACCATTTCTGTAACGGTAACAGTAATTTGTAGTTTGTAATGTCCTAGATTTGAGTAGCATATGGCACCTCATGTGTTTGTAGACATTTAGGGTCTCATGGCTTACTGATGGCTTTTTTTTTGTTTTCCAAATTTAAAGTGATAAATGATTATACATTGTTTTAATCTGTGTAATCTTCGGGTTAATAGTGTTATTATGTCACTATATGATTGTCATGGATTGTAGTTTTAATCCACATGAATGTGTTAACCTAATTATTGAAATGTTTGCTAGACAAGATCAAGACAAGCCTTTTTTAATGGAAAATAATTTGTTCATGATTTTGATATATTCTGTTCTTTTTGGAAACAGTGGATCTTGTGAAACGCCGTTGGCGGTCTGCACGTGACCAGTTCAGAAGAGAATATAACCCAGTGCCAACCACAGCTGCAGCATCAAAAAAAATATGTCCATTATGGAAAACTGAGCTTCCTCATGCCCATTATGGAAGTACAAAAGTAAGTTTTAACCATCATATCACATGGCAGTCTTTATTACAATGCACACATTAATTATTTTTTTTTTCTTTTCACAAAAGTACAGAGGATAATCTAGAAGACAGTGAGGAGGCACAGTCAGCAGTCTTAACAGCTACAGCTACCTCTGCTTCCGAGATGGAGCCAACCTCCTACCAACCACCCCAATCCCCAACGCCAGCCAGCCAGACGCAGAAGAAATGTCATCTGATTTGGGTTTGGGAACAAGTCAATCCAGAACTGTAATTCCAGGCCAGTCTACAGGTCAACAAAGTGGTCCTTCACCAGTTCTTGCAGAGAGTAGTCCACAGCAACAAACAGGCCCACAGCCAAGAATAACAACTAATACCATGCGCACAATAGCCCAATCTATCCGTGGTCGCAGACATAGGCGTTTTGAAGATTTACGGTCCCTGCCTGAGATCATTGATACCAGAATAATACACATGATGAATTCACTGATACCAGAGAGTGATGGAGAGAGATTTTGCATTTGCCTTTCTCCCTCTCTTGCATTGGTCCAAGCTGATAGGCAGGACAGGTTAAGGGCGTCCTTAATAACACTGATATCTGCTACCCAGCGTGAGCCTGAACCCATATATTGTTTTGAAGTGAATGAGCAATGGAGAGCTAATCCACGTGGCCCACACACAAACACAATCCTACAAACTGTGGAAACCCAAACTGATGAATATTACTCAAATACACAACTAAATACTGTAGTGCAACCAACACATATACAGTGGCCTTCTTCTTCTATGGGAAGTGATGTACAAATTAGGCCAATAATTGTCCCACATCAAACTGGTACATTTATGATACAAAGGCCATCTCAACAGCCATCATTTAACCCACAAGGCCCACAACAGACACCAATACAATCCTCTTTTAGCTATCCAAGTAATGTTAGTAATGTTTATAGACTAATTCAAATGATTCAACAACCAACATCCTACCATGTGCCTAATAATCCGCAACAACAGAACTTTCAACATCAGCCTTACCCACCTAACTACACATACACACATACTCAGCCTCTTTAAACACATCAATATGTACCACCTACACTTGGTCTTCCATCTGCTCAAACAACTGCATAAATATTTGTCCCAAGTACAACAACTGTTACTAGTGGAAACACTGATCAGGCACTTACTACAACATCTAGTGTTGGCCAACAAACATATTCAGGTGTCAATGCAATGGAGACTACACAGGAAAGCATCAGTAGCCTAGAGGATTTAGTTGACTCATAATTTGATTAAGTATGCATTGTTAAACATTTTGTTATGTTTTCAGGGTTATTGCTGGTCTCAAAACATTTCAAAATGTTAAACATTAATTACTCTATATGCATGGTGTAATTTTTGTCATTATGTTTCCAAAAATTCAACAGAAAGTTAATCTATCACTTCCTAAACATTACCGGCCTGTAAGAATGTTGCCTTGCTCTGGACATGGTGTTTAGCTAATCCATTAGACAAAACTGTGTTTATTGAAAAAATGCACGCACATAAACTACTACACTAACATTCAAACACCTTTATTACTAAAAATCCACCCATTATGCAGTATCTGCATATGGTCTGGTCCCATACTTGTATTCCAATAGTGTCAAACAAATCATGTTTGGATGACATTATTGCATAATTCAGTATGGTGTTTTGTATGGGATTATGTCCCTGACAAAATTCTTTATGAATAATAATAGAATACAGTGTGTTTTGCAAAAGAAAAATGACATACATAGGTACAATAAACAATCTGGACTACTATTTTTGAAATGATTGTGCAATTTTTTTTTATTAGTCAGGTACATTAAGTAGTAATGTCACTGACAAAACAATATTTACTAAGTTATTTCTACCAAAAAACAACTCACAATAGCTTATTGGTAGCACAAACACAACAAAACAACAAAATACACCAAAATATATACCTATGTATGGTGAGTTTCTCTTTTGTATTACATATGTGTTTGTAATTATGTAACCGAGATAAAAAAATATATAACAATGTCAAATTTATACATGACTATGGCGATTTAAACTAAAATAATCTTTAAACTGATTCCTCACTTGTAGACCAGAAGAAGACAAATTGGTTCTAATAGTACCATTATTTAAAAATGGGGCATTTAAAACAGGCAACTCTTCCATGTCATCGTCATTGCTTTCATGTAATCTACAGTAATTATGTAATACTACTGTAGCTTTCATGACAGCCTTGACGGTGGATGGTTGGAGTTGGATGGTGGTTTGATAAATGCGCCATCTTGAGGCCAAAATGCCAAAGGCACGTTCAACATAGCAACGTGCTCTGGCCAATTGTTGCTATTAAATTGGGCTTTTCATCTGTCCAGCCCCCTTCTGGGATATGGACGTATCAAATGCCTAGACAAGGCAAATCCCTGATCTGCAACCATGACAAAAGGTAAAATAGGCCCATTAGTACCAGGCAATGGTCGTGGTGCAGGCAAACTTAAACTATCAGACATTATTCGTCTTGCTAAACGTGAGCTTCTGAAAATGCGCGCATCTGAGGCACTGCCATAGGCCCCAATATTAGCAAAAACAAAGCAGTAGTTTGTATCTACCATTGCCAATATAACTACAGAAAAAAACTTGTGAAAATTATAATATCTTGATGCAGAGTTAGGTGGTTTCTTCACTCTAATGTGCTTTCCGTCAATGGTGCCAATACAATTTGGGAAAGATGTTTTCTCCAAAAATTTGTCCGAAATGTGCATCCAATCCTGTGTTGTTGGCTGCTGCATGACATGATGCCTAAGGGTCTCCCATAGCACAGTGCAGGTATGCAGGATTATCTTGCCTATTGTAGACCTTCCCAATAAGAATTCAAAATGTAGACTGCTGATGGATTGCCCAGTTGCAAGGTAACTGAAATTGAAACAGAACAAGACATTACTTTGTGTAATCATTACAGTTGGTTTTCAATACAAACATTTGTGTCATGCAATGGCTGGCAACATACTCTGTATGACTATTATTTTATTGTTTTTGTGGTTAAAACATATTTGTTGATATTTACTTTCCATATTGAAAACAAAAACACTGATCTGTTTAATAAACAAGATTGTTTGATATTTGACTCTTGTGTCTTATATCTTTTTAGCCATAGAACGGTATGGGTAAGCACTAGAGATGAGCGAACCGGCCTTGGTTCGGGTAGAGTTCGGTTCGCCGAACGGAGGTCTCGTTCGAGTTCGGTTCGGCGAACCGGTTCGGTGAACCACTCGAACCGCATAGGAAACAATGGGAGGCAATCACAAACGCATAAAAAAACCTAGAAAACAACCTCAAAGGTGTCCAAAAGGTGACAAACAACTCACAACACAACTCAAACACATGGGAAAGTGACAAGAACAAATTATCATGCGAAAACAAAACAGCGTTACAAGGAAAAGAGGATGAGACACAGATATAGGCATGGCATGCCCTTCTAAAATCATGTAAAACACCGCAAGGTTACTCCAAGTGGAGTCTCCCTTTTTTCCAAAAATTGGGCCACACACAGACCCACCCCTTCAGTGGCAGCACTTGTGCCCCAGTTGTACACTTCACAGTTAGATTTGCATCAAGCACATTCAAAAATACGCCATACTTAACCGTCCCCAGAATGACACCGGGATAGGTAGCTAAGTCTTTCCTGATCCCAGCTCTGTTCATCTTGAATCATTTTTAAAAAAAAAGTAAGCAAGGGTTACTCCAAGCGGAGTCTCCCTTTTTTCCCAAAAATTGGGCCCTACACACACCCACCCCTTCAGTGGCAACACTTGTGCCCCAGTTGTACATTTCACAGGTAGATTTGCATCAAGCACATTCAAAAATACGCCATACTTAACCGTCCCCAGGATGACCCCGGGGTAGGTAGCAAAGTATTTGCTGAACCATGACTTGTTCATCTTGGCTCCTTTTAAAAAACACAGCAAACAAGGGTTACTCCAAGCAGAGTCTCCCTTTTTTCCAAAAATTGGGCCACACACACACCCCTTCAGTGGCAGCACTTGTGCCCCAGTTGTACACTTCAAAGGTAGATTTGCATCAAGAACATTCCAAATCCACAAGCATTTACTCTCCCCAGGATGACACAGGGGTTGTAAATTCCTTCTGGATCCATGACTTGTTCATTTTGATGAGCGTTAGTCTGTCCACATTGTCACTGGACAGACCCGTGCGCTTATCTGTCAGCACACACCCAGCAGCACTGAAGACACGTTCAGAGACAACGCTGGCAGCTGGACACAACAAAATCTCCAAGGCGTAAGTGGAGAGCTCTGGCCATTTTTCAAGATTTGAAGCCCAAAATGAGCAAGGCTCCATTTGCAAAGTCATGGCATCGATGTTCATTTGGAGATACTCCTGCATCATCCTCTCCAGACATTGACTATGTGTCAGACTTGTTGTCTCTGGTGGCCTTGCAAAGGATGGTCTAAAAAAATTATGAAAAGATTCAATAAAATTGCTGTTACCAGCACCAGATACGGTGCTGCTGGAACGGGTAGACTGTTGAAGATGACGAGACCGTCCCATGTTTGTCAAGTTACAACTGGAAGATTCACTCCCTGCACCACGGTTGTTTGTTCGAAAAGCTGAGCTAAGATCGAGTAACAGCTTTTGCTGATACTCCTGCATACGTGCGTCCCTTTCTATGGCTGGAATTATGTCACAAAATTTGGACTTGTACCGGGGATCTAATAGTGTGGCAAGCCAGTAGTCATCATCACTTCTAATTTTGACAATACAAGGGTCATGTTGGAGGTAGTGCAGCAAGAAGGCGCTCATGTGTCTGGCGCAGCCATGCGGACCAAGTCCACGCTGTATTTGTGGCATAGAGGTGCTAACCGTTCTTTCTTCCTCTGACATCTCCCCCCAACCTCTTTCAACTGAAATTTGACCAAGGTTTCCCTCATCCACTTAGTCTTCCATGTCCATGGACAGTTCGTCCTCCATTTCTTCATGTTCTCCTGCACCTTCCTCAACATTTCGCCTGCTACCATGCGCCCTTGTTGATCCCTGTCCCCCATGGTCTCATGCCTGCCGCGTTGGTGATGAGGAATGTCTGGACCTTGGTGATGTTGTTGTCTCTTGCGCATATGAATCCTCCTGTAGTTCCTCCCCTTCCTGTTGTCCCACCCCCTGATTCCGAATAGTGTTTAGCGTGTGCTGCAGCATGTAAATGACTGGAATTGTCATGCTGATAATGGCATTGTCAGCCCTAAACATATTCGTCACCATGTTGAAACTGTGAAGGATGCATAGGTCCTTGATCTGAGACCACTCCATCAGGGTGATCTGCCCCACCTCTGCATCTTGTTGGCCCAGGCTATACGTCATGACGTATTGCACCAGGGCTCGACGGTGCTGCCACAGTCGCTGTAACATGTGGAGAGTCGAATTCCAGCGTGTCGGCATATCGCATTTCAGGCAATGAACCGGCAGGCCGAAAGACTTCTGGAGCAATTCAAGTCGCTCAGCAGTGGCGGTTGAACGGCGGAACTGAGCAGACAGTTTTCGTGCCCTGTTCAGAAGGCCATCTAGGCCGGGATAGTGTGTTAAAAATTGCTGGACAACAAGGTTCAACACGTGAGCCATACAAGGCACGTGTGTCACCTTGCCCAGGCGAAGGGCCGCACTCAGGTTTGCAGCATTGTCGCACACGGCCTTACCAGGCTGCAGGTTGAGTGGAGACAACCATTTACCAAACTCAGTCTCCAGAGCTCTCCACAACTCAGCCGCTGGGTGTCTCTTATTTCCAAGACATTTCAAGCTAAAGACCGCCTGATGCCGTTGCGCTCTGCTGCCAGCATAGTAATGAGGGGTGCATGATTCCTTCTGCGCAGTTAGAACGCTGGTGGCCTGACCAGGCAGGCTTGGGGCGGAGGTGGAGGACCCAGACGAGGTGGAGGAGGCAGAAGCAGTGGCAGAACTTGGACAGACAGAGGATTGACACAGCACGGCAAGACTTGTGCAGCAGACCCTTCACCATCTATCACCATAGTTACCCAGTGCCCAGTCAGCGACATGTAACGTCCCTGTCCATGGTTACTGGTCCAAGTATCGGTGCTGAAATGCACCCGTTCACACACAGAGTATCTCAAGGAAGCGGTGATGTTGTGTGCGACATGCTGGTGTAGCGCAGGCACACCTTTCTTAGAGAAGTAGTGGTGACTGGGCATCTGGTACTGGGGCACAGCGACAGACATAAGGTCTCTAAAATGCTGTGTGTCCACCAGGCAAAAAGGCAGCATTTCGGTAGCCAAGAGCTTACAGAGGGATAAAGTCAACCTCTTAGCTTTGACATGGGTCGCAGGAAATGGCCTTTTATTTGTCCACATCTGAGGGACAGAGATCTGGCTGCTGTGTGTAGACGGTGGTGAGTAGGGTGTCCCTGAAAAAATGCAGGTTTGTGAGGAAAGTGCAGGCGTAGACATGATGTTGCCTTTATCCAACGTTGATGCTATCGATGCACTTGAAGAGGCAGGCGTGGATGGTTCGCTCCACTAGACCGCATTGCAGCACGGTGAGCTTCCCACTGGGACATATGATATTTATTCATGTGACGATTCATGGAAGAAGTTGTCAAACTCCTGAGGTTTTGCCCTCTATTAACAGAATCACGACAAATTTTTAATATCACATGATTTGGGCGATCTTTTTCTATGTCAAAAAAGGTCCAGGCTAGGCAAGGCTTTATGGGCATGCGACCTGCTGAGCCCCCCCGACTAGTGCTCAGAGGCAGAGTGGTGGCTGAGGATGCAGTTGTAGACGTGCTACCTGTACTACTCCTCTGTCCAGGAAGGCGCAAGGTACCTTCATCGTCAGTAGCTTCCTCCTCCACCGCCTCTGTTGACCTCCTCGAGTGCCTGACTGTGGGTTGACAGTAGGTGGGATCTAGACCTTCCTGATCTAGCATTGTGCTTGCACTCCCCTCACCCTCAGACCGAGCCTTTTCCTGACGTTAACCAATATTTAAGTTGCCATCCCAATCTGGTATCTGCGTCTCATCGTCATCAGTATGTTCCTCATTGTCTATAACAACAGGTGTTACAGTTTGTGAAAAGGGTTAACATTATGCTCAGAAACTTGGTCCTCACGGCCTGAATCAGAGTCACAAAGGTTCTGGGCATCACTGCAAACCATTTCCTGGTAAGTACTCACAGATAGCTTGGGAGCAGACATCTGATTCCCAGGCTATAGTGTGACTGAACAGCTCTGCAGACTCAGCCATCTCTGTTCCACCATACTGTGCAGGGCGGATGGAGACTTAAGAGCTGGGAGAAAGCAAGTGTGATTGGGATGACAACTCAGAGGACTGGTGTTTTTTGGATGCGGTAGTTGAGGTGGCGGAGAGGGCACTTGTTTGACCACTTGAGATCCATTCAAGCATTTTCTTTTTTTGGCCATCATCTACCTTTGTTCCAGTTGTTCGTGTCCGTAAAAAAGGGAGCACATCGGATTTTCCACGGTAAGTAGTAGACATCTTACTTTTGCTGGAAGATGGTCTATCTTCAGCAGATGTTAATGGAGCTTTGCCACCTTCCCACGGACAAACCCTTTTTTTCCCTTTTCCAACACGCCTCTTCCCATTTCCACCAGCATCTGTCCTTTTGCCACTCATTTTGATTGCGACAAGATTGTGCACTTAAAATGTGGTAGTAAAAATTGAGAGGTAGTGTAGATTGCAGCGGTGGTCTAGCTTTATTAACAGCAGAATAAACAACAATAACTATCCCTGACAATGCAACTACGGCCCTTAAACTGTCAGCATAGTTTGCTATTAGAATGGCTTAGTAATAATGAGTTTGAGTGTGCAATGCAGTGGTGCTCCAAATAGCTTTGCACCAGTGGGACAATAATGGAAGTTCAACAGCCACTTTTGGGATGCCACTAAGTTTACTCAGTGTTTGCTAGTATAATGGCTTAGTAACAATGAATTTGAGTGTGCAATGCAGTGGTGCTGCAAATAGCTTTGCACCAGTGGGACAATAATGGAAGTCCAACAGCCACTTTTAGGATGCCACTAAGTTTCCTCAGTGTTTGCTAGTATAATGGCTTAGTAAAAATAAGCTTGAGTATGCAATGCAGTCGTGCTGCAAATAGCTTGGCACCAGTGGGGCACAAATGGAGTCCAACAGCCACTTTTAGGATGCCACTAAGTTTACTCACTGTTTGCTAGTATAATGACTTAGTAACAATGAGTTTGAGTGTGCAATGCACTGGTGCCGCAAATAGCTTTGCACCATTGGGACAATAATGGAAGTCCAACAGCCACTTTTAGGATGCCACTAAGTTTACTCACTGTTTGCTAGTATAATAGCTTAGTAACAATGAGCTTGAGTGTGCAATGCAGAGGTGCTGCAAATAGATTTGCACTAGTGGGACACTAATGGAAGTCCAACAGCCACTTTTAGGATGCTACTAAGTTTCCTCAGTGTTTGCTAGTATAATGGCTTAGTAACAATGAGCTTGAGTGTGCAATGCAGAGGTGCTGCAAGTAGATTTGCACTAGTGGGACACTAATGGAAGTCCAACAGCCACTTTTAGGATGCCACTAAGTTTCCTCAGTGTTTGCTAGTATAATGGCTTAGTAAAAATGAGTTTGAGTATGCAATGCAGTGGTGCTGCAAATAGATTTTCACTAGTGGGACACTAATGGAAGTCGAACAGCCACTTTTAGGATGCCACTAAGTTTCCTCAGTGTTTGCTAGTATAATGGCTTAGTAACAATGAGCTTGAGTGTGCAATGCAGTGGTGCTGCAAATAGCTTGGCACCAGTGGGGCACAAATGGAGTACAACAGCCACTTTTATGATGCCACTAAGTTTCCTCAGTGTTTGCTAGTATAATGGCTTAGTAACAATGAGCTTGAGTGTGCAAAGGGCTGGAGGGTACAGTGGCAGGGTTGTGGGTCTGTGTAGAGGAAAGGAAGCCTCACTTTATATCCCTCCTAATGGTGAAATGCAGTGAGGAAGTACCTGACCTTAGCTACACAGACGCTCTTATCTGTAGCTGTTAAAATCTGTTTCCTCGGACCTGACTGTCACCTATGGCTCTGAGCCTGCTGTTATTAGCCCTTACAAGGGCTAAAAGAAACTTTTATCCCTATTCTGTATAGCACTGTGTAGAGCGTACACAACAGTATCGGAGACAGGAGCTACGCCAGCAGTGACTGACACCCAGACGCAGAAGGCAGATAATGGCGTCCTGACGGGCAGATACCCGTTTTTATAATGCAGGGACATGTGACATGGACATCCTATCACACATGCCGTTGCTTCTCTGGCTAAAAGTACACTTAGCTGTGTGTGTGTCTGGGATTGGCTGACATGCTGGCCCGCCCCACTACACGCGCGCGCTTAGGGAAGGAAGACAAGGAAAAAAAAAAATGTATCCCAGCAGCAGTGATCTGAATGCGCTGTTCCCGCACACTATACGCTGAAATTTCATAATAGTGTGAGTCACAGAGTAACTTACACTATTACAGCGGAAAGCCAGCTAGTAATTAGCTTGGTTTTTTGCTGCTAGAACCATTCTCGAACGTAACTAGAACTATCGAGCTTTTAGCAAAAAGCTCGAGTTCTAGTTCTCTCTAGAACTGCCCCCAAAATCACTCGAGCCGTGAACTGGAGAACCACGAACCACGAACCGCGCTCGACTCTAGTAAGCACTCAGACCATTATCATTGTTTACAATGATGTTATGTGGTCTATATGAATTTTCTGCACACATAGAACTTACAATAAAAAAACATAGCTAAGCTAAATGCATGCCTTTAAGTTTTTACAAATTTACAAACATTTTTGCAACAAACATGAGTATACATAACAAAACCTACCGTAAAGTAACCAACAGTCGTTCCTCAGGGGAGATGCTGAGGCACATAGAGGTGTCCTGATGCTTCAAAGGATTATACACAAGGCCAAGGATGTTGTCAAAAGAATTCATGGTGAGATGGCAGTAGGCTTGGAATTTTGCAGGGAATTTCCGCATTTCGGCATACAGAATATTAAAATGCCCATGTGTTTTCCTGAGCTTCACAAGGGGATGAATCCACATCCTTTTCTCCTGTGCTGGCTCTTCTTCAATCATATGTCGCCTAACCCCAAATCTCCTAGATATCAACCACAGCAAATACATGGTTGCTTCATTGGAGAGAGACATGTTGGATTGTGTATGCTGTGATAAAGAGCCCAAAAGCCTTGTTTTCACAGAGTTTTTAAACTTAAAAACAAAATTGGGAAGTTAATTGTCCAATTAAACACAACTGGAGCACATCATGATGGGTTAACAAGCTTATTTGTGGCAAAATACGGTTCTTCAAAAACGGACAGCACACGGACAGCACACGTACGTATTTTATGCCAATACGGACATCCCACACGTACACACGGCTCGCATACGCCATCACACGGATGCCATACGTACCGGAGAAACGCCCCTAAAAAACGGAACACGGACACGAATAACAGAACATGAGACACGTACGTTTTTTATGCGGAAGTGTGTTTTAGGCCTAAGTGTTTTTTCAACCACTGGCTATGCAGAGCACAGTCGTCAAATCATCATTAGCTGCTGCACTCTACACAGCAGTAACTGAGCTCAGCTTTAAAGAATAACGGTCATTTTATATTTTATTACATACATCAATAGTACACATGAAAATAAGCAACTTTATAATTTATCATATCAAACAAATCTGCTTCTTTTTCTGCCAGAATTGATCAGTCATTATCTAAATTCTCAATTCTGAGGTAAAATCTGTATTCAGTAAAGACTTTCCCATTACTGAGATAGGACATGGCAGCTGGTGCTGATGAGATTCTATGTAGATAGAAGAGGGAGAAGTGGGTGGAGTTTTGCCTCTAGCTCCTCCCTCTGTTTCTTGCTCCTCCCTCCTCCCATTGTCATTGAATTTCATCAGTAACAGTTGCCATCTTCTATCTCAGTAATGGGAAAGTCTTCACTGAATAGACATTTTGCCTCAGAATTAAGAATTTTGATAATGACTAGTCATGTGCGAGCATCACCATGTTTGGGTGCTTGGTACAACCATTTGGATAGGTGGGAGTTGAGTACCTGAGTATAATGGGAGTCAATGGGGAACTTAAGCATTGGAAATCTTCTGGAAAAATGCTCAAGTCCTCCATTAACTTCAATTGTACCTGGGTACTCAAGTCGCGCCCAACTGAGCATCCAGTTGTTCGTAATGAGTACTGAGCACCCAAGCAGGGTACTGCTCTCTCGTCAAAAATAATGACTGATCGATTCTCGCAGAGGAAGAAGCAAATTTGTCTGATAAGATATATTACAAAATTGCTCATTTTCATGTGAACAATTGATTTATTGAATAGAAATTAAAACAACGGTTACGCCTCAATCAGTTCAATTTCTACTTATGCAAAGCGAAGCAACTGAACTGCTTATGCACTTTGCACTCAACGAACTACAATGTATCAGTTCAGTTGAATATAGTTGTCATCTGTGTAGATAATAAATATGTTTATACATTCTCTCTCTCTTTATAAATATACTAGAAGGTGGCCCGATTCTAACGTATCGGGTAGTCTAGAATGTGTATGTAGGTTAGCAGATTGAATAATAAGGTAATGAATGGACTGGATGGGTTAGGTTTAATTTAGTATTCTTATAATTGTTTTTTGGTTTTAAAATGACAAACAACAGAAGGAACAGTTTTAATAGATGAGTCTAATGTTTATTGATGTCCATGGCTTGTAATGAAAAAAGGCCATGAACAGTGTAAAGTTAAGTAAAAATATGCTGATGCTGTGATGTGGCCCCATCATGGTGTAGCCACCAACCTGACATTTGCCCCCATCCTGCGGGGTAATGTGTGTGGGGGGCGGAGTGCGGGGGTGTGGAGCCGAGTGGGGCCATGGCGCTGAAGATGTCAGTGCTGGGGACAGGTGACTGTCCAGGTGTGTGTGTGTGTTCGGGCGCTTTCCCACTTGCATTCAGCGCAATCCGCCGCTATGGAGAATAGTGCAGTTCGTTAACGCACTGCACTATTCTTTATATACTTGTATTGACGACGCACTGTAACGCAAGTGTCTGCGTTGCATCCGCTGGACGACGCTGCGTCGTTAATTTGACGCAGCGTCTGGCGGAGGGAACACTGCATGTAATGTTTTTTGGGTCATTAAAATATTGCACCTTGATGGATTCCGTTAGAATCTGCCAAGGTGTCTAATGATTGTCTATGGGGGCGGATTCCGCCGTAATGCATTGCGTTACGTTCTACGGCACATGCTCAGCATGTCCAGCAGAACAATCTAAATCATTTAAAATCACTCCTGGTCTCTCTCCCCCCCTCCCCTCCTTCTCCACACCCTCTCCCCCTCTCTCCCAACCCCCCTCTCCCCCCCTTTCTCCCCCTCTCTCATACTCACCGATCTCCGGCGCACCGCTGCACAGCCGTCATACTGCTCTGGCAGCTTCTCCTGCTTTTGAAAATGCCGGCCGCTCATTATTCAATCTCGTATTCCCTGCTTCCCCCGCCCACCGGCGCCTATGATTGGTTGCAATCAGATACGCCCCCACGCTGAGTGACAGGTGTCTTACTGCAACCAATCACAGCCACCGGTGGGCAGGTCTATATCGTGCGGTACAATAAATAAATAAATAATTAAAAAAAAAACCTAAAACCTGCGGTCCCCCCAATTTTGATACCAGCCAAGATAAAGCCACACAGCTGAGGGCTGGTATTGTCAGGATGGGGAGCACCACGTTATGGGGAGCCCACCACCCTAACAATATCATCCAGCAGCCGCCCGGAATTGCCACATCCATTAGATGCGACAGTCCCGGGACTCTACCCGGCTCATCTCGAATTGCCCTGGTGCGGTGGCAATCGGGGTAATAAGGAGTTAAATGGCAGCTTATAGCTGCCACTAAATCCTAGATTAATCATGGCAGGCGTCTCCCCGAGATACCTTCCATGATTAACCTGTAAGTGAAAGTAAATAAACACACACAATGAAAAATCCTTTATTTGGAATAAAAGACAAAACCCTCCCCTCATTTACCACTTTAGTAATCCCCAAACACCCATCCAGGTCCAACGTAATCCACATGACGCTTTCAGCTCTGCTACATGAAGCTGACAGGGAGCGCCGTAGAACACGACCGCTCTGTGTCAGCTCCATGCAGCAACTGAAGTGAGTCGCGCTGTCACCGGAGACTTCACTCAGGTAGTCCCGGAGTGTGCGGGGATAATGATGAGTGCGGTAGTGCTTGTGTGTGCAATGATGATGACGAGTGCGTTAGTGCCGGGGTGTGTGCGGGGATGATGATGGGTGCGGTAGTGCCGGGGTGTGTGCGGGGATGATGATGGGTGCAGTAGTGCCGGGGTGTGTTCGGGGATGATGATGGGTTCGGTAGTGCCGGGGTGTGTGCGGGGATGATAATGCGAGCGGTAGTGCCTGCGTGTGTGCGGGAATGATGGTAGCGGTACTGCCTGCGTGTGTGCGGGGATGATGGGTGCAGTAGTGCCGGGATATTTGCAGTGATGATGATTGGAGGGGTAGTGCCTGCATGTGTGCGGGGATGATGGGAGTGGAAGTGTACCATGGTTACCAGCGTACGCCGGCTCCCGGCACGATCCCAGCAACGCAAGGGTATGTCTCGGCTGGGATGATTAAGGGCGTTAAGCCAGAAACGCGTTAACCACGACCATATGCCTTGTCTGAACTGCACTGAATAAATCCCCTGGTCACTCAGCTGGATCGTTTTCTTCATTTTTATTGCTGTGCGGCCAGGGCAGGGCCGGATCCGAGTCTGAGGCGCGGTGAGGTCAGACGTGGTTGAGCTGTATTCCTTTACAAATCCTGATGTGGGCTCCCGGGGATGCAGCAGTCACCTGGGAGTTGGGGCTCCGTGTGCGTGCGGGGAAAAGTGTCGGGCGTCGTCCTGTTGCGTCATAGTTCATGCTGTTCACTTAGCTGAGCCGCTGGTCACAGGCTCTTTAGCGCATGCGCTGTGGCGACGGTTGTCACTCTAATGACGTCATTTTGGAGCAAGACAGACAGACAGAATAAGCCAATTATATATCTATATATATAATTGCCTTATTCTGTCTGTCTGTCTGGTTGTCTGTCTGTCTGTCTTGCTCCAAAATTGTGTCCTTACAGTGACAACCGTCGGATTGGCCGCTGGGCTCGGCCTGGCCCCGCCCCCCCACGGATTGGCCGCTGGGCTCGGCCTGGCCCCGCCCCCGCATGGATTGGCCATTTGGCCAGGCCACGCCCCCGCACGCTGTGCCGCTAGGCCACGCCCCTCACGCTGTGTCGCTAGGCCACGCCCCTCACACTATGTCGCTAGGCCATGCCCCCTCACATTATGTCGCTAGGCCACGCGCCCTCAGACTGTGCCGCTAGGTCACGCACCCTGACACTATGTTGCTAGGCCACGCCCCTCACACTATGCCGTTAGGCCACGCCCCCTCACACTATGCAGCTAGGCCACGCCCCTCACAATATGCCGCTAGGCCACGCCCCCTCACACTATGCCACTAGGCCACGCCCCTCACACTATGCAGCTAGGCAACGCCCCCTCACGATCCCGCTAGGCCATGCCCCCTCACGATCCCGCTAGGCCACGCTTCTTCACACTATGCCGCTAGGCCACGCCCCCTCACACTATAACACTAGGTCACGCCCCCTCACACTATGTCGCTAGGCCACGCCCTTAACACTATGGCGCTAGGTCACGCCCCTCACACTATGGCACTAGGCCACGCCCCTCACTGGCGCTAGGCCACGCTCCCTCACACTATGCCACTAGACCACACCCCCACTATGCCGCTAGGTCACGCCCCCCGCACTGTGCCGCTAGGCCACGCCCCCCGCATTGTGCCGCTAGGCCACACCCCCCGCACACGTTGGGCACCTGTACACCTCCCTCCAGGACAACTCCTCCCATTATACTCCTCCTATTATACTCCTCTCTGAGGGGTTTGCAGCATGGGGGATGGAGCACGATGAGGGGTGAAGCATGGGGGATGCAGTACGATGGGGGGTGCAGCATGGGGGGTGGACCATGATGGGGGGTGCCCAGAATGGGGGGATGAAACACGATGGGGGGTTCGCAGCATGGGGATGGAGCACGATGGGGGGTGCAGCATGGGGAATGGAGCACAATGGGGGGTGCCCAGAATGGGAGGTTGAAACACGATGGGGGGTGCGCAGCATGGGGGATGGAGCACGATGGGGGGTGCAGCATGGGGGGATGGAGCACGATGGGGGTGCCCAGAATGGGGGGATGAAGCACGATGGGGGGTGCTCAGAATGGGGGGATGAAACATGATGGGGGTGCGCAGCATGGGGGATGGAGCACGATGGGGGTGTGCAGCATGGGGGATGGAGCACGATGGGGGTTGCACACCTCCTCCCAAAACACACACACACCGCCACACACGCACCGCACAACACACCACACACACTGGGAACCACAAACACCCCCCTACACAGACATCCACACACACAGACAACGTCGCACACACACAACACACAAACACCGCGGCACACACAAATATACGCACATATCGCGCAACACACACACATTGCACAAAACATACCTCCCACCAAAACACATACACGCACCCCACACACACACACACATAAACTGCGCAACACACACAGCACCACACACAGACAACACCGCAGACACACAGCACTCCACAAACAATGCAACACACACAACACAACACACAAACAACACCGCTCTCACTCTCCCTACACCCAGACAACACCCAGAACATTTACAGTGCCTACACAAACACTTGACAACTACACAGCAACATCTATATATATATATATATATATAAATAACAAAAATCATACATTAGCTACACAATAAATTCTAGAATACCCGTTAGAATCGGGCCACCTTCTAGTATATATATATATATATATAATATATATATATATATATATATATATATATATATATATATATATATATATATATATATATACTGTAGTGCAGCAGCAACTGAGCTGTTGATGCACTCTGCACACTCAATTTCAATATGTAGAGGGCAGTAGTATATTGCTGTGCTCTAAATAAATAGATGCTGAAATGACACAGTGGAAAGGGCTTCTGACATATTAGTGGGCTCAAGGAAGCGGCCAGCTACATTTATGCTGGGGATCTAGACATGTTAAATGATAGAAAAGTTTGATTGGAAGGGGTTAAAAGAGATTCCGCTATTCTTTTATTGTCCTATTTTCATTGGGGTAACACAGCTTTTCAATCATTTAACATGTTTAGATCCCCAAAAACTGTAACTGGAAGAGTGTAAGGGGCTGCTACCCTGAGCCTACTAAGATGTAGAGGGTCCTTCCCACTGTATCATTTCATCCGCTGCTTACCTAGAGTACAGCAACTTACTACTTCCCTCTACATATTGAAATTGAGTGTGAAGAGTGCATAAACAGCTCAGTTGCTGCACTATACAGTATATATATAGAGAGGGAATGTATATATATATATTTATTATGTACACAGATGACAACTGTATACATCTCATCAGATACATTGTAGTTCTTTGATGCATGGCCACTAATGGATGAAGAGTACTGTATATAGAGGAAGCGTCTGTGTCTCTGTATGAGCACATACTCTGCTGTGCACATTTCATTCCCAATTAACAGTGACATAACATTAAACAGGATAGAGGTCAAGTTTCCAAATGGCGCGTACAGACCACCCACCATGTATCCAATAACTGCATCATTGTGGCAATTAAAGGAAAACAAATTCCTGCTGTGTTAATTACTTGCACTGGGATGGAAGGATATGGGGGCTGCGTGGATCGTATGATGCTGTGCAGGGCAAATGATTGCTTACAGAAATCCTTTTGTTTTATTTTACACACTCCTGGGTATGACAGGCATCAATTTTTTCTAAGAATTAACTCTTTATTCTGAGGGTCATGGCTTGGCTTGTGTGGGTGGGCAGGAAGATAATTGTGCCTGAGGCTAGTAAGCATGTAATAGTGTCAGCCACTGCTGGAGGTCACTTATCCTCCATAGGCTCACACCGAGGAACAGTACTAACATCAGGTCTAACTTAAGGATTCTCTTTTTCAATGATAGCTCTTCTACGATGCTGAATGTAAAATATCTGTCCTATATAAAATGCAGATGATCTACATGGGTAAGCACATTTATTGTAGCAGGAATTTCTGGGAGAATTTAAAAGCCCACAAAGTATTTTAGAATTTTAAAGAACTTTTAAATTTTTATTTTATTTTTAGGTGTCGCGGGCGGGGAGGATGCTGCCGCCCTCTCGCTAACGCCCGGGTCTGGTGCTTCTGCTGCTGCTGCTGCTCGGTGGCTCGAGCGGTGGGCCGGACCCGGGGACTTGAACGGCGCTCCTCGCCCGTGAGTGAAAAGGGTGGTTGGTTTGGGGGATTTAGTCCGTGACGCCACCCACGGGTCGTGGTGAAGATGGGCACCACCACTGCTGGTGACGGGGATCCCGGGATCGATGGTAGGGAGCAGCTGGGATGTTGTTTTCCCCCTCCGTGGGTAGGGGTCGGTGGTCCCGGGGCCCGATGATGTGACGGGGAGGCAGGGTTGGTGAGGTGCAGGGTTGTAGGGACAGCACGGCGCGGTGCCGGATGGCACGGTTGTACTCAGTAAAAAATGTACAAAGTCCTCGGTAAACCAAACGGCTGGATGGACGGGTCCCGCAGCCGGCTGCTATGTCTCTCCCCGGACAGGTGATGGCGGCTGTCTTTCCCTGCACCTTGATGTTCTCGTTTGACTACGGTAGTCCGCTCCCGGTGTATGGGTACCGGAGGAGCCTGTTTGCCCACAGGCGCTGGCCCTTGGGTCTCTAGCCTTAGGCGGTAGCTGTATACCCTCACGGTGTGGGCGGTTGCCTTCAACCGGGACTTTTGCTGTTAGGAAACCCCTGGGGTTCCGGTCACATTCGGATTTGACTATTGTCAGCGGCTTCAAGCCTGGTTGGGGTCCGATGGCCCTGTCTGTGTGTGCTGGCTTCACTTCGCTCCTCGGTCGGTACCGGCGGGCCAACGCCCGACCCCGGTCCTACGGTTCCGCGTTGATTCACCACTCCTGCAGATGGCCACCACCGTCTGCCAACCTTGCTGTCAGTGCCTGGGCCACAAACCGAGACACCCAAGTGCTCACTCCTCTCACTTCAAACTCCAAACTCTATCTGTCACTTTTCCCGCCTCCAGGCCTGTGAATTCCTCGGTGGGTGGGGCCAACCACTTGGCTCCGCCCCACCTGGTGTGGACATCAGACACTGGAGGGAGGCAACAAGGGTTTTATGTTTGGCTGGTGTCCCTGTCTAATGGGGGTGGGGTGTTTGTGTGTTATCTATGATGACCTGGCTAGTCCAGGGCGCCACATAGGGATGATCGAATACCTTAAATATTCGGCTACGCCCATATTCAACGAATAGGTCGCCGCTATTCGACTATTTGCAAATATTCGATGAGCAATGTAAGTCTAGGGAAACCCGAATAGTTACTGAATAGCAACTATTCTGGCTTCCCATAGACTTACATTGTGCATCGAACATTCGCATGGCGGTGACCTATTCATCGAATATTCGCGAAGTCGAATACTGCCGAATAGTTGTGATATTCAATCATCCCTATTTATTTTCTATTTTTTTTGCTTTTTACAACCAGTAAGGCTACTGCATGGAGTTGTCACCCAACATTCCCATACTCCTTAATAGTTACTCTGCATAGGTAGAGTTACTGTTTATATGTTGAACTTTGGCACTTCATGTTTCCAAAGACTCCAAGGGGATTAAAAAAAAGTGATTTGACCAATCATCTGGTGGCTTCCACTCTGAATTAGCTCAATATTTTATTCCATATAAGTTTTAAAAGAAGAAACAGAACAAGAATCTTGCAAAAACAACACCAAAATGACACCAAGAAGACTTTCAGGGCATAAGATGCCAGCAGATCCTGTAAGACATGTGCACATACCCTGGCAGCGGTGGGAATTGCAGCAGGACAGTTCTGTGTACTCCACCACTTGATACTTTTGCATTCACTACTTGGATCACGGCTGTAAACCCATTGACAGACGTGTAATGAGAACCACATTGGTGTGAAAGGAGACAGTATTAACTGGAATGTAACATACACTTATTGGAAATAGTTACCAACTGTCTTGGATTTTCCATGAACTCCAAGACCAGAGTGAGGGGGTTTGTGTAAAGTTCACCAATAGTGAGTTGTCTTGCTGCAGTCAAAAGATGTTAACGATAAAGATGTGGGCATTAACAGGGTAGAGTTCGGAGCATGACTTTTTTTTTGCGTGGATCAAAACAAGAATGTGTCTTTTTTGCACAATGAGGGAAGGGGAATGTGATGATTACTGTAAATTAGTGAAACAGAAGTATGATGATCTAGTTTCTCAATAACATACCTACAATACTTGATGGCTTACCTCACACTGCATACAAAGTCTCTTGTAGAGCAATAAAACATTTTCAGGAAATTTACTTTCTTGAGATGTAGTGCTCAGATCACAGATTTTGCAAGTGCTGATAACATCTACTATGTCTCTATGGGTTTATGAGCTCTTTCAGATGAGCGTATAATACAGACAGGTGTTGTCCAAATAAGAATCGGACAACACACTGACCAATGTATAACAATTGGGCTCTTTAGATAACCATTTTTTTCACAATGGCTGAGTGTCCATGTAAAAAAATTGCAGCATGCGCTATTCCCTTCTGAGACTCGCTCATTCAAGCTGTATTTGATCATGTATATTTTAAACTGTTAATGTATAAACATGGATTGCACAGACTGCTTCGACCTTCCTTACCACGTAACAACCTCAATGACCTTTCACTTTAACCAACCATAATAGAATAAATCTGAACACAGACCAATTTTGGGTAGGCAAATGGCCACAGCCTTATTATTGTTAATCTATATTCCCAAACCTTTTATATCACCTTATTGGGCCCTGACCGCCACCAATTACATCTTCATTCGCCATGCATGGTCACTGTCCCCAAAGCAGTGAGCATGTCATTCTCTCAGGGCCCAAACAACCCGCCAGCTGTGACAATGACATACCTCAGAACCGAGTATGGACCAAAATACCAAAACAGGAGGAGGGAGGGTGGGTGCTGATCCACGATCCAAGGGGTAAGAGAAAGGGAGACTGTACTGCTCTATGTTATAAACCCCTTTTACCCCTTCCTCTTATCCCTGACCAATCACAATGCCTGTAAATCCATATATTTACCACATGGTCATTTCATAACTTTCCATTGGTTTAACCCCTTGCCTACCATGAATGTAAAACACAAATGTGACGCCCTGGCAAAACCAGGTAGTTACACAAGAGGCCCCCGCCTAACACCATCCTTCCCAGGGTTACATACAGCTGAACTGAAACCCTAGCCACCCCCCTCAGGGCAAGACAGGCACACCAGTGGGTGGGACCAGGCGGTTAGGAAACGCCCACCTAGGGGTCTAGGCAGCCCGGAGCAGGAAAACAGGCAGATCAGATAAGTGGAGGTCTGGAGTTCAAGTTGAGAGGAGTGGAGGCTGGGGCTAGGTGTAGCTCCAGCAGAGGTGAAGCTCAAGTTGACAGGCGCCAGGGTCGGAGCCATCAGCAGGCGACAGAAAGATGGCAGCCGGAGATCCAAGGTGGACCGGGACAGGGTTGGAGCCCGCCGGTACCGACACCAGAGAACCGACCGGGAAACCGTGCATAGAGGGGGTACTTGGACCCTGAAGCCAGGACCGGAACCAACGGCCTAGCTAATTAACCAATTGAGGGCAGGATTTTAGGTCCTGTCCCAACCAAAGTCCCAAAAGCAGACAACCACCCACAGAGAGGGATAGGGCAACCACCAGGGCCCGATAGATCCCACGAGACAACGTCAGTGGGCATGGCTCCTCAGGTACACAACAAGCCGGGAACGGACTCCCGTGTTCCATACTGTGAAGTCCAACACAAGCAAAAACAGTGCAGAGGGAAAACACGGCGACCACCAGCCCGGGTGGGGGTACCAGAGTACAACCGGCCGCGGTGGCCGGCCATCAGCACCTTGGTTTACCCAAAGACTCGTGTGATTTATTCAACTGTGAGTAACCAAACATCCCCTGGTACGTCCGGGCGCACAGGCCCCTGCCATCGCCATCCCCTGCACAGAGCCACTGGGCCCCAGGGCAGCCATCCCTACCCACGGAGGGGTTAATATCCAGCTGCCATTACATCTCCCCTGGGGTGTCCCACAACAGCAGCGGTGGTGCCACCTTTCTCCACACACCGTGGGTGGCATCACGAACTGAATACAGCCAAGCCCGTACAACTTCGTCCCCCTTTTCATTTGGCGTGTCCGCATGACCCCCGGGTCCGGAGGATCCATCAAGCCACACAGCGGGTCCGGATCCGAGCAGCTCGGCTGCTGCAGGCGTGGGGGCGGCACACAGACACATGGATGATAATACGGACAAAAATCTTCAGAGCGTTCCTGCATGAGAATTGGATGATTTTTTATATACACATGTGAAACTGGCCTGAGACAGGTCATCCTGTAGTTTGGAGCTGGCGCAGGGAGGTAGGCGCAGCCAAGGGGCTTCTCAGCAGCCCTCCTTCGGTGGTCCAGTTTACTTTTTCGCTCTGCGACATCATCCATTTTACTTGTTGTCTTTAACCGCACTCAGGCTGCGGAGTTACATTTTGCAGGGGTTTTCCACTAGGCTTGCCGCTTCTCTTGAAGTGAAGATTCATCCTGCCAACTACACCTGATAATGTGAAGGTGGTGCTGGGTGGTAGTCTCAGGTGAGGGGCTTCTCAGCAATCCTAGTTTAGTGGTCCGCTCTTCGGCCACCTCCACAGAGCAAGCAGAAAGAGATTGATTGCAGTGATCCTGGCTGGGTGTGTGGTCTTTGTGTGTGCAAGCCATACCGGTAACAAGGCCATCGTGCAAACCAGGATTCGTCCACTGTGGAGTCATCAACACAGATTCGGGATTCTTTTTTAACAGACTTAAACCTGGCACCTAGATGGCCACACTTACACCTTATACGTGAATACATTGCTTATATTAACACAATTCACATTATTCTACATCACCGAAAACCTCTGTCTTCAGGACAGGGGCGCATGGGTCTCTACATTTCCTTTACAGACATAACTCTGATCACCTATCATTTGTGTTTGGGGCATGCACACCATCCTAGTTGAATCTTTGTACTGTTTAATGAGAAATCTTCTAGTGTGCAAAAAAATTATGAAACTCTGTTGCTAAAAACTGTCACACAGACCAAACACAGTAAAATTGTATGCACAACACTGATCAATATCGTTCCTTATTTTTGTGCACAAGAAAAATTACGTACTTCTGAATGAGAAGGAACTGTTCTGTAAGGAACATTTTCCAGTTACATGTCTAGATCACATTTCCTCCACAAATAATTAATATCCCCTGGACTAAATGATGTACCAGTTTATTGTATTGACCAAGCCCAATTTTTTGAACCCTTCAGTATATGAGAGGTCTCAGATCCCCTTTAATTATTTGGTTTCCAACCTTTGAACCCTCTTCAGCTTTCTGTTCGTCATACTGCACCCTCTTTATGTATTATGTAGTACTTAATCAGTATTAAGGAGCCATGAAATCAATTAGCAGATCCTTAATTGGAATTAAATAGATACTGTAAGCTGTTTTAAAGGGAATCTATGAGCAGGACTGAACCCCCCAAAATATATTAATATGCCCATGCAGCTTTTGCAAAGCCAAGTTCAGCCATATCTTTAACTAGCCAGTGTGTTCCTTCATTAATGAGAATTCTGCCTTTGAATGGATATGTTATGCCCTTACCAGTGTCCCCGCCCTGCCCTGCACCCCTCCCCCGGCGGGACACCAATACACTCACCTGCCTAATCAATCAGCAGTGGCAGCTCCATCCCCGATCCTTGCTGCCACACAGGCCTTCTGGGAGAACTCTTAGGGTGTGTACGCACATTTTCTTACAAGGATCCTGTTACCAGGATTTTCCCTTATAAGCTGCGGCCACCAGGAGTAAGCTCTTATATACAGCATTCTAGAACACTGTATATAACAGCACAGGCCAATCTGTATAACATAAAAAAGACCTTTATTATACTCACCAAGGAGCCGTCCAGTCCAAAGGGCGTCGCTGCTCTCGGTCTGGAACTTTCTCCATCTTGTGTGTTCGCCCTCCTCTGTCCCAGTCCCATGTAGATGATGTGTCCTACATCATCCACACAAAGGCCACCATTGCGCTGCTGCACATGTACACTTTGATCTGCCTGGCTAAGTTGAAGATCAAATTATTGTAGTGCACATGTCTTTGACCTTTCCTGGATCCTGCGCATTACAGTACTTTGCTCTGCTCTCAATCGGGCAGATCAAAGTGCTTGTGCGAAGGAGCACAATGACGGACTCTGTGTGGATGATGTAGCATGTGCGGCGCTTAAATGGCGGCAAAATGGCGGCAATTCAAATGGACAGTCACAGCACAGTTTTGAACAGTTCTGCAAGGCGCACCTCACCCAGGTTAATGGGTCCAGTCCTTATCCTGTTCATGACGCCAGGCAAGATTCAAGGTGTACTGCCCCATTGTTGGTCGGGCTGCTCGTATCGTGGCTCGAGGGGGGTCCGGACCCAGCTTGACGGACACTTTGATCCATAAAAAGGGGGTATTTACAGGGGATAAGTTTGTGACGCCACCTGTGGGTTGCGGTAATGGGAGTACTGCCGCTGCTGGAGGGAGTACCGGGGCAGATGGTGTTACGCAGAAAGGTGTTAGTCCGTCCACAGGTAGGGAAGGCCATGGCCTCAGGGGGTTGGTAGTTATTTGGGAGGACAGAGTGCAGGGATCAGGGTACTCACTGTGGGTAGTCGTGGTGCTGGATGAGGTTTAGAAAGGAGACACACATGCTGTAGGTAAACCAAAGTCTCTGTGTACAGCTGCCACTGCCGGGAGCCCGTCCAAGTAGCCACCGATGTCACTTAGTGATCCGGAGCCTGTCTCTGTGCACAATTTATTTTCCGTTGGTGGTCCCCGTGGCTTGAAGCTGTTGGGGGCCCTGCTCACTGTGTGTAGTGTAGCCGTGTTCTTGAGGGCTGACACTTGGGACTTCAGTGGGTTACTGTGCCTGGAAACACCCCTGTCCCCCTCGTTGTGCTGATGCCCTCAACCTCTGAGCATCTAGGGAAGTCCTTGAAGACACTCTCCCTTTCTTGTGAATTGTGAATTGTCAAGACGTTGAATCAGCTCCTGACCTAGGGTCCTGTACCCTGTCTTGCTCGGTACCGGTCAGTTCTGTTGGGCCTTCTGGTGGCGACAGTCCTCCAAGACTACGTCCGTCACACCCTTGTCCAGTTTCCCTGCTACCGGTCCCCAACTCCTCTGGACCCAAATCACCGCTTGCGACCCAACCAGTCCTCCCTAGCTCCCCAGAAGCTCACTTTCCCAGCTCCTCTCTCTTTGGAGCCTACTTCATTTCTCTTTCCTCTCTCAGTCTGCTCAGTTCCAAAGTGTCTGGCCCATTTTCCAGTTAGTCCAGCCGCCCTGGTGTGCCTGGCAGTGTCTGATGTGTGGTGAATGGGTTTTGTGGTGCAGATGGGAGTGACATCGGTTTCTTGGGCCCCTGGAACCATGGGGGGTGGGCCCTGCACCCTGGGTAAGGATGCACTTCCCTGTGGCACCCTGATGTATTCAGGGGCACCACACATGCGTCATCCACACGGGTCTGAGGTGGAGGATGGCGATGGAAGGAAAAGAGTAGGCACCGGATCGAGAGTAGCGACACCCAGCAGACTAGACCGCCCCCCTAGGGGAGTATAGTAAAGGTCTTTTTTTACATTTTACAGTGTGGCCTGTGTACTTATATACAGTATTCTAGAATGCTGTATATAAGGGATCACTGGTGGTAGCCGCAGCTCATAAAGGAAAGAACAGGTGACAGGTTCCCTTTAAAGGGCTAGCCCGCCCTAATCCAGATGTTTCTCTCAGCCTATGACTTTAAGGCACCCTCCCATTATGGGAGATGCCTGGGCAATGTGGCCTATTCCAAATGTAGCAACCGCGGGGCAGGCGTCAAATTACTCGTTGTTGGGCCGGTGATTTCAGGTCTGGGATGTCATGGGTGGCCCTGCCCGGCTTCGTGGGCCCGAGGTGTACACCAAAAGGGGGGGTGAAGGAAGGGATGAGGATGATGAAGATTGTTGTGAGTAGTGGTCTCATGATGCCACCTGCGGTAGCGGTATGCAGTCAAGGATTAGCCGCCGCTGCGGTTGCAGTGCTCTGGGGTGGATGGTGTCGCAGCTAGGATAGTTCAACTTCCCGCAGGTGAAGCTACGCTCCAGGGAAGATGATGGAGGTAGTAGTGGTCGTGGGTGCCAAAGCACTGGCAACGGCACCAGCAATGAAGGACTGACACAATAGTTGCGGTTCCAGGTCTTTTACTCACAGTTCAGTTGTCACCCTTGGAGTGTTGGTTTCCACCGTGATGGGTCTCAGACGATCCCGGGTACTTCAGAAGCCACCACCGGTGTTGTGGACTGTGAAACCTTTCTTCCTTGCGCTTTCTGTGTGGATCCCCATGACTTGAAGTGCTTGGGGACCCCTGATCGGTGTTAAAGTTCCTGTCCCGATCGCAGGCAGCGTGAATCAAAAGTGGGCCCGACCGTGGTCCTGACTCCTGACTCTTTGTGCTACTGTGCCCCGGGATCTTTGATTGCCAGAGAGACATGAAATTCCCCTGTCCTGCAGAATATGGTGGCACAACGTGGATTTTATACCTCCCTAGAGCTCTGCAACCTGAACTATGCTGGTGGTGAGGGAACTATTGAGCTCTACCTACAGCTACCCTGTTGCGCCTATGTCTCACAGCTCCACTGGTCGTCTCCTGCTCCTTCCAGTCTGCCCGGTCCTAACTATGGAAGCTCTTAAGCACTCTCCACAGCGACTGTGTTGTTCTGAGTCTCAGACTATTCTGAAGTAAAAGTCTGCGTGCTCTCTCACTTTTCTCATGCTGCCCCCACCTTCCTGATGATTCATTAGTGGCTGGGGAAGTCCTGTTGCTATGGTGACCACCTCTAGCCCAGTTCCAGAGGGAAAGCATCTGGGTATGTGTGTTTTGTAAGTGAAAACCAGTGGTTAACCTCTTCCTTACCTGGATGAGTATTGCACCTTAAGTCAGATGCAATTGACGCACCCCAGGGCTTTGGGGTACTCTGTCCCGGGCCTTGTATTCGCTGGGACGTATCACTGGTGGCCGTGGCCCGATTCTGTGACCCTGGGGGTCGCTTAAAAGGGGATTTGTATAAGGGGAAAAATAAAAATAAAGTTTTTTTCGTGACGCCACTTGCGGTATGCGGCTATATGGGGAAAGCCGCCGCTGCAAAGTCTCTCACTGCTGGGCCTGGTGGTATTAGGCTCACTTAGATGGGATGGCTCTCCGCAAATAGAGCTAGGCCCCAGGGGAGGATGATGGTTGTTATGGTGTATAGATGCAGAGGTGTAGGAAGATTTCAGACAACACAGGGGCTATGGTTTAACTTGTGCATTACTCACTGGTTTGGAGTTGCTGCAACCCGGCTTGTGCTGGTCTCTACCAATCCGGTATTCCCTTTGTTCCAGTGCCGATGTAGTGAACTGGTGAGCTTTACTTCCATGCACCTGTCTGTAGTTGGTGGGTCCCCGTGGCCTGAAGCGTTTTCGGGGGTCCCCTCCTGTTGTCTCCGTCCTGGCCCGTATGGCAGGCAGCCTGAACCTCTCTTGGATCGGACTTTTGTCCCCGTTCCCAAGTTCCGTCTCCTCTGCTGCTGTACCCCGTAAACTAACATCGGTAAGGTCCTTGATGGTCCCTTCACCGGGAAGATTGTTATCAGGTGAGTCTGAAGTGTCTTCCTGAACTAGGGCTCTGTACCCTATCGGTGCTCGGTCCAGTGAGTACTCACACCGTACTCTCCCTGGCAACCATACTCCCTTTTACTCAGTAAGTCACTTTACCATTCGGTCAGCACGTCAACTTCTGACTGACTGTCTGTCTGACTTTTCACTATCTGACAAGATGTCCGTCTTCCATTCACTCCATTTACTAGTCCCTCCTCCTCCCAGGTTTCTGACTAGTGGATTGGATGAGTCCCAACCAATAGGTGGCCATCGATGGATCCATAATAGGTCCATAGGTCAGGTGAATAGGTCCATCTCTAGCCTGTTACCCAGTCTGGGGAAAAGGGCATGGATTTGTGTTTCTGTTGTGGTGTTTACAGGCACTGATTTTCCAGGAATCCGGGGTTACATGTAGTACCCTGTGGCACCTGACACTCAGGGGCATCACACAATACCCTGCGGCGACTGAGCCTCAGGGGCGCCACACAAAAACATATTGCTAGTTGTTCAGGTCACTTACCTATGTGCTGCTGCTGTTTTACTGGTCCCTGTCTGTTTCATAGTCCCGGTGCTGCTGCATCGTACCATATCGGCCAAGCCTGCTGCACCTACCTCATCAGAAACTGTCAGTGTCCGTACCCCTGGGGTAAGCTGTTGCAGCACCGAGTCTCCCTGAGTGGCACCTGTTTTCTACCTGCAGACAAATCCACCCTCAACATCAGAGGCTCTGGCGAAAACTTGGTGTGAGCCTAAGTAACACCCCTCAGGTTTTCTGTGTGCTGTCGCCCAGTGGGTCCACTCCCCGCTTGCACTTGCGAGCATTACAATATGCAAATGAGACTGAAATGATTTCGGCATATGAGAGTGTGCCGCCCCCGCGTCAGCAGCCTGCCGCTGCTGCTCGGATCCGGATCCACGGTGGCTCGAGGGGTCTCCGGACCCAGGGGTCGGGGTCGCGTGGCCACTCGGAATAAAGGAGGTTATTTACAGGGGGATTGTATGGACAGTTCGTGATGCCATCTGTGGTGCGTGGTAATATGGAGTACCACCGCTGCAATGGGGAGTACCCGATGGCTATGGTGGGGGCAGCCACATGTTTAACCCCTCCATGGGTAGGGGGAATGCCCTGGGACTCGGTGTAGGGGACAGGGAGGGGCTGTTGGGACGGTCAGGGATCACTTAAGTACTCACTCAGTCCAATAACGCAGACACCGACAACCGTGGTAAACCAAAGTTCTTGATATCGCTGCAGCAGGGAGGGAGCACACCTGGATTCCGTGCCCGGTGGTGTTGCTTGTTAGCCTGTGACCTTTTCCATGGCACCTTACGTCTCACTGGCCCTCTAGCATAGAACTATCGGGTCCCGCTCACCAGTATGGCTAACTGGATGACCTTGCTTTCAGGGTTCACGCTTGGGATTTTCTGGACTATGTATTGGGAAAGTCCTATCCCCCTCGTTGCGCTAGTACCCCGATTTTGGAGCGGGTGGAGAATGGATCTTGAAGGCTCCATCCTCGTCGGGTAAATTGTCAAGACGCTTGAAGCTCCTTATTGACCTAGGGTCCAGGTACCCCGTCGTGCCCTGGCCCCTGCCCGGGGATGGCACAAGGCCGCCAGCTGTCCTCCTTGACAATCTGTGCCCCTTGTCACAATCCCCTGCGACCGGGGTCCAGTTCCTACCCTTCCAAGACCAACGTCTGCCACCTAGTAGTCTCCAGGAGCCCTGCTCCCGACCTCCTCTCACTTTCACCTCCAACACTACACTCCCCCTTCTAACACTCCTGACCTCCCCCTAACCAACCCCCCAAGTGGGCGACCCTATTCCCTTCAGGTCAGCCACCAGTGTGTCTGTTGGGTGTGGTGCAGAGTGTTCCTAGGATTTTGATAGCTTGTTCTTGGCAACACCAAAGGTCAGGGACCCGTAACCAAAGAGGAGGTGGATACTGTGCAGAAGGGCAGATTTCACAATACCCTGTGATGACCTGATAGGCCAGGGCATCACAAGAGCTCTAACCAAGCCTGTGTCACTCCAGCTCTATTCACTTCCCAGTGCTGCCTCATTTTGCTTCACTAACAGCCTCTTTGCTGTGTCAGTTCAAGCAAAGGAGCTGTCAATCAAGCAGGAGAAGACAGCAGTGGGCAGGGAATAGAGCCAAAGTGACAGAAATGTCTGCTTTATTTGCATATAGGTTCAAAGGCTGACTTCATGGTAATGGAGGAACGGACTGTTCATGTAAAATTATGGCTGAAGTTGTTTTTGAAAGTTCTACAGGGGAATATACATTTTTTTTTGGGGGGGGGGGAAATCCTATTAACATATCAACAGATCCATGTTGCATTTAGTCTTTCCTACGCACTATGTGTAAGTGAACAGGTTGCACATATAATGCGCATGCCCTGAAAGGTGCACATGCCCTGGGCGATGTGGACTGCCAATAGCAATATCACCTCTTTAGATACTAAATATTTTTCCTCATTGTAAAATAGAGCTACAGTTATAAATAATGGTGAATTATAGCAGAGGAATGTAGAATATTGGTGCCATTGGCTTTCATCACAACTTTTCAATCATCAGTTAAAGAAAGATTGGCACCAAGGTTTTAATGCAGGTGATTATTCTCAATAAATAGTTCTAAGTCTTCAATGCAACTTTAGATCGATAACTTGATAACGGAGCTGAGACATCAATTTGATATCATGCCCAGAAGCATCAACATCTCACATAGAGTCATAATACTTTTATCCTTAAAAGGAAGAATAAGATAACATTATAGATTTTGGGGCTCAAGGACTTTTCATTTTTCAAATCCGATGGAGAAGATTTGTGACATAGATAAACTGAGAAAATTCCCTATCGTGGATACCTCTGTGCACTCCAATCACATTATACCTAATCAAAACTACAAAATGCCAAGCTACCCTATTTATTTACACTCTTTATATCATTTAAAGAGCATTTTTTAATTATTTACCAATTATTAAGAATAAGAATTATTTTTTTTTCTGCAGCAATCAGACATTTATGAATAGTATGAAATAGGATTTATTTCACCTTATAAAAAGATTGTTCCCATTTAGCTGCCTGCCGATTCTATAGACTTAGAAACCTCCTTGTTCCTCACAAAGAAATATACAGGTAGACCCCGGCTTATGAAATAAATACATTTTGTAGCTTTTTGTGTAACCTGGATGTCTATGTTAGTTGGAACAGTCCCAGGAAAAAAAGATAATTATTTCTCACCTCAACACTGACCACAGTGCTGCTCACCGCCAACCATCCGGTCAACTTCTGCCCACCATTGAATGGTGGCCGACCTATGAGGCCTTATGAGGCCGGCCCTTACTGCACCGCATGAGATTGTGATGATGACACAACCTTAAAATGCATAGTGAGCGCCGGTCTGAACATAGCTGGAACTCCTAGTCAATACTGAAGAGGCTGACTGTGCGATGCAAGACTGTGGAAAGAAGAAGACTAGACAGCAGGTGTTTGAAGTTAGCAGTGAGGTGAGTATATTAGGTTTTGGGGAGGTTCAACAATCAACATTGGTAACTAGGGGTCATATATAAGTCAGAGACTCCCTGTATGTAACTAATGCTGCTTATAAAATTTCAATAGCTGCCGGTCATGCCTGTATGGGTTTTCAACGAAGATAGTAACAAAGTCTGGGCCAACACCTCAGAAGGTGACTTCATTCCCTTGCAAACAAAAAGATTGGGCACTGAAACTTAACACAAGTATCTTACTTTTCTCTATCATCTTTTGGGGTAAACTCAGAATACATATTAGACGGTCAACAGATCCTCCTGTACAAGTAACTCAGTAAGAAAAGAAAATACAAGGTAACAAAAAGGAATGCAGTAGCATTTTTAGAGTAATGCGGGTGTCACACGGGACGATATATCGTGCAATCGCACGAGCGATTGTACCCGCCCCGGTCATTTGTGCATCACGGGCAATTAGCTTCCTGTGGCGCACAAAGTCGTTAAACCCCCGTCACACATACTTACATCCTGAGCGATGACGCTGTGGGCGGCGAACATTCACTTCCTGAAGGAGGTGGGACGTTCGGCGTCACAGCGACGTCACACAGCCGCCGGCCAATAGAAGCGGAGGGGCGGAGATAAGCGGGACGTAAACATCACGCTCACCTTCTTCCTTCAGCATTGCTGGCGGCCGCAAGTAAGCTGCAGTTCATCGTTCCCGGGGTGTCACATGGAGCGATGTGTGCTACCCCGGGTACGATGAACAACCAGCGCAAAGAAGAATAAACGATTTTTTAAAAATAAACGACGTGTCAACGATACACGATTTGTAACCGATTTGCGATCGTTCTGAGACGCTAGTAGGTGTCACACGAAACGACGTCGCAAACGATGCCGGATGTGCGTCACGAAAACCGTAACCCCGACGACATATCACACAATGGATCGTCTCGTGTGACGCCCACATGAGGCTACGGTCACAAATCCGTATGACATGTCCATGTGCTGTTCTTTTTTCTTGGACAGCAGACTGACAAATAGAGTGTCATTGATCCACGCACATAGTTTTAAAAATGGGTTTGTTTTTCATTCTGAGCCTCAGAGAAGAATTTGCAGATCTGTCTTGGCCATTAAAGTCTAGGGGGATCCATGTAAAACAGATGACACACAAAAGACATCATTTGTACTTCAGAGATCCATCCGAGTTTCATTTGTTTTTTTTATCTGAATACACAGATATATCAAGTCCTCCTGAGCAAGAAATTATGTTTGGTAGCAGATAATACATATAGGTCACAAATAAACAATTTACTTCTATTAATCCATAAAAGAACAGTTTAAAGGGAAGTTACCAAAAGAAAATCATCTTTAATGCAGGTTTTTGCATTAAATATATTTCACTTTATTCTGGCAATTTTTTTTATATCACAATCTGTATTAAAAAAAAATACAAATCTTGCAATTTTCACATTGGCTATAGGGGTTATTTTAACCTTAAATTTCCTGTTCCTTCAGAAAGTAACACGAGAACATTAGCAGCAATGAACAATCCCTAACCCTATCTTTTGTATTGAAACGTCTAATGAGCATGTGCAGAAGTCATTGTAAAGGGGGGTGGAGCAGGTAAACTGTGACATCACCTATTGTGTTTGGTGGATTCTGTGTACAGAAGTATTATCAATCATTGTAATCCTGCTTTTTAAGGAGGCTGCGAAAAACTCTTCCTTAGGCTGGGGTCACACTTGCATATCGCTTCTAATGCGAGGGCAACATATGCAATATGCTAATAACTCTCGACTCAGGCTCTGCTGCAAGCATGAGCCAATTGTCATGCGACTGTGACTCGATCTTGCAATCGGGTCACAGCTGTGGAGGAGAGGGCGGGTGTTACGGAGGAGAGACAGGGGTTAATCTCCCCATCTCCTCCATTGTCAGCCTGTGCGTATATCACACTCCACTCAGATGTCAGCAGAGTGCAGTCCGATGTTTTTTTCGCACCCATAGACTTGTATGGGTGGGAGTGATACTGCTCTCACAGATAATCCCAGCATTTGAGCTGCAGCATTGTCTTAAATGGGGCTGAGTGCATTTCGAGATTTTCTCACATTGAACTAGTGCGAATCATATGCAAGTGTGACTCCAGCCTAAAAGTATAAGTTTATTAATAAAGATTGTGATAAAAAAGTAGCATTGCCAAAAAAATTTACAAAATGCATGTAACACAAAAATCTGATTTAAACCATAGGTATTTTACTGATGTTAGCTTGTAGCACCCCACGGGGCCTTAGAGAACTTGTCACCGGGCCAGTGATTTCTTGGGGTTGCTGTGACTGGCAGGACCCAGCTCCGTGGCCCCGTCAGCTACATGAAAAAACAAACAAATAGGTGTCCAGTGTAAATGGGGATGGAAGGAGGGTGACAGGTCCCTGGGAAGCATGTCGCCAGTTGCAATGGCGACTGGGTCTCGGCCTCCTCCGCCGCAGACCCTTCCTGCGACTTTTCCTCTCCCAGGGCAGTGGGAATGGGGGATGCTTTGCAGCGCCACCCGTGGTGTGCGGCCAGGAATTAGCCGCAGCTGCATAGTCTCTCTCCCGGGCAGGTGTTGGGTGCAGCTAGGCGGAGCGGGATTACCCCGAGAGGTTGGTGAGAACTGGCGGCAGTCCACGGGAGCGCCGGAGCACAGGGCGGCGGCATTTACTCACAGAGTCACTGGGTGTGGGTTCCAGCTGCTTTTATTCTCTGGTTAAGATGGTATCGTGCCCCGGTGCTGGTCCTCACCGTCAGAAACTCCGGTCATTGCCGAGCAGGTCAGAGGTCTGGTCCAGTCTGGTAATCAGTGGGCTTTCTCCTCCATGCGCAACTCTGTACTTGGTGGGTTTCCATGGCCTGAAGTATTTTGGAATCCCCTCCTGCTCTCTCTCTCACTCTCTGTCTTGGCCCATATGGCAGGCAGCTTGAATCTCTCTATGGGCTGGACCTCTGTCCCCGTTCTCCGGGTTCCCTTTTTACTGCTGTGCCCCGGACACTAACGTCAGTGAGGTCCTTGATGGTCTCCTCACCGTGCCGATTTTTCATCAGGTGAGCTTGAAGCATCTTCTTAAACTAGGGCTCTGTACCCTGCCTGCGTTAAGTCATGCGAGTACTAACACCGTACTCTCCCTGGCGACTGTACTCCTTTAGCCAACGATTACTGGTACCGTGTCCCGTCCCTCCAGGTGTTACTAGCCCTGGTCTGGCTGGCTCCCCTCTGCAGGAGACTCCTGCAGAGGTCGTTGCAGTGTTACATCCCAGACGGTTCTGTTCTGCCTCCCTGAGGGGTTCCTTGCAGCAACCCCTCAGGGAGCGGCTCCACAGCGTGTCTGCTACGTCTCTGTCTGACTGGACCTGACTCGACTTTCTGTCTGCTTTGTAATTTACTCCTACTCCTGCCCCCCCACCTTTGCAAGGATCCATATCGTTGTTATGGTGACCTGGAGTTCCTCCAGTGCCTGGGTCTGCTAGGAACTGGCTGAGTCACTTCCTGACTCTGTTTAGATGAGCTTTGTGAGGTGTGTGTAAACATACCGGGTTATCCTCTTCCTGACCGGGAAGGATATAATGATACACCCTGCAGCGACCAGTCTCAGGGGCACTACAAGATTCTGTTTATAATTATTGTTCTAAACTACATAAGTTCAAAAGTTCCCATTTTCTTTATTTTATTGCTACTGTGCCCCTAAGTATTCTGCTTTTATCTTATTATAAATCTGCCTTGCAGGTCCAGAGATGTGGACCTTTTTATTAACTGCTATTTTTATGGTTTTACAATGGGTCGTGGCTCACAGGATCCTCTGGGATGTGTCCATAGGCTGATCTGCATTACCCTGTGAGCAGTGCCATCTTAGTATAGACTATAACAGTAGAAAAGATAAAAAGGGCCATATCTCTAAAACCATATGGAGTTTAAAAAAATAAAAGAGAATACCAGGAGAACACTAGGAATAAAATAAGAGGTAAAACTGGTGACTTTTGATCTAGTAACAGGTTCTTTGAATTTAATATGACTGAAAAGATAAGCCAATGATACTCTTAGGGGCACTTTGCACACTACGACATCGCAGCTGCGATGTTGGTGGGGTCAAATTGAAAGTGACGCACATCCGGCATCGCAGGCGATATCGTAGTGTGTAAAGCCTTTTTGATACGATTAACAAGCACAAAATCGTCGTAATCGTATCATCGGTGTAGCGTCGGTCATTTCCATAATTTGGAAATGACCGATGTTACGATGTTGTTCCTCTACAAAGTACCCCTAACTGTAGTGAAAAAAATCTGTTCACTAAATGATATTGGATTTTATGTTGCAGTTTTTACGGCTTTTTATGGCTAGTGGCCAAGCAGTCAGGATATCAGAAATTGAGTTATACATATTTGTTTCCTGTTTTTATGCCAAAATGATATGACCATAAGGCTACACCTTGTTACCTTCCTACCTTACACCCACACAACTAATCTTATCTCTGGACCCAGCCTTTCTTTATCACTAGTCTGAAGTTATCACATTCCCGCTGTAGTAGATATAGGCTTGGGTTCAAAGTACAGATGGCAGAGTGTGGAAAATGAGTAACTGAAGTGCTGGGAAAATATTACACTTCATCATGCTAACAAGAATATAAAATGTTTAACTGGAGGTTTTTTATCTTTTCAGGTGTCATAAAATTTATTATATTCAAGAAATACAAGCACCGTAGATAAGATTATACAAAAAGACACCATTGTCTACAGACAACCAATTCATTTTGCCCCATGGAGCAAAGTTAAACAGAATATAATTTATCATACAAATCCACAATAAAAGAGAGGAGAGGAAAGGAGAAGGTGAGACGGTTGTTGGGTTTAATCATTACTAGTATTTAAGTTTAGACAACAGTGGGGTGATGAAACAGGGTCAACATCCCAGAGAAAGGAAACTGTAATGGATTGCAATGGTCCAACCGATTGTCCTCCACATGGCGGCAACAATAAAAAGATTGTCAGGAAACCGGTTTCCCTCTCAACTATAAAGCTGGTGTCACACATAACGACGACGACAACGACGTCGCTGCTACGTCACCATTTTCTGTGACGTTGCAGCGACGTCCCGTCGCTGTCGCTGTGTGTGACATCCAGCAACGACCTGGCCCCTGCTGTGAGGTCGCCGGTCGTTGCTGAATGTCCAGCTTCATTTTTTGGTCGTCACTCTCCCGCTGTGACACACACATCGCTGTGTGTGACAGCGAAAGAGCGACGAAATGAAGCGATCAGGAGCCGGCACTGGCAGCTGCGGTAAGCTGTAACCAGCGTAAACATCGGGTAACCAAGGGAAGACCTTTCCCTGGTTACCCGATGTTTACGCTGGTTACCAGCCTCCGCTCTTGCTGCCAGCGCCGGCTCCTGCACTGTGACATGTGGCTGCAGTACGCATCGGGTAATTAACCCGATGTATACTGTAGCAAGGAGAGCAAGGAGCCAGCGCTAAGCAGTGCGCACGGCTCCCTGCTCTCTGCACTGACATGTAGCTGCAGCACACATCGGGTTAATTAACCCGATGTGTGCTGCAGGAGAGCAAGGAGCCAGCGCTAAGCGCGGCTCCCTGCTCTCTGAACTGTGACATGTAGCTGCAGCACACATCGGGTTAATTAACCCGATGTGTGCTGCAGGAGAGCAAGGAGCCAGCGCTAAGCGCGGCTCCCTGCTCTCTGAACTGTGACATGTAGCTGCAGCACACATCGGGTTAATTAACCCGATGTGTGCTGCAGGAGAGCAAGGAGCCAGCGCTAAGCGCGGCTCCCTGCTCTCTGAACATGTAGCACAGCGACCTTATGATCGCTGCTTCTGCTGTGTTTGACAGCTAAGCAGCGATCATAACAGCGACTTACAAGGTCGCTGTTACGTCACCGAAAATGGTGACGTAACAGCGACGTCGTTGTCGCTGTCGTTTAGTGTGACACCAGCTTAAGCTTTTCTATTTTTTTTTTTGTTCTATAATGAACTCTACTATAAATGTTAGTCTCTGAGAGGCAATCATACTTATTAGAGATATTAGCATTCCTGTAACTGGAAAGTTGTGATGACTTGAGCCTAAGCTCCTGGACTACAGTGTCCCGGAACTGAATCAACAGATTTCCTCCTAAAAATGCCGCAATATCTTAGGCCTCTGTCACACGTTCGTGCCTCCGGTACGTGTTTGACAGTTCTCTCACGTATCGGAGACACGTACACACGTGGACCTATGTATTCCTAATGTATTGGACACACGTAAGTATTTTTGAACGGAACGTATGTCCGTTCCGTACTTACGTGTGTCCGTGAGTTTCTCACGCTGACGTGTCCATTTTTGTCTGGCATCACGGGTGTCACACGGCCCACACCCGTACCACACGGATGTAGTGTGGATGCGGTCCCATGTGACACGCTCTGGAGAAAACTCACGTGTCAGAGAAAAAAATAACAAATCTTTACTCACCTTCTCCTGCCCTGCAGTCTCTGCCGCTGCTGTCACTTGCTGCCGTCCGCCTCTCATTATGCTCATTTAATATTCACTTCACTGCGGCCGGAAGCAGCAGCAGTGGGGAGTCTGCAGGGTTGGAGACCGAAGATCAGCACCACGGAGAGCAGGAAGGACCACGTGAGTATGCAAATTACCGGTTCTCTGTGTGTTATCGCGGATAGCACACGTAGAACACACGTGGTCCGCACGTACTGGAGACACGTACTTACCAAACGCAACACGCAGGTGTTTTGCGGCACGTGTGTGATTTTCATGTATGTGTGGCAGAGGCCTTACTAATAGACATGAGAAGACCTGTGGATATTTGGGTTGGCCGGATTCACATGGACTTAATAAAAAAAAGTTTGGTTCGTGAACCGAATTTCACCCGAACTTGACCCTGGACAATGAACCATTTACAAGTCAATACAGACTCAAACTTCTATACTGAAAAATGGCAGTAAAAAGGTCATATTAAAGGGAACCTGTCAGATGCAATATGCACCCAGAACCCTGAGCAGTTCTGGGTGCATATCTATAATCCCTGTCTAACTGTCCCTGTTTCTAGTAACATTTATAAAGAGATCTTTAGAAAAAGTATTTCTAAAGATCCTTTCTGAAATGCTAATGAGCGCAGGGACTTGTCCCAAGGGCATTAATTCCTGCTCTCATTCTGCCCTCTTAGCATGTTATCACACCCACAGGGACCTGCTAACATGCTGCTCAATGCCAATTGCCCAGCGTTATCATCAGCAGTGATGCGTGTAACTGTGTACATAGCCCCGCCTCAAAATGCCGGGCACAGGGTCAGTGCGCATCATAAGAAGTCCCCGGCATTTCCGGTCATGCGCACTACATAAGTTTGAAGCCAGGACTCGTAAATCCGGTTTCATAGTGCGCATCACCATAATTCCGGGGACCATGCGCACAGAGCCGAAATCCAGTGTCGGGTGCAGTGGCAGCATAGAGGTGAGCACAACCATGCCTCTGAAGCTGCACATTCATTAGCATGTTAGTATGCACACAGGGGTGTGCTTCTATGCTAAGGAGGCCGACTACCCAAGGGAACTAAAGCCCATGCGACTAGTTGCTGGCATCATTAACATACAATAAACGATCTTTAGAAATACTTTTTCTAAAGATCTCTTCAGCTATGCTACTAGATACAGCTACTGTTAGGCAGGGATTAGAAATATGCACCTGTGCCACCCCCGCGTCAGCAGCCAGGCTGCTCAGATCCGGATCCGCGGTGGCTCGAGGGATCTCCGGACCCGGGAGTTGGGGTCGCGCGGCCACTAAATAAAAAGGGGGAGTATTTACAGGGGATGATGTGGAAAGTTTGTGACGCCACTCATGGTACATGGTAAGATGGAGTACTACTGCTGCGATTGAGAGTACCCGATGGCGATGGTGTGGGCAGCTAGGTGATTAACCCCTCCACGGGTAGGGGGATGCCCCGGGACTCGGTGATGGTGAAGGGCAGGTGCCGTTGGGATGGTAAGGATCACTTGTGTACTCACTCAGTCCAATAACGCTGACATCGACAACTGTGGTAAACCAAAGTTCTTAACACCGCTGCCGCTGGGAGGGAGCACGCCTGGATCCCGTGCCCGTTGGTGTTGCCTGTTAGTCTGTGACCTTTGCCTTGGCACTATGTCTTCTAGTTGGTCCCTTTAGTGTGAAAATAATCGGGTCCCGCTCACCAGTATGTCTAACTAGGTGACCTTGCTCTCAGGGTTCACGCTTGGGATTTTCTGGACCGTATGTGTGGAAAGTCCTATCCCCCTCATTGCGCTAGTACCCCGATTTTGGAGCGGGTGGAGAATGGATCTTGAAGGCTCCATCCTCGTCGGGTAAATTGCCAGGACGCCTGAACCTACTTCCTGACCTAGCCTCCACATACCCCGTCGTGCCCTGGCTCCTGCCCGGTGATGGCAGAAGACCGCCGGCTGTCCTTCGCGACAGTCCGTGCCCTTTGTCACGATCCCCTGCGACCGGGGTCCAGCTCCTACCAGGCCCAGACCAAAGTCTGACACCTAGCAGTTTCACGGAGCCCAGCTCCTGACCTCTCCTCTCGAGAGTCACCACTCAACTGACTGTCTCCTAACACTCCTGACCCCCCCTTAACCAACCCCCCAAGAGGGCGACTCTATTCCACTCAGGCCGTCCACTGGTGTGTCTGGTGGGTGTGGTGCAGAGTGTTCCTAGGATTTTTATTAGCTTGTTCTTGGCAACACCAAAGGTCAGGGACCCGTAACCAAAGAGGAGGTGGATACTGTGCAGAAGGGCAGATTTCACAATACCCTGTGACGACCTGATAGGCCAGGGCATCGCAAGAGCTCTAATCAAGCCAGTGTCACTCCAGCTCTATTCACTTCCCAGTGCTGCCTCATTTTGCTTCACTAACAGCCTCTTTGCTGTGTCAGTTCAAGCAAAGGAGCTGTCAATCAAGCAGGAGAAGACAGCAGTGGGCAGGGAATAGAGCCAAAGTGACAGAAATGTCTGCTTTATTTGCATATAGGTTCAAAGGCTGACTTCATGGTAATGGCGGAACAGACTGTTCATGTAAAATTATGGCTGAAGTTGTTTTTGAAAGTTCTACAGGGGAATATACATTCGTAGATACATACGTTCCGAGACAACGCTGGCTGCGGGACACGACAAGATCTCCAAGGCGTAAGTGGCGAGCTCAGGCCATTTTTCAAGATTGGAAGCCCAAAATGAGCAAGGCTCCAGTTGCAAAGTCATGGCATCGATGTTAATTTGGAGATACTCCTGTATCATCCTCTCCAGCCGTTGACTATGTGTCAGACTTCTTGTCTCTTGTGGTCTTGCATTGGATGGTCTAAAAAAATTATGAAACGATTCCATAAAATTGCTGTTACCAGCACCAGATACGGTGTTGCTGGTACGGTTTGACTGATAATGACGAGACAGTCCCATGTTTGTCAAGTTACAACTGGGAGATTCACTCCGTGCACCACTGGTGTTTGGTGGAAAAGCCGAGCTAAGATTGAGTAACAACTTCTGCTGATACTCCTGCATATGTGCGTCCCTTTCTATGGCTGGAATTATTTCTCCAAATTTAGACTTGTACCGGGTATCTAATAGTGTGGCAACCCAGTAGTCATCATCACTTCTAATTCGGACAATCCGAGGGTCATGATTTAGGTAGTGCAGCAAGAAGGCGCTCATGTGTCTTGCGCATCCATGCGGACCAAGTCCTCGCTGTGTTTGTGGCGGCGAGGTGATAACCGTGCTTTCTTCCTCTGACATCTCCCCCCAACCTCATTCAACTGAAATTTGACCAAGGTCTCCCTCATCTGCTGAGTCTTCCATGTCCATCGACAGTTTGTCCTCCATTTCTTCCTGGGCTCCTGCACCTTCCTCAACATTTCGGCTGCTACCATGCGCCCTTGTTAATCCCTCTCCCCCACCGTCCCATGCCTGCCTCCTTGGTGATGCTGAACGTCTGGACCTTGTAGATGTTGGTATCCCTTGTGCATTTCAATCCTCCTGTACTTCCTCCCCTTCCTCTTGTCCCACCACCTTACTCCGAATACTGTTTAGCGTGTGCTGTAGCATGTAAATGACTGGAATTGTCATGCTGATAATGGCATTTTCAGCGCTAAACATATTCGTCGCCATGTCGAAACTGTGCAGAAGGGTGCATAGGTCCTTGATCTGAGACCACTCCAGCAGCGTGATCTGCCCCACCTCTGCATCTCGTTGGCCCAGGCTATACGTCATAACGTATTGCACCAGGGCTCGGCGGTGCTGCCACAGTCGCTGCAACATGTGGAGAGTCGAATTTCAGCGTATTGGCACATCGCATTTCAGGCGATGAACTGGCAGGCTGAAAGACTTCTGGAGAGATGCAAGTCGGTCAGCTGCGGCGGTTGAACGGCGGAAGTGAGCAGAGAGTGACCGTGCCCTGTGCAGAAGCCCATCTAGGCCGGGATAGTTGGTTAAAAATTGTTGGACAGCAAGTAACAACACGTGAGCCATACAAGGCACACGTGTTACCTTTCCCCGACGAAGGGCCGCACCCAGGTTTGCAGCATTGTCGCACATGGCATTCCGTGGCTGCAGGTTGAGTGGAGACAACTATTTACGAAACTCGCTTGCAAGAGCTGACCACAACTCAGCCGCTGTGTGACACTTATTTCCAAGACATTTCAAGTGAAAGACCGCCTGATGCCGTTGAGCTTTGCTGCCAGCAGAGTAAGGAGTTGTGCGGGATTCCTTGTGCACAGTTACAACGCGGGTGGCCTGATCAGGCAGGCTTGGGGCGTAGGTGGAGGACCCAGACGAGGTTGAGGAGGCAGAAACAGTTGAGAAACTTCTACATGCAGAGGATTGACGCACAAGTCGTGGGGACGGCTAGACTTGTTCATCAGACCCTTCTCCATCTCTCAACATAGCTACCCAGTGCCCAGTCAGCGACATGTAACGCCCCTGTCACTTACTGGACCAAGTATCGGTGGTGAAATGCACATTGTCACACACTGAGTTTCTCAAGGAAGCGGTGATGTTCTGTGCGACATGCTGGTGTAGCGCAGGCACACCTTTCTTGGAGAAGTAGTGGCGACTGGGCATTTAGTACTGGGACACTGCGACTGACATAAGGTCTTGAAAATCCTCTGTGTCCACCAGGCGGAAAGGCAGCATTTCGGTATCCAAGAGCTTACAGAGGGTGAAAGTCAACCTCTTAGCCTTGTCATGGTTCGGAGCAAATAGCCTTTTATTGGTCCACATTTGAGGGACCGAGATCTGGCTGGTGTTTGGAGACGGTGTGGAGAAGGGTGTTCCTTGAAAACTGCAGGTCTGTGAGGAAGGTGCAAGCGGAGACATGATGTTGCCTTCATCCAAAGTTGGTGCTCTTGATGTCTGAGAGAGCTGTACACCAGCACTTGTTTCACCTTCCAAACCAACTAACGACCTGCCAAGCAAACTGCCTGTTGCGGTTAAAGAGGTGGAAGGTCTGCGTGGAAAAACATGTGTGACAGCTGTCCCCACAATCATAGAGGATGAAGAGCGCGCGGATGCACTTGAAGGGGCAGACGGTGGTTGGCCTGCTCCGCTAGGCCGCATTGTATCATGGTGAGCTTCTCACTGGGACTTTTGCTTGTTATTCATTTGACGATTCATGGAAGAAGTTGTCAAACTGGTGAGGTTTTGGCCTCTACTTATAGATTGGCAACATATCTTACAGATCACATGATTTGGGAGATCCTTTGCGATGTCAATAAAGGACCAGGCTAGGCAAGGCTTAGAGCCCATGCGACCTGCAGAGCCACCCCGACTTGTGCTCAGAGGCAGAGTTGTGGCTGAGGAAGCAGTTGTAGACGTGCTTCCAGTACTCAGACTTTGTCCAGAAAGGCGGAAGGTACTTTCGTCGTCAGGCGCATCCTCCTCCACCGCCTCTGGTGACCTCCTTGAGTGCCTGACTGTGGGTTGACAGTAAGTGGGATCTAGAACTTCATCATCAAGCTTTGTGTTTGCACTCCCCTCGCCCTCAGACCTAACCTCTTCCTGCCCTGCCTGAATAGTTAAGTTGTCATCCCAATCAGGTATCTGCGTCTCATCGTCATCAGTATGTTCCTCATTGTCTCCACCTACAGGTGTTACAGTTTGGGAATGAGGGTCTACATTATGCTCAGAAACTTGGTCATCAGGGCCTGAATCTGAGTCACAAAGCTTCTGGGCATCACTGCAGACCATTTCCTGGTCTGTACTCACTGTAGCTTGGGAGTAGACCTCTGATTCACAGGCTACAGTGTGACTGAATAGCTCTGCAGACTCAGCCATCTCTGTTACACCATAATCTGCAGGGCGGGTGGAGACTTGAGAGCTGGGAGAAAGCAAGTGTGATTGGGGTGACAATTCATAGGACTGTTGTTTTTTGGATGTTGAAGTTGAGGTGGAGGAGAGGCCACTTGTTGGAGCACTTGAGATCCATTCTAGCATGTTCTTTTTTTGTGCATCATCTACCTTTGTTACAGTTGTTCGGTTCCGTAAAAAAGGTAGCACATCCGATTGTCCACGGAAAGTTGTAGACATCTTACCTTTGCTGGAAGATGTCCTTTCTTCACCAGATGTTAATGTAGCTTTCCCACCTGGCAGCACAGTTTGCAATTAGAATTGCGTAGCAAAAATGGACAGGTGTGTACCATGCACAGGTGCTGTACTGTGATTGCCAGCAAAGGAACACTAACTTAGTATCCCAGTCAATTTTAGTATGCCCCTAACAGTGGCAGCACAGTTTGCAATTAGAATTGCGTAGCAAAAATGGACAGGTGTGTACCATGCACAGGTGCTGTAGAGTGATTGCCAGCAAAAGAACACTAATGTAGTATCCCAGTCAATTTTAGTATGCTCCTAACAGTGGCAGCACAGTTTGCAATTAGAATTGCGTAGCAAAAATGGACAGGTGTGTACAATGCAGAGGTGCTGTACTGTGATTGCCAGCAAAGGAGCACTAAGGTAGTATCCCAGTCAATTTTAGTATGCCCCTAACAGTGGCAGTACAGTTTGCAATTAGCATTGCGTAGCAAAAATGGACAGTTGTGTACCATGCACAGGTGCTGTACCATGATTGCCAGCATAGGAACACTAAGGTAGTATCCCAGTCAATTTTAGTATGCCCCTAACAGTGACAGCACAGTTTGCAATTAGAATTGCGTAGCAAAAATGGACAGGTGTGTATCATGCACAGGTGCTGTACCGTGATGATTGCCAGCAAAGGAACACTAAAGCGGACTTTACACGTTGCGACATCGGCAACGACATATCGTCGGGGTCACGCCGTTAGTGACGTACATCCGGCGCCGTTACCGACATCGCAGCATGTAACGCAAATGAGCGACAATCAACGAGCACAAAAACGTCAAAAATCGTTGCTCGTTGTCACGTCGCTCATTTCCTTAATATCGCTGCAGCGACAGGTACGATGTTGTTTGTCGTTCCTGCGGCAGCACATATCGCTGTGTGTGACACCGCAGGAGCGACAAACATTTCCTTACCTGCCTCCACCGGAAAAGGAGGAAGGAATGAGGTGGGCGGCATGTTCCGGTCGCTCATCTCCGCCCCTCCTTTTCTATTGGGCAGTGGTTCAGTGACGCTGCTGTGACGTCGCTGTGACGCTGAACAAACTGCCCCCTTAGAAAGGAGGCAGATCGCCGGTCACAGCGTCGTCGCAGGGCAGATAAGTGTGTGTGACGCTGCCATAGCGATAATGTTCGCTACGACAGCGATCACCACTATCGGCTGTACGACAGGGGTGGGTGCTATCGCTCTCGGCATCGCTAGCATCGAGTAGCGATGTCGCAGCATGTAAAGCCCGCTTAAGGTAGTATCCCAGTCAATTTTAATATGCCCCTAACAGTGGCAGCACAGTTTGCAATTAGAATTGCGTAGCAAAAATGGACAGGTGTGTACCATGCACAGGTGCTGTACCGTGATTGCCAGCAAAGGAACACTAAGGTAGTATTCCAGACACTTTTAGGATGGCACAAAAAGTGTCAGCTCTTTGGGGAAATAAAATAGGGTGGCAAAACTGGGCAGGTGAGTACAATGCCTGGGTGCTGTGGGTCAGTGGACAGCAAACGAACACTAAGTTAGTATTCCAGACACTTTCAGGATGGCACAAAAAGTGTCAGCTTTTTAGGCAAATAAAATAGCATGGCAACAATGGGCAGGTGGGTACAATGCTCGGGTGCTGTGGGTCAGTGGACAGCAAAGGAACACTAAGTTAGTATTCCAGACACTTTTAGGATGGCACAAAAAGTGTCAGCTCTTTGGGGAAATAAAATAGCGTGGCAAAACTGGGCAGGTGAGTACAATGCCCGGGTTCTGTGGGTCAGTGGACAGCAAAGGAACACTAAGTTAGTATTCCAGACACTTTTAGGATGGCACAAAAAGTGTCAGCTCTTTGGGCAAATAAAGTAGCGTGGCAAAAATGGGCAGGTGGGTAGAATGCACGGGTGCTGTGGGTCAGTGGACAGCAAAGGAACACTAACTTAGTATTCCAGACACTTTTAGGATGGCACAAAAAGTGTCAGCTCTTTGGGCAAATAAAATAGCGTGGCAAAAATGGGCAGGTGGGTACAATACAGGGGTGCTGTGGGTCAGTGGACAGCAAAGGAACACTAAGGTAGTATTCCAGACACTTTTAGGATGGCACAAAAAGTGTCAGCTCTTTGGGGAAATAAAATAGTGTGGCAAAACTGGGCAGGTGAGTACAATGCCTGGGTGCTGTGGGTCAGTGGACAGCAAAGGAACACTAAGTTAGTATTCCAGACACTTTCAGGATGGCACAAAAAGTGTCAGCTTTTTAGGCAAATAAAATAGCATGGCAACAATGGGCAGGTGGGTACAATGCTCGGGTGCTGTGGGTCAGTGGACAGCAAAGGAACACTAAGTTAGTATTCCAGACACTTTTAGGATGGCACAAAAAGTGTCAGCTCTTTGGGGAAATAAAATAGCGTGGCAAAACTGGGCAGGTGAGTACAATGCCCGGGTTCTGTGGGTCAGTGGACAGCAAAGGAACACTAAGTTAGTATTCCAGACACTTTTAGGATGGCACAAAAAGTGTCAGCTCTTTGGGCAAATAAAGTAGCGTGGCAAAAATGGGCAGGTGGGTAGAATGCACGGGTGCTGTGGGTCAGTGGACAGCAAAGGAACACTAACTTAGTATTCCAGACACTTTTAGGATGGCACAAAAAGTGTCAGCTCTTTGGGCAAATAAAATAGCGTGGCAAAAATGGGCAGGTGGGTACAATACAGGGGTGCTGTGGGTCAGTGGACAGCAAAGGAACACTAAGTTAGTATTCCAGACACTTTTAGGATGGCACAAAAAGTGTCAGGTCTTTGGGCAAAAAAAATAGCGTGGCAAAAATGATGGGCTGGTGGGTACAATGCCTGGGTGCTGTGGGTCAGTGGACAGCAAAGGAAGCCTCACTTTTTTTCCCTGCTAATGAAAAAATGCAGCAAGGAATTTCCTGAGCTGAGGTAGGCAGACGCTGTTATCTAAAGCCCTACACAGCGTTTGCATGGACCTAGCAGCTTTGGCTATGAACGCCTGTAAATCAGCCCTGAAAAGGGCTGAAATAACCAGCACTCCCTAATCCCTAAAGCGCTGTGTAGATTGCACTGTACCTGTATAGCGCACACAGCAGGAGCAGCAGCAGCAGCATGAGCGGTGACTGTCACCCACACGCAGAAGACAGATAATGGCGGCAAAGGGGAAAATGGCCGTATCTTATAAGGCAAGGACATGTGACATGCACAGCCTATGACACATGCCCTTGCTTGTCTAGCAAAATTCCACTTAGCTGTGTGTGTGTCTGTGATTGGCTGACATCCTCTCCCGCCCTACTGCACGCGAGGTTAGGGAACAAAAAAAATAAAAAAAATGGCGATCGGCATTATCTCAGCACTCAGCAGCAGCACAGATCTAAATCCCCCCCCCCCACGCACACTATACGCTGAAATTTGGTAATATTGTGATTCACAGTGACTCACACTATTACAGTGAAAAGCCAGCTAGTAACTAGCTAGGCTTTTTGTTGATCGAACCGTTCTGGAACATAACTTGAACTGTCGAGCTTTTAGAAAAAAGCTCGAGTTCGAGCTCAAGCTCGAACACCCCCCAACATCACTCGAACATGAAATTGGCGAACCTCGAACCTCGAACATCGCTCATCTCTAGTGGCCAGACGCTTTTTCTGTCACTGGAGCGTCTGGATGTAGTTTAGCCGAGGCTCGTTGTGGGACGTCGTTGTGTATTATGTATTACATCATTTTTTTCGGTTTTGGGTTTAGTAATTCGGTGAAAGAGGGTGTCTGTGTTTTTTATTTCAAATAAAGGATTTTGTGTGTTTGTGCTGACTTCTTTTGACTTACACGCAGTTTTGAATTGGAAGTACACTAAAGCGATACTCGGATCAAGCTCTGGCAGAGTTGATCTGAGTGACATTAATATAATCAGTGCGATTGTCTCTAATGATAGAATCTATATCTGTGTGTGTGAGCCCTTATACAAGACCTGAAAAGTGTCTCGCTTTGGTTCTTGTTTTATTCATTCTGCTTCAGATTAAAAAAAATGTTTACAGTATTTAAATCCCCCATAAGTCTTTATTTAGTGCTCATTTACATTTTCTTTACAAAGGGGCGTGTCTCTAAGTTGCTCTGCATTATTATGCTGAGATACAAACCACTTGTAAAGACTATAAAAAGTGAACTAAAATAAAGTCACATATCTCTATGACTATATTTTAGATATCAAAAAAGAAGAAAATAAATATTCGGTGGATCAGAGGCAGCAGAAATAAAATAAGAGCATAAGCTGGCCATATTTGCCCTGATAACAGATCACCATTAAATGTGTGTATAATTGGCTAATATAATAATATACTTTCCATCTTTACTTTAAAGGAATATATCATTATAAAAACAAACTATTCGTTCTATCAAGTTTTTGTGTTAAATAGTTTTTTTTTATTTAGTAACTTTTGTTTATCTGTATCACAATCTGTATTAACCCCTTAACGACCGTGGTCAGTAAAGTTATGTCCTAGCAGTCATAGTGTTAATTCCCACCGGCTGCCGCTGGCAGCCGAGGGGGATCCACGCACATGTCAGCTGATTTTTACACCTAACATACATGCCTTGCAGGCACGAGTGGAATCGTTATCCACCCATACCTGTTAACCACTTAAATGGAGCTGTCAAAATGTGACAGCGCCATTTTAATGGTGATTGTGGTAAAGGTTTACTCACTGCCTGCCACCGGAAGTCACTTGATGTGATCACATGGATCCGATGATTGTCATGGTAGGACAGGGTCAGTGATGGCTCCTGTAGCTCACGTGACTCAGGTCCTGTAACAAGCAGCCAAGTACTGCAGGTTACAAGACATGATAATTTCTTTTGATCTGAACGGTCCTGCTCTGTTCTGGAGAAAAGAATGAGTGATCAGACTGCTGCTCCTTATAGCCCCCTAGGGGGACTAGTAAAATAAAAAAAAGTAAAAACAAAAAGTTTTGAAAAATGAAAATAAATTAAAAAAAAACTAAAAGTTCAAATCACCCCCCTTGAAAATTAAAAGGTTAAAAAAATATAAAATATATACACATTTGGTATCACCGCGTTCAGAAATGCCCGATCTATCAAAAAAAAAAGCAACTCATCTGATCAGTAGACGGTGTAGCGGCAAAAAAATTTCAAATGCCAAAATTACATTTTTTGGTTGCCGCAAATTTTGCGCAAAATGCAATAACAGGCGATCAAAGCATAGCATCTGCGCAAAAATTGTACCAGTAAAAACGTCAGCTCAAGATGCAAGAAATAAGCCGTCACTAAGCCATAGATCCCGAAAATGAAAGCGTTACAGATCATGGAAAATGGTGCAAAACATGCGCCACTTTTTCTGGACAAACTTCTGATTTTTATTTAACCCCTTAGATAAAAGTAAACCTATACATACAGTGCCTACAAGTAGTATTCAACCCCCTGCAGATTTAGCAGGTTTACACATTCGAAATAAACTTGGCATTGTGACATTTGGACTGTAGATCAGCCTGGAAGTGTGAAATGCACTGCAGCAAAAAAGAATGTTATTTCTTTTTTTATTTTTTTTTTTAAATTGTGAAAAGTTTATTCAGAGGGTCATTTATTATTCAACCCCTCAAACCACAAGAATTCTGTTTGGTTCCCCTAAAGTATTAAGAAGTATTTCAGGCACAAAGAACAATGAGCTTCACATGTTTGGATTAATTATCTCTTTTTCCAGCCTTTTCTGACTAATTAAGACCCTCCCCAAACTTGTGAACAGCACTCATACTTGGTCAACATGGGGAAAGACAAAGGAGCATTCCAAGGCCATCAGAGACAAGATCGTGGAGGGTCACAAGGCTGGCAAGGGGTACAAAACCCTTTCCAAGGAGTTGGGCCTACCTGTCTCCACTGTTGGGAGCATCATCCGGAAGTGGAAGGCTTATGGAACTACTGTTAGCCTTCCACGGCCTGGACAGCCTTTGAAAGTTTCCACCCGTGCCGAGGCCAGGCTTGTCCGAAGAGTCAAGGCTAACCCGAGGACAACAAGGAAGGAGCTCCAGGAAGATCTCATGGCAGTGGGGACATTGGTTTCAGTCAATACTATAAGTAACGTACTCCACCGCAATGGTCTCCGTTCCAGACGAGCCCGTAAGGTACCTTTACTTTCTAAGCGTCATGTCAAGGCTTGTCTACAGTTTGCTCATGATCACTTGGAGGACTCTGAGACAGACTGGTTCAAGGTTCTCTGGTCTGATGAGACCAAGATCGAGATCTTTGGTGCCAACCACACACGTGACATTTGGAGACTGGATGGCACTGCATACGACCCCAAGAATACCATCCCTACAGTTAAGCATGGTGGTGGCAGCATCATGCTGTGGGGCTGTTTCTCAGCCAAGGGGCCTGGCCATCTGGTCCGCATCCATGGGAAGATGGATAGCACGGCCTACCTGGAGATTTTGGCCAAGATCCTCCGCTCCTCCATCAAGGATCTTAAGATGGGTCGTCATTTCATCTTCCAACAAGACAACGACCCAAAGCACACAGCCAAGAAAACCAAGGCCTGGTTCAAAAGGGAAAAAATCAAGGTGTTGCAGTGGCCTAGTCAGTCTCCTGACCTTAACCCAATTGAAAACTTGTGGAAGGAGCTCAAGATTAAAGTCCACATGAGACACCCAAAGAACCTAGATAACTTGGAGAAGATCTGCATGGATGAGTGGGCCAAGATAACTCCAGAGACCTGTGCCGGCCTGATCAGGTCTTATAAAAGACGATTATTAGCTGTAATTGCAAACAAGGGTTATTCCACAAAATATTAAACCTAGGGGTTGAATAATAATTGACCCACACTTTTATATTGAAAATTTATTAAAATTTAACTGAGCAACATAACTTGTTGGTTTGTAAGATTTATGCATCTGTTAATAAATCCTGCTCTTGTTTGAAGTTTGCAGGCTCTAACTTATTTGCATCTTATCAAACCTGCTAAATCTGCAGGGGGTTGAATACTACTTGTAGGCACTGTATTTGGTGTCTGCGCACTCGCACCGACCTGAGGCATCACACCAACACATTCTGCATTTGGAATTTTTTGGATATTTTCCAGTGGTAAAACTCATAATTTCATTTAAAAGTACAACTTGTTCCACAAAAAAAAAAGCTCTCCCATGGCAAGATTGATGGAACAATAAAAACGTTACAGCTCTTGGAAGAAGAGTGGCGAAAAAAAAAACTTAAAGAGCAAAATCGGCCGGTCGTAAAGGGGTTAAATAAAAATGAGAAAACTTATAATTTTGACAGTGACCACTGAGGCTACGGGATTATAGACTCATATTTCCTATTGTTTTATTAAAACCACATGTATATTAGTCACAATTAACACACCTATATATTTTTTGAAGGATCATATATATGCAAAGATCTCCGTAAATGGAGGGGGAACAAGATCAACTGTGACATCGCCTATTGTGATTGGTGGATCCTGTGTTATCAGCTGTGTGTAGAGGTGTTACCTGTTATTGTAATTCTGCCTATGGTGATAAGGAGCCTGTTGGAAACTTTTCTTGAAAGACAGGAATATGAGTCTGAGGCGGGCTTTGCACGTTGCGACATCGCAAGCCGATGCTGCGATGTCGCACGCGATAGTCCCCGCCCCTGTCGCAGGTACGATATCTTGTGATAGCTGGCGTAGCGATAATTATCGCTACGCCAGCTTCACATGCACTCACCTGCCCTGCGACCGTCGCTCTGGCTGGCGACCCGCCTCCTTCCTAAGGGGGCGGGTCGTGCGGAGTCACAGCGACGTCACACGGCAGGTGGCCAATGTCGGCGGAGGGGCGGAGATGAGCAGGATGTAAACATCCCGCCCACCTCCTTCCTTCCGTATAGCCGCTGGCAGCAGGTAAGGAGATGTTCCTCGTTCCTGCGGCTTCACACACAGCGATCTGTGCTGCCGCAGGAACGAGGAACTACATCGTACCTGTCGCGGCACCGACATTATGGAAATGTCGGAGCCTGCACCGATGATACGATAACGACGCTTTTGCGCTCGTTCATCGTATCATCTAGGATTTACACACTACGACATCGCAAGTGACGCCGGATGTGCGTCACTTTCGATTTGACCCCCACCGACATCGCACCTGCGATGTCGTAGTGTGCAAAGCCGCCCTGAGATAAACCCAACAGCTGTTTCAGCATGACAATAGCAACATTACTAACTTTGTATTTTAATATAGATCCTGGTATGAAGAAAACATTGCCACCCCCCCCCAAAAGAAAAAAAAGACATGTAACATTATAGCATTATTTAAACAGTAGGTGATTTCTTGATGACATATCCAGCACTACTTATAGAGATTGTGTCATGCGGTGTTCAGGTCCAGTCTCAGGTATCATGGCGCCGTCAGGCTCTGTTTACACTGCAGAGCCTGACAGGCAACCTAATGTCTCCTAGTTGTTCAGCCTGAGCTGGGCATCGACTGTTTCATGTGCTCTGTTCCTCAGTCCTGCAGGAGTTATTTCCTGCTGACCTGGCGAACTCTGCTAGGAGCTGAGGTTGTGAATTTCTAATCAAAGTAATTTACTTCCTGTATAAGATCTTGAGTCACTCAGTCATTACTCAGTGACGATAATAGCTTCAGCTTTAACCCAAGCAAAACCAGTTTGTTTGTGAACCTGTTAATGGGGATCTTTTTTGCGATATTGAGTGGTGTGAGCGATCCCCTGTTGTGCGTTACATCATTCCCTTTTTCTTTGCTCTCCATTGTACACATATTGTCTCTCTTGTGTGTTTTGAGTGCAGTGTGTACGAGTTTCCGTTCTTCCTTGTCCGTGTCATTTTGTGGGTCTCCATTATTGAGTTTTTCGACCTGCCCTGAGGGTGGAGGGAGAGGGGGAGTAGTATTAGAGCTTGGACAAGAATGTCAGGGTCCTTCTTCTGGGGGCTCGGAACAGGCTACCAGCAAGTCTACCTCCAAAATAAGGGACAGCGAAGGGTCTCGAGTCTGAGGGCCGGCCCTGATAGCTTATCCTCTACTGGACAATCTCTTAATAATGGCCCCAAACTCTTAATAATGGCCCCAGCATACTGCATAAATAAAAAAAAAATCAATATTCACCTCCCAGACTAGGGGGTGAGTATACCATTTTTAATATATGAGGCACCATGGAGCCATTATTATGGAGTTTATGCTTGTGGATAATCCCTTTAAAGTGACATTAGAACTAGAAAATAGACCTAAAAATTAAATGAAAAATCCCAACAGCTGGATGCAATGGGAAAGTACACAACTGATCTGTTTGCTATAAAACCCAACAAAGCCCATGGAAGCCCAACAAACCCTTCCTAAGTCTAGACAGCCAGAAATAACCTCATGTGTCTAACCTCCATATCTTTATGGGACTGAGGGATTCTAAATATACACAACCTGCAGGTAGAAAAAAAGAAGAAGTGGCTGCTAACCGGCAAGGAAGAGTCAACTCTAGCTTAATATTATATAGTGAAAAGTTTCACATACTGTATGTATCATGCAAACGATAACAATGGGAATACTGTAAATTCTAACAGACCTCATTTACAATCTTTTACCAGCTTCACTCTACTGTGTTGTACTATATTACTTAGAACTATAGCTGTTTTCCACTATATGATGTTATAAGTTATGTTGTATTATTTGTAATTTATATTTCTTATAATTTTCCCTACATTTTTGGAAACTGGAATTGTTAGATATCTAGTTTATAAATCCCATATTGAAAAATTCCTTTACACTGATCACTTGTCTAGATCAAAGGAGTTTGTGCATTCATGGGTGTAGAACAGGTAGGACGGAATAGGTAACTTTCAGCAATTTTAGAAAAAAGAATTGGAGTAATACAATAACGGGTAGAACAATTTATATGTTAAGGTCCATGAAATACAACTAATGAAGTCAATCATTTCTTGAAATTATCTACATGTTGACAACACCTGGCACTACTTCATGTCTATTATATTGTAATATATCTCTCCATTTGACCCCATATCTTGCATATTATTTGCAAATGTCATACGAAATAACAGAACAAAGGCATTCCATAATAAATGCAGAGTCAATCTAGATGAGATTGAGTCACAACAATTCAGAAGACACCAGAGCTGCAGTTATGCCTTAACCACTGAGCCATGTAACTTTGTTTAGTATCAAATTTATGAGTTATGTTCTTGCCTGTTTCCTAAATAATCTAATTGGCTCATAATGAAGGTAGGATTTTTTTTTTTTTTAAGACGGGCTAGTTGATTTGTTTTTTATTCTTAATGCAAAAATATTCTTTTTGGAAAAGAAATATGGAGAGGAAAATGACCAGAGGACCTTTATCCACATGCCATATAGAGGACACAACTAGCATGTGGAAGAAGGTGTCTGGTCAGACGAGACCAAAGTAGAATTTTTTGGGCTAAATGCATAAATCTATGTGTGGTGGAAAACTTACAATGCATATCACCTGGAAAACACCATCACCACTGTCAAGCATGGTGGTTGCAGCGTCATGCTCTGAGGAGGCTGTTCTTCAGCAGGGAAGGTGAAGCTGAGTAGAGGTGATAGGAAGATGGATTGAGCTAAATATACGGCAATCCTAGAGGAAAACCTGTTGGAGTCTACAAAAAATTAGAGACTGGGATGTAGGTTCACTTCCCTGCAGGACAAGCCTAAACATACTATTACAATGAAATGGTTTTGAGCAGTGGTTCTCAAACTCCAGACCTCACGACCCCCAACAGGTCATGTTTTCAGGATTTCCTTAATATAGCACAGGTGATGCCTTGATAATGATTCCATCCCTGTTCAATAGTAAGGAAATCCTGAAAACATGATTTGTTAGTTGCCATGGGGACTGGAGTTTGGGAAACACTGGTTTAGAGCAAACCATATTCGTGTGTGTGAATCACGCAGTCACAGTACAGACCTAAATCTCATTAAGAATCTGTGGCAAGACTTGAAAATTGCTGTTCACAAATGTCCATCCAATCCCATTGAGGTAAACCTAAATTGCAAAGAATGGGCGAATATATCGATCTATAGATGTGCAAAGCTGGTTGAGATGTAAGGAGGTGATCAGATGCAATGACACAGACAATGAGGAGGCATTAGTGACTGAAACAGCAATGGTTTATTAACTATATACAAATTAAGGGTTTGCCCTTTAAATGTTAGATACAGTAGGTATGGAAAGTATTGAGACCCATGGCCGGCTTTAGGCATGTGCGACTTGTGCGGTCGCACACGGCCATGCTTCAGGGGGGGCGCAGCAGAGAGGAAGAAGTCGTAAATTTCCTGGTTCCTCCTGTCCCAGCACTGAGTTTTTACTGTAACCGCCGCCGGTTACTTAGCCGGGCAATTACTTAACTTTATGTAGCCCCTGGCCAGCCAGGCCCACCATCTTCACCGAGCCCCAGTCACAGCTGCAGTAGAGGGGCGATAGTTACGGCGGTAACGCTTCAGCCACAACTGCAGTCTGCACATGACTAAGGTGCGTGCGAAGTCCTTGTAGGGTATCGCATGCAAATTAGCCATGTTGTGGGGGAGACACTGTGAGTGGAGCAGAGCAGGGAGGCAGCGCGTCATCCCACAGCCCAATGTGATGAGGTCATCACCTGCACCTTATCACAGTGCTGCGGGCAACGCGGAGCTGGTGAGCGCGTGGCATCCGGCAGGGAGAGGTATGCGCTCTATGAGCTGAAGATTGCCGGGGGTGGTGGGGGACCCGCTGACTCCAGCCGCGGGGGCGAGGGGGCCGTTGACTACAGCCGCGGGGGGCGAGGGGCGCTGACTCCAGCCGCAGGGGGAGGCACTGACTCCATCCGCAGGGGGCAGGGGGGTCGCTGACTCCAGCCACGGGGGGCACTGACTCCAGCCATGGGGAGAGAGGGGGTGCCGCTGACTCATGCCGCGGGGGGCGGGGGGGGTGCTGACTCCAGCCGCGGGTGGTGGGGAGGGCGCTGACTCCAGCCGTGGGTGGTGGGGGGGCACTGACTCCAGCCGCGGGTGGTGGGGGGGCACTAACTCCAGCCGCGGGTGGTGGGGGGTCATTGACTCCAGCTGCGGGTGGTGGGGGAGCACTGACTCCAGCCGCAGGTGTTGGGGGGGCCGCTGACTCCAGCTGCGGGTGGTGAGGGGGGCCGCTGACTCCAGACGCGGGGGGGCTGACTACAGCCGCTGGGGGTGGAGGGGGCATTGACTCCAGCCCCAGGTCGTGGAAGTTCCTGCTGACTGCAGCTCCTGCCTTGCTTTAGCTGGATGTGTGGAGGGCACACATCCAGCTGAAATGCATCGCTACTCAGAGAAGATGCTGCAGGACGTGGGAGCCGGGGAGGGTGAGTAAAATGTCTGGGTTTTTTTCTGTTTGCAGTAGACAAATATACGAGGAGAGACCCAGGAAAGGCACATATACACAAGAAGGAGGAGATATATACCAAGAAGGGGACAAAAACCAGGATGGGGACATATATACCAGAATGTGCCCAGGAGTGGAATATATATACATCAGGAGGAGCTTAGGATGGGGATATATATGCTGGGAAAGGGACAAATAAAACAGGATGGGAACATATATACCAGGAGGAGGACATATGTACCAAGAAGGGGACAGAAACCAGGATGGGGACATATATACCAGAATGTGCCCAGGAGTGCGATATACATACCAGGAGGTGCCCACGATTGGACATATATATACCAGGATAGGGACAAATAAACTGGGATGGGGACATGAATACCAGGAGGGTCCCTGTATGGGGACATATATACCTGGAAGAGGACATTTATGCTAGGAAGGGAACAATAAACCAGGATGGGGACATGCATACCAGGAAGGGCCCAGGATGCAGACATATATTACAGAGGAGCAGTGTACGTGTGGGGACATTATACAGAGGAGCAGTGTGTGGAGGGGGATATATTGAGGAGCAGTGTTTGTGGGGAGATATTATACAGAGGAGCAGTGTGTGGGAGGATATTATACAGAGGAGCATTGGGTGTGGGAGGATATTATACAGAGGAGCAGTGTGTGTTGGAGGATATTATACAGAGGAAGAGTGTGTAGGGGATATTATATTGATAAACAGTGTGTGTGTGTGTGTGTGTGTGTGTGTGTGTGTGTGGGATACTAAACAGAGGAGCAGTGTGTGGGTGGATATTATACAGAAGAGCCGTGTGTATGTGGGGATATTATACAGAAGGCCAGTGAGTGGGGGGTATTATGCACAGGGCCATTGTGTGTGGGGGATAGTATACAGAGAAGCAGTGTGTGGAGGAATATTATACTGAGGAGCAGTGTGTAGGGGGATAATATACTGAGGAGCAGTGTGTGTGTGTAGTGGGGATAGTATACTGAGGTGTGTGTGTGGTGGATAGTGTACTGAGATGCAGTGTGTGTGGGGGGATATTATACAGAGGAGCAGTGTGGGGGGATATTATACAGAGGCGCAGTGTGTGGGGGATATTACACTGAGGAGCAGTGTATTTGAGGGATATTATACAGAGGAGCAGTGTATGTGTGAATATTATACAGAGGGGCATAGTGTGGGTATATTCTACTGAGGGGCAGTGTTTGTGGGGGATATTATACATGGGGCAGTGTGTGTGGGAGAGATATTATACAGAGGAGCAGTGTGTGTGTGTGTATGTGTGTGTGTGTGTGTGGGATATCATACAGAGGGGCAGTGTGTGGGGATATTATACACAGGGATATCGTGTGGGGGTACACTGAGGGGCAGTGTGTGGGGGAATATTATAAATAGGGGCAGTGTGGGAGAGAGATTATGGAAAGGGGCGGTGTAGAGAATATATTATAGAGAGGGGAGGTGTAGGGGGTATTATTAATTTTTCTAAGAGAAGTGCTTTATTTCCTGGAACAACTTCAAAGGCGCTAACACTTTTGGCCATAACTGTGTGTGTATATATGTATATATATATATATATATATATATAAAGGCACCGATTAACAACAAGCACACCTGTTGCGAAACGCGCGTCAGTGTTTGGGGCTGCCGCAACACCCTTAGCACTGAATCAGCTGTCTGTCGGTAATATATTGTTGCCTTGTATTACTTTACAATTTTTTTCTATACATATGGATAACAATTCTAATTATATATAAACCTATAACAGGCAGCAGTTTTCTCTGCTACCGTATGCACTATTTATATAAACTGGATGTATTTTAATCTAAGTTATTGTACACTATTACATATTGCGATATTTGTTTTGTGAGTGCAGGCTCACCATATCAATACCATCCGTCAATTGGGGTGGTCCATTTGGGTTTGTATGTGTTTTTTTTATTTTTTATTTATTAATAAAGTACTTTTGAAACTTAATATGGGCTTGCTTGTTGTTTATCGGTACTGAAATCACTTATGCATATGGCCCTCCATACTAGTGGCATTGGTGTTGATATATATATATATATATATATATATATATATATATATATGTATATATATATATATATATACTGTATATATACAGTTAGGTCCAGAAATATTTGGACAGTGACACAATTTTCGCGAGTTGGGCTCTGCATGCCACCAGATTGGATTTGAAATGAAACCTCTACAACAGAATTCAAGTGCAGATTGTAACGTTTAATTTGAAGGTTTGAACAAAAATATCTGATAGAAATTGTAGGAATTGTACACATTTCTTTACAAACACTCCACATTTTAGGAGGTCAAAAGAAATTGGACAAATAAACCAAACTCAAACAAAATATTTTTATTTTCAATATTTTGTTGCGAATCCTTTGGAGGCAATCACTGCCTTAAGTCTGGAACCCATGGACATCACCAAACGCTGGGTTTCCTCCTTCTTAATGCTTTGCCGGGCCTTTACAGCCGCAGCCTTCAGGTCTTGCTTGTTTGTGGGTCTTTCCGTCTTAAGTCTGGATTTGAGCAAGTGAAATGCATGCTCAATTGGGTTAAGATCTGGTGATTGACTTGGCCATTGCAGAATGTTCCACTTTTTTGCACTCATGAACTCCTGGGAAGCTTTGGCTGTATGCTTGGGGTCATTGTCCATCTGTACTATGAAGCGCCGTCCGATCAACTTTGCGGCATTTGGCTGAATCTGGGCTGAAAGTATATCCCGGTACACTTCAGAATTCATCCGGCTACTCTTGTCTGCTGTTATGTCATCAATAAACACAAGTGACCCAGTGCCATTGAAAGCCATGCATGCCCATGCCATCACGTTACCTCCATCATGTTTTACAGAGGATGTGGTGTGCCTTGGATCATGTGCCGTTCCCTTTCTTCTCCAAACTTTTTTCTTCCCATCATTCTGGTACAGGTTGATCTTTGTCTCATCTGTCCATAGAATACTTTTCCAGAACTGAGCTGACTTCATGAGGTGTTTTTCAGCAAATTTAACTCTGGCCTGTCTATTTTTGGAATTGATGAATGGTTTGCATCTAGATGTGAACCCTTTGTATTTACTTTCATGGAGTCTTCTCTTTACTGTTGACTTAGAGACAGATACACCTACTTCACTGAGAGTGTTCTGGACTTCAGTTGATGTTGTGAACGGGTTCTTCTTCACCAAAGAAAGTATGCGGCGATCATCCACCACTGTTGTCATCCTTGGACGCCCAGGCCTTTTTGAGTTCCCAAGCTCACCAGTCAATTCCTTTTTTCTCAGAATGTAAAAGACTGTTGATTTTGCTACTCCAAGCATGTCTGCTATCTCTCTGATGGATTTTTTCTTTTTTTTCAGCCTCAGGATGTTCTGCTTCACCTCAATTGAGAGTTCCTTAGACCGCATGTTGTCTGGTCACAGCAACAGCTTCCAAATGCAAAACCACACACCTGTAATCAACCCCAGACCTTTTAACTACTTCATTGATTACAGGTTAACAAGGGAGACGCCTTCAGAGTTAATTGCAGCCCTTAGAGTCCCTTGTCCAATTACTTTTGGTCCCTTTAAAAAGAGGAGGCTATGCATTACAGAGCTATGATTCCTAAACCCTTTCTCCGATTTGGATGTGAAAACTCTCATATTGCAGCTGGGAGTGTGCACTTTCAGCCCATATTATATATATAATTGTATTTCTGAACATGTTTTTGTAAACAGCTAAAATAACAAAACTTGTGTCACTGTCCAAATATTTCTGGACCTAACTGTATATATATATATATACTAGCTGTACTACCCGGCTTCGCCCAAGTTAATAACTGCTGTTAACAAAATAGAATGTATTAACAAAAATGTATTCTGCACACAAAAACTACAAAACAAATAGATATAAATGTAATTATAATGGCTGTCTCCCCCTCTGCATATATCTCTCTGTCTCTCTCTCTCTATCTCTTTGTCTGTCTGTCTCTTTCCCTGTCTGTCTCTGACTGTCTCTGTCTTTTTCTCCGTCTGTCTCAATCTCTTTCCCTGTCTGTCTATCTATCTCTTTCCCTGTCTATCTGTCTATCTATCTCTGTCTCTTTCCCTGTCTGTCTCTTTCCCTCTTTCCCTCTGTTTCTTTCCCTGTGTCTGTCTCTTTGTCTGTCTCTTTACCTGTCTTTGTCTGTCTCTTACCCTGTATGTCTCTTTCTCTTTCTTTCCATGTCTGTCTGTTTCCCTGTGTCTGTCTCTGTCTCTTTGTCTGTCTCTTTCCCTGTCAGTCTGTCTCTTTGTCTGTGTCTGTCTATTTGTGTCTGTCTCTTACCCTGTCTATGTCTGTTTCTTACCCTGACTGTGTCTGCCTCTTTCCCTGTCTGTGTCTGTCTCTTTCACTGGCTGCATTGTGACACGCCAACATTCCATATAAGGGCGTGGCTGTGCATTCTTCTGACGTTCTGGCTGCACTGTGGCTCCCAGCTCCATTCGCTTTAATGGAGGCAGGTTTTTTGGCGAATAACTGTAAAGCGCGGGGTTAAAATTTCCCCTCAAAACATAGCCTATGACGCTCTCGGGGTCCAGACGTGTGAATGTGCAAAATTTTGTGGCTGTAGCTGCGACGGTGCAGACGCCAATCCCGGACATACACACATACATACATACACACGCACACACACACACATTCAGCTTTATATATTAGATTTATATATATATATATATATATATATGTCAGGACCGGGAGGACTGATGGGCCCAGGAGGTGGATCCACTGGACCGAGTATCCCACCGGAGGGCAGGGTACACGGCAGCCGGAGCACTGGCGTGGCCGGGACAGGTATAACCAGGTCAGCAGAGTCACAAAGTTCTTCAGGACGGTAAGGAAACAGGCACAGGTACCAGGGAGCAAAGACAAGAAGTCTACAGGACACGGCACCAGGGGGCCTGAGCACCTAGCTCAAAAGACAAAGCTTCCAGACACGTTGATCAGGCCCCGCCCACATGGAAAGGCCAGTCTTATATACCCAGCACAGCCTCATGTCATTTCCTGCTGCAGGTGTGCTGGGCCTATAAGACTAGGAGAGTGGGCGCGGCCTGGTCCTATACAGAACCATGTGGCTAGGACTCAGAGTCAGACTCATAAGACCAGGAGCAGGACACAGGAGAGCACGAGCGGGAGCGGCAGCCATGACCGGTGGACACGTGGAGTGGATCAGTGGGTAAGGAGTGGTGCTGGGACACGGGGAGCGTGACAGTACCCCCCCCTCTAAGCCTCCCCCTCCGAGCACAGAACCCCAGGGGCACCCCGGATCGAGACACCGGACCGGGACCCAACGCAAAGGCGGGGAAGGACCGCTGACCCCGTACCGCCTTCTTAGCCGCACGGCGCTTAGCCGATCTCCCAGCAGTGGCAACGGGAAGAGGAGGACCGTCAGAAACAGGACTGGCATCGTGGACGACCGGCCCGGGCGTCTCGGACCGGGCACAGGACAGTGACTCATCCCCGGTAGCCGGTGGCATTAGAGTCTCAATCGTCAGGGACGGTGGAACGACGCTGGAGTGCGTCGTCACTTCTGGTTCTGGTGGCACCACAGGCACAAGTGCTAGGAGCTGTGGTACAACGCTGGACTGCGTCATATTCTCCTCTTCTTGTGACATGATAGGGTCAGGTGCCAGGGGCTGAGGAACGGGCTGTAGACAGTTATCATGGCATGAGGGACTCCAGCGAGAGATTGCGCCAGAGCACCAACTGATGTCAGGGTCATGGAGTTGTAACCAGGGCAGACCCAGCAGGAGCACAGGAGTCATTCTCGGGATGACGTATAACGCAATAGTCTCAGTGTGCAGGGCACCAATACAGAGTCTCACGGGTTCGGTGGTGTACCGGACAGGTTCGTATAGTGGTTTTCCGTCCACGGAGGCGAACCAGAGGGGTTTTGCAAGCGGGATGACCGGTATCCGATAACGGTCCACGGTAGCTTGTAGGATGAAATTACCCGCTGCTCCCGAATCAATGTGAGCCTCTGCCGTGAACTGGGTCTTCTCGGTCGTGACCTGGACAGTCTGTGTAACCGGGACTGAAGGGATTCCGGTACCAAGGGTGGCGGTTCCCACCATCCCTTGGACTTGGGGTCTACCTGGTCTCTCCGGGCAAGAACGAAGCAGATGTGTACCGCTTCCACAATAGAAACACAGGCCCCGGGCAAGTCGCTCTGCTCTGCGTTGTTCAGCTTGACTCAGTCGGTCGATTTGCATTGGTTCAGGAGTGGAATCGCAGAACGGCAGTGGCGGGGGAACGGTAGACCTCTGCGGGACAAAGGCGTGACGGACTGGTCGCTTTTCCCGGGATACCTCCTTGGACCGTTCCTGAAAACGGAGATCAATCCGGGTGGCTAGTGATACCAAAGCATCCAAGGTACGGGGAACATCACGACCGGCTAACTCGTCCTTAATGCGGCCTGACAGGCCCTCCCAAAAGGCTGCCGTCAATGCCTCGTTGTTCCAGCCTAGCTCGGAGGCAAGCGTGCGAAACTGGATGGCGTACTGGCCCACCGTCAGGGTTCCTTGGCGTAGCCGGAGGAGCGAGGAGGTAACCGCAGTAGTGCGTCCCGGTTCATCAAAGGTACTTCGAAAAGCCTGAAGGAATTCCCGGATGTCGGTCGTCACCGGATCCTCGTTCTCCCACAACGGATTTATCCAGGCCAATGCCTCGCCTTCCAGGTGGGACTTCAGGAACGCCACTTTAGCCTGGTCTGAGACAAACAAATGAGGAAGCAACTTGAAATGCAGGGAGCACTGGTTCAAGAAGCCGCGGCAGGACTTGGGATCCCCTGCATAGCGAGACGGAGCAGCGAGGCGAAGTTGCGAGGCCGTGGCGGAAACTGGTTCGGAGCCGGAGACTGGTTGCTGCGTGGACTCAGACGAGGCAGCGGTCTGCAGCGTATATAACCGGTGGTCCATGGACGCCAGGAATTTCAGCATCCGGTGTAAGGTGTCACGCTGTTGCACCAGTTCCTGGCGTAGTTCGGCCAGCTCAGATGTTTGTGCTCCAGCGGGATCCATGGCCTGATCAAACTGTCAGGACCGGGAGGACTGATGGGCCCAGGAGGTGGATCCACTGGACCGAGTATCCCACCGGAGGGCAGGGTACACGGCAGCCGGAGCACTGGCGTGGCCGGGACAGGTATAACCAGGTCAGCAGAGTCACAAAGTTCTTCAGGACGGTAAGGAAACAGGCACAGGTACCAGGGAGCAAAGACAAGAAGTCTACAGGACACGGCACCAGGGGGCCTGAGCACCTAGCTCAAAAGACAAAGCTTCCAGACACGTTGATCAGGCCCCGCCCACATGGAAAGGCCAGTCTTATATACCCAGCACAGCCTCATGTCATTTCCTGCTGCAGGTGTGCTGGGCCTATAAGACTAGGAGAGTGGGCGCGGCCTGGTCCTATACAGAACCATGTGGCTAGGACTCAGAGTCAGACTCATAAGACCAGGAGCAGGACACAGGAGAGCACGAGCGGGAGCGGCAGCCATGACCGGTGGACACGTGGAGTGGATCAGTGGGTAAGGAGTGGTGCTGGGACACGGGGAGCGTGACAATATATATATATACACACACACACACACTCTCACACATACGTTTTTCCAAGAATGGTGGTGAGGGTGGAAGGCTTGAGGGGTGGAACCGGAGCTGGGGTGGGGTGTAGTATCCATGGATGCAGCATATATGGTAGAAATCGGAAAACATTTAAAAAAACGAGATCAGACGGGGTGGATTTGAGGTGCAGATTCTCCAGCACAAATTTGTAATTTATTGTACACTAGCTGTAGTACCCGGGCGTTGCCCGGGATAGTAACTGTCTCTCTGTCTCTCTCCCAGTCTCTGTCTGTGTGTTGCTGTCTGTCTCGCTGTCTGTCTCTTTCCTTGTCTGTCTGTTTCTATGTCTCTGTATTTGCATCAGTCTATCTGTCTCAATCTCTGTATCTGTCTCTCTCTCTCTGTCCCTTTGTCCGTCTGTCTCTTTGCCGGTCTGTCTCTTTGCCGGTCTGTCTCTTTCCAGGTCTGTCTCTTTCCAGGTCTGTCTCTTTCCCAATCTGTCTCTTTCCCCATCTGTCTCTTTCACCGTCTGTCTCTTTCACCGTCTGTCTCTTTACCGGGCTGTCTCTTTGCCGGGCTGTCTCTTTGCCGGGCTGTCTCTTTGCAGGGCTGTTTCTTTCCCGCTCTGTCTCTTTCCCCGTCTGTCTCTTTCCCCGTCTGTTTCTTTCCCCGTCTGTCTCTTTCCCCGTCTGTCTCTTTCCCTGTCTGTCTCTTTCCCCGTCTGTCTCTTTCCCGTCTATCTCTTGGGGCGTCTGTCTCTTGGGGCATCTGTCTCTTGACAGGGCTGTCTCTTTCCCCGGCTGTTTCTTTCCCCGGCTGTCTCTTTACCCGGCTGTCTCTTTACCCGGCTGTCTCTCTATGTCTGTCTGTCTTTTTCTGTCTCTCTCTATCCGTCTATCCTATCTTATACTAACAGTTTATTTTGTTCCTATAGCAACCACTGACAGTTGCTATTTATAATCTACTAGAGCTCCCAGCTTCATTCAGTTTAATGGCTGCAGGATTTTTGTAGAGTAACTGGAAAGCACGGGGTTAAATTTTCCCGCCCAAACATAGTCTATGACGTTCCCTGAGTCCCATGGAGTGCAAAATTTCATGATTGTACATGTGACGGTGCGGATTCCTTTAGCGGACATACACACACACATACACACACACATAAACACATACACTAAGCTTTATATATTAGATTTGAAGAGATCAATTTTCTTAGGATTAGCGATGAGCCACCCCCCTAGAGTTTGAGTTCAGTTCGGTTCATCGAATGGAGGACAAGTTCGTCGAACGTTCAACGAACGTTCGACAAATCACTTCGAACCCCATTGAAAACAATGGCAGGCAAACACAAACACATAAAAACACATTATACATGTATACATACAGATGATAAACATTGCCATTACACTTACAGGTCCCCGTGACGTGTCCTGCAGTCTGTCTCCCGCCGAATTTTCCTTACGATAATCACTGCGTCCTCCCGGTAACCAGCACTGATGATAGGACCTTCCGTGACGTCAAAATAGCATGTGACCAGTCACGTGTCTATTATCTCATTGGCTACAGACTGGTCACATGGCTAGACGTCATGCTAGGTCCTGTCAGTGTATCTTTCCGGTACGCGGTGCTCGTACCAGCATCTCCGTGTACCGGCGAGAAGCTCTGGCACATGGTCGACTTCCCCGTTCCTGCATGTGGGCACTCAGTCTTTACAGAGTCAGCCCACATGCAGGGTCTGGCTGCCACAGCCAGTAAATAGCGGCACTGGGAATCACGTGATCGGATATTGCCATTGCTATAGTAACGGTGGCAGCAGTGACGTCACCGCTTACAGCCCGCAGCATCTGCTCACTCTCACTGAGTGATTAGACTGGACGGGAGCAGCAGCGTCTTCCTCCCATGCAGTGCTGTCTGATGTACCAGAGCTGCATGGGTTGAAGGAGAAAGAAGACAGAAGACCAGGATCGTGGAGGAGTGAGAGGGAGTAATAAATATGGAGTCTCTAAGTGTCTCTGTGTATTTATTTCTATTAAAGTATTTTTTCTCTGTGTGGTGTCTTTTTTTTAACCCTTTATTGGAGATTCTTAATGGTCAAACTTGCCTGACATTAAAAATCTCTGCCTTAATACTAGCTAGTAAAACAAAGCTAGTATTAACCCATTATTACCCAGCAAGCCACCCAGCTTCACGGCTGCTGGAAGAGTTGGATACAGCGCCAGATGATGGCGCTTCTATGAAAGCGCCATTTTCTGGGGCGGCTGCGGACTGCAATTCGCAGCAGAGGGGCCCAGAAAGCTCGGGCCAACCTGTGCTGCGGATTCCAATCCCCAGCTGCCTAGTTGTACCTGGCTGGACACAAAAATGGGGCAAAGCCCATGTCGATATTTTTTTTTAATTATTTCATGAAATTCATGAAATAATTAAAAAAAGGGCTTCCCTATTTTTTTAGTTCCCAGCCGGGTACAAATAGGCAGCTGGGGGTTGGGGGCAGCCGTACTTGCCTGCTGTACCTGGCTAGTTTACAAAGATATGGCGAAGCCCACGTCATTTTTTTGGAGGGCAAAAAACTCCTGCATACAGTCCTGGATAGAGTATGCTGAGCCTTGTAGTTCTGCAGCTGCTGTCTGCTCTCCTGCATAAACTAGTGCAGTGATGGCGAACCTATGGCACGCGTGCCACCAGGGGCACGCTGAGCCCATTCTGCTGGCACGCGTGCTGTCGCCCGATTCTGCAGTTTTGATCTGCTAGTGCAGTCGCGCCGGCAGATCAAATCTGTGTTGGAGCGGAGGAGACATTTCTCCTCCGCTCTGACACTCCTCCTCCCCAGGCTGCAGTGGGTTGCCTAGGAGACGGAGGAGCGTCAGAGAGCAGCGCCAGCGCCGTCTGCTGGCCGCGTGGGAACTGAGGACCCAGCAGCGCGCAGCGGGGGAGCGTGTGCAGGTAAGTTGTGTGTTGCTTTTTTTTTTTATAACTCGTGTGCGGCAGCACCAGCATGGGGTGGGAGAGGGGGAACGCACATGGCAGCGTGGGGTGGGAGAGGGGGAACGCACATGGCAGCGTGGGGTGGGAGAGGGGGAACGCACATGGCAGCGTGGGGTGGGAGAGGGGGAACGCACATGGCAGCCTGGGGTGGGAGAGGGGGAACGCACATGGCAGCGTGGGGTGGGAGAGGGGGAACGCACATGGCAGCGTGGGGTGGGAGAGGGGGAACGCACATGGCAGCGTGGGGTGGGAGAGGGGGAACGCACATGGCAGCGTGGGGTGGGAGAGGGGGAACGCACATGGCAGCGTGGGGTGGGAGAGGGGGAACGCACATGGCAGCGTGGGGTGGGAGAGGGGGAACGCACATGGCAGCGTGGGGTGGGAGAGGGGGAACGCACATGGCAGCGTGGGGTGAGAGAGGGGGAACGCACATGGCAGCGTGGGGTGGGAGAGGGGGAACGCACATGGCAGCGTGGGGTGGGAGAGGGGGAACGCACATGGCAGCGTGGGGTGGGAGAGGAGGAACGCACATGGCAGCGTGGGGTGGGAGAGGGGGAACGCACATGGCAGCGTGGGGTGGGAGAGGGGGAACGCACATGGCAGCGTGGGGTGGGAGAGGGGGAACGCACATGGCAGCGTGGGGTGGGAAAGGGGGAACGCACATGCCAGCGTGGGGTGGGAGAGGGGGAACGCACATGGCAGCGTGGGGTGGGAGAGGGGGAACGCACATGGCAGCGTGGGGTGGGAGAGGGGGAACGCACATGCCAGAGTGGGGTGGGAGAGGGGAAATGCACATGGCAGCGTGAGGTGGGAGAGGGGGAACGCACATGCCAGCGTGGGGTGGGAGAGGGGGAACGCACATGGCAGCGTGGGGTGGGAGAGGGGGAATGCACATGCCAGCGTGGGGTGGGGGTGGGGGAACGCACATGCTAGCATGGGGTGGGAGAACAAACATGCCAGCATGGGGGGGAGAACACGCATGCCAGCATGGGGGGGAGAACACGCATGCCAAAATGGGGGGGGGGACACGCATGCCAGGATGGGGGGGATGACATGCATGCCAGGATGGGGGGGAAACATGCATGCCAGGATGGAGGAAACATGCATGCCAGGATGGAGGAAACATGCATGCCAGGATGGGAAAACATGCATGCCAGCATGGGGAAACCATGCATGCCAGGATGGGGAAAACATGCATGCCAGGATGGAGGAAACATGCATGCCAGGATGGAGGAAACATGCATGGCAGGATGGAGGAAACATGCATGGCAGGATGGAGGAAACATGCATGGCAGGATGGGGAAACATGCATGGCAGGATGGAGGAAACATGCATGCCAGGATGGGGGAAACATGCATGCCAGGATGGAGAAAACATGCATTCCAGGATGGAGGAAAACATGCATGCCACGATAGGGTACATTTACCAGGAAGGGGTACATTTACCTGGATGGGGTAAATTAACCAGGATTGGGAACATTTACCAGGAATGGGGTACATGCCGGGATGGGGGAACATTTACAAGGATGGGCAATATGTCAGGATGGGGTACATTTACAAGCATGGGGGAACATGCAAGAATGGGTAACATCTTCCAGGATGGAGGACATTTACCAGGATGGGGCCATGATGGGGACAAATATACCAGAATGTAGGAAATCTATATCAGGATGGGGGACATGTTTACCAGGAAGTGGCCGAGGAAGGGGGACAGAACTACACAATGAAAGGGGAGGGGAGCCACTCGTACGTCTCTATGGGATTTCGAGATGTTCAGACTTTGAAATGTAGATGTGGATTACAGGGTGAAATCTGATTGCATTCCAGGCTAAAATTTCTGTCTAATATGCTGCAATTTTTTTCCAGAAAGATCAATCCAACTGCTGTGTCTGGAAAGGGCAGGGGCTCAGCTTCAATGTGTGGTAAGCATAAGCGTGATGCCCCCTGCTGAGGAGAAGACGGCAAAGGTAAGATTAAAATCAATTCTTTATATAATAGGATTGGTTGGCACTTCGGAAAAAAAATTGGGTTTAGGGCTACAGTTTGGGCACTCGGCCTGTAAAAGGTTCGCCATGACTGCACTAGTGAATGGAGCATGCTGAGCCTTGTAGTTCTGCAGCTGCTGTCTGCTCTTCTCCATACAGACAGACAGCAGACAGCAGCTGCAGAACTACAAGGCTCAGCATACTCCATCCAGGGCAGGAACAAGAAATAAAAAATCAGCTCACCCAGGTCTTGCAGACTCCAATAGAGAACAGGTGCTCGGAGATGGCCGACCCGGCCAAAAATTCCAGGAAAACAGAGGAGATCCAGCACTCGTGTTCAATGTATATAAAACTTCACTTTTATTTATACTCCATTAACAATCCGATGTCAATCACATCCAGAATATAAAATCCCCATGAAAGATGAGATGTGGTGATGGTACGCGTTTCAAGCTGACACGCTCTTAATCTCAATCCATGTGGATTTGAAAACCAAGTGCACATTTAAAAGCAAACACGGGAGAGGGAAAAAGATAAAACAGGATATGACATCATAAAAAGAAAAAAAGAAAAAAAGTCAGACTTATGTGTAAATAAATACAATCAATATATGTTAGAGCATAGCCATTGTACATGGAAAGACATCCATCCAGGACAGTATGCAGGAGTTTTTTGCCCCCCCAAAAAAATACATGGGCTTCGCCATGTTTTTGTATGCTAGCCAGGTACAGCCGGCAGCTACGGGCTGCCCCCAACCCCCAGCTGCCTATTTGTACCCGGTTGGGAACTAAAGATATAGGGAAGCCCTTTTTTTTTAATTATTTCATGAATTTCATGAAATAATTTTAAAAAAAAAATGACGTGGGCTTCGCCCAATATTTGTTTCCAGCCAGGTACAACTAGGCAGCTGGGGATTAGAATCCGCAGCGCACGGTGGGTACCCAAGCTTTCTGGGCAACCCCTGCTGCAAATTGCAGTCCGCAGCTGCCCCAGAAAATGGCGCTTTCATAGAAGCGCTATCTTCTGGCGCTGTTTCCAACTTCTCCAGTTGCCCTGGTGACGGGTGGCTCACTGGGTAATAATGGGGTTAGGGCTAGCTGTATATTATCAACTGGCCCTAAGCCCGAAATTCATGGTGTCACGCCAATATTATTTTCCCCCCTATCCAATATTCTCTGAACACATGGAATATTTTACTCATATGTAATTTCCCTATACCAAGGTCGTTGAGCCCACTGAGCCCCTTCTAAGGTCATAGTTCATTATATACAACATACGACTGACAGACCCGCGGTCCATATATATTGCCACAGAATCTATTTCAGGTATCTATGACCTCAGGCAGCTTTTCCTCACTACCATTATATATTTACTAATATACCTGTTTTCCATTGTAGCATATTACTGATGCAGAGTGCACACGCATATTGCTGAGAATATACTTCATATGACTCCATACTACCATATTATTATGGTGAGTGGCCTCTGAGACCCCCTGGGCTTATTGTTTTGATTATGACTCTGACTCTTCTCATTTTCTTATATTTTCTTTCTCTTACTTTTTTACCTCTTTCCTACTAGACCTTATTCCCTTACATACTTTTCAACTTGGTCGGTTTACCAATTACTTCACCACTATCACGCCAGTACCTTACACACGGCCGTCTAGTCCCTGGACTAGTCCCTGTATTTATGTAGAGATATCTATGCCTTGTATCTCGATACATTTTGTTTATACCATTGAGGGGCTTTAATGGTCTCATCATGTGACGATCTTTGTTATAACACGATACGCCGAATCTCTACATCTTTATTATTTCTTTGTCTAATTCCAATACTGTTGGTTGTTATATGTCATATGATCAGATTTTGTATATATGATATTGATCATGTTTTGTTCTTGTTATTATGTTCAGATAATGTCCGGTCTGATGAAGGCTTAAGGCCGAAACGTCGACTTTTTCGGACGAATCATATTACGCATCCACCAGTTTATTTTTTGATCAATAAAGATAAAATTTGCATATTTAAACCCATTGACTCTTTTTTTGGGAGTAGTAGTGTGCCGGGGTTATTCCTTGTTTTTTTTTTTTTTCACGGCAATATTAGACATGGCCACCATGAATTTTCTAGTACAGATAAAAAAAAAACACAACACACAGAAAAATATTTTTATTACAAATAAAACACAACACAATTAGTGACTCCATCTTTATTGAAATAAAGAACCCCCCTCCGCAGTAATCCTGGGTCAAAGGTCCCGCGCCGTCCAATCTGGATCCAATTTCATCTGATCGGTTTGCTGGAAGGCCAAAGCGATCAGATGATGTGTCAGGTTCAAGGTCCTGAATCACAAGACACAGCAGCTGATTGTATAAATGGGCTTTTATACAATCAGCTGATGCATCAGTGCAAAAAAACCCAACAAACTACACACTTCTGTGCACACTCCTGTCCTGTGTGATAGTTTAGCCGACTGGGCGGTAAAAAGCCGGCCTCAATGATCGAATTTTAGTGTCAGCTGATTTCGTCAGGTGACCACATTAGCTGATCATCGCCAGGTCTGAGAAGAAAGAGAGAAAGAGAGAAGAGAGAGAAGAGAGAGGAAAAGAGAGAGAAAGAGAGAGAAGAGAGGAGAGAGAAGAGAGAGAGAAGAGAGAGAGAAAGAGAGAGAGAGAGAGAAGAAGAAAGAAGAGAGAGAAGAGAGAGAGAGAGAAGAGAGAAAGAAGAGAGGAGAGAGAGAAGAGAGAGAGAGACAGAGAGAGAGACAAGAGAGAAAGAGGAGAGAGAGAGAGAAAGAGAAGAGGAGAGAGAGAGAGGAAAGAGAAGAAGAGAAGAGAGAGGAGAAGAGAGAGAGAGAGAAAGAGGAAGAGAAGAGAGAGAAGAGGAGAGGAGGAGAAGAGAAGAAGAGAGAGAGGAGAGAGAGAGAAGAGAGAAAGAGAGAGAAAGAGAGAAGAGAAAGAGAGAAGGAAAGATGAGAAGAGGGAGAAAGAGAGAGAGAAGAGAGAGAGAGAGAACAAGAGAGAGAGAGATAGAGAGAGAGAAAAGAGAGAGAAAGAGAGAGAGAGAAAAGAGTAGAAGAGAGAGAAGAGAGAGAGGTAGAGAGAAGAGAGAGAGAGAGGAGAGAGCAATGTAGCCTCATTCCGTGAACTGCTCCGATTTTAGAGGTGTGCCTCACAGCTGATGTCCGGCTCCTCCCTCTCAGTGCATAATAATTAAATTATAATTATAATTATAAATAAATAATAATTATATTTTAAAATTAAAAATAAAGTAAATTCTTTATCCGGGGCGGCCGGGGACTTGAACTCGTGAAGTAATGCTTCCTAGACAGTAGCTCTAACCATTGAGCCACTGCCTCTAATGAGAAACATAGGAAGATCTTTGTTATGTTCACCTCTGCAGTGCAGAATGAAGAGTCTCCAGTGACAGGGCGGCTCACTCTTCAGTTGCTGCGTGGAGAGGACACATTATCGCTCATAGTTCTACGGCGCTTCCTGTCATCTCTTCATGTAGCAGAGCTGACAGTGTCATGTGGATTACTTCGGACCTGGATTGTTGTTTGGGGATTACTAAAGAGGTAAATAAGGGTTTTTCTTGTCTTTTATCTTCCAAATAAAGGATTTTTCGCTGTGTGTGTGTTTCTTTACTTTTCACTTACAGGGTAATCATGGAAGGTGTCTCGGGGAGACGCTTTTCATGATTAACCCCATTATTACCTCGATTTCCACCACACCAGGGCAATTCG